>NC_046360.1:14106823-14413965 GCF_004027225.2 Strigops habroptila
GTGTGCTCTGGATTTAGTGAGCTGCTACAGCTCAGTGTTGTGGCAAAGCTGAGATGTTCTGCAGTGAGATAAGGCCCACACATGAAATTCCTCCCAGAGCCAAGTGCCAGCTCATGCTGCTCTCCCTTCCACTGTCTGTTATTGCCTTAGATGACATCCACATTTAGGAGCAGTTCTCAGGCTCAGTGTCTTGTGGTGATGAGCCCTGCGCAGGGACACAATGAAGACAAACTTCTCAGAAGCTGGAGTGCACGGTGACTGCTCAGGAATTCTTCGAGCCTGCTGGGGACAGCCCATCTCCTGGTGCATGAGCTACCAGGGAATTTAGATGAGTCTGTATCAGTCTTGGATGAGAGTCTGTTAACTGCAGATTAGGAGACTCTGGTGTCATCCTTAGACTGATGCTAATGACCAGCTTCAGAGGTCATGGCATATCACAGTAGGTGCATGCATGAACCTTGGCACTCCTCTCAGGATTAGGTTAGGATAACGTGAAGTCCAGCAGAGAAGCTAGGTCTATCACCCGATCAAATCCCACTAGAACATGGTAATTCCCCAGCTGCAGGCCCCTCACTGTAGCAGGAGCAGCCTGAGTGCTGCACTTGGAGGCAGGCTGCCTGTGCTCATTACAGCTGAGGATCTCTGCCCTCTTTCCTCACTGCAGGTTCAGCTCAGCTCCCCAAAGCCTTACCTCCATCTGCGCTATCATCTGCATGTGTAGGGGATGGTCCTTGAGGAGCTTCCCAAAGGCAACCCGCCTGCGGGCGTACTCCCTGCTCAGACTGATCATCCTGGAGAACATACAGCCAGGGAAGTGGTCAGAGCAGCCACCTCCTGCTTGTGAGCTCTCCCTCCCAGCCACCCCCACTAGAAGAACCCTGGTCGGCTGAACCACACCAGCCTCGGTCACCCACCCCCAGGCCAACCTCCTCCAGCACTGCTGGCTTCCAGACCTGTGCCTGCAAAGCCAATCAGCTGCAATGCTGAGCATTGCAAAGTCCCCTTGTCCTGGTAAGCTGCTCCTTCAGTTTTGGGGGATCCATGCTGCCTTCACCTTCTCATGGAAGCTACTGCACCAATGACATTGTGGATCGGAATTATGTTCAGCATGTTGGAGGCCACTCCCCAACCCTCTGCAGAGACCTGAAAGCATCAAGGAACAAAGGCTGATGAAAGCCTTCTGCACAGCCTTGGAAGTGGACACCTATCACAGTGACAGTTGTGTCACAGACAGATACAGGCTGTCCACTCCCTCTGCCTGTCCTCAGGCATCACATTGATCTCCTTGCTTTAAAACATCACTGTCTCATTTTAGCACGACCAGAGAGGTGGCTTTGGAGACCACGTCAGCATGATCAGTTCTGGCCCCTGCTGCTATACAGAGCAGTTCCTCAGCAGGGTCAGTGCAACAGGATAAGGGAAATGACCAACCTAAAATGACTTGTTTCCTTTTTCCTTCCCTTCCATCTTTTTTTGAGCTCTTCTCAGCTCTGCCCCACACACAGCCCCATTGGTGAAGTGTTCTGTGAAGTGACCAGCCAGGCACAGAGATGGAAGAGAGGAACTTTTCCAGTTGATACCACTGCCAAAACCCCCACGGGTGCTCTGCTCTGCCGTGACAAGCCAGCCCAGTCCCAAGAGGAAGGTGGAACCTTACTTACTAGCTCTGCTTTAGCTCCATCCAGCCACAGCTCTACTGTTGCCATCTGCCATGTGCCCAACTTGTCTTTCAGCCTTTGCACTTGGATGTTGTTGAGCTTCCCGTCCTCATCTCGAACCTTGAGGAAGAACAGGGACAGACCACCGGAACCCTGGGGCCATGGGAAGGCATGCAAAGAGATTTCATTACAATGAGAGAAGGAAGAAAAAGAATGTTCCTTCACCTGGTTCCACCATCAAACAGGGCTGCTTTACCTCGCCTTCAGCATCCACTGCCCTGGCCAGGGTAAGTGTCACATCAGGATCAGCTGCAGATGTGAACCATTTGAAACCATAGCGATGATATGTTCCATCTGGCTGCTTCCTGGCCACTGTGTCTGTGCTGTTAGGTGAAAGGAAGGAGAAGATCATCCTGGCTTTATGGGAACTTCTCTCTCAGTCCATGCTGATTTTCAGTTTAAGCAGCAGCTCTTATAAGTCACCTCTTTTGATCAAGGTGGAGTATGGATTAGCTGCTAATCTCTTTCATTGACGCTGGATAAGAAACGCAGCCAGAGTTAAGTACTAGGAAGGAAATCTGCTTCACTACAAGGCTCTCCAGCAATTGCTCCAGGGTAAGGGCTGCTGATGGCAGTGCTCTGTAAGCAGAACACACCACGGTGTATAATCCAATGCCTCCATGTCTTTAGGAGTTACCACTGCCAAGTACAACATGGTGCTGTGGAATAGGGAGTCCTGTCACGATGCACACCTTTCACTCCACAGCTGACCCTTTCACTTCTTCACCAGGAAACCAACTGCAGCTTCAGCAGATGCAGTGACACCCCTTCCATGTTTCTGTCTGGAGGTCTGAGGTTTCCTGTCCCATCACAGTATTGCTAACATTAAAAGTTGAAGGCCAAGACTGCTTTCTCCGTCCCAGCTGGGATGGGTCTGGCTGGTTCAAGGTTTGAAGTACAGGGCTAGACATGAGTGTGTTATCTGTGCAAGGAACACAGCTCTGTACCTGCCTGTGTGTGCTGCATGCAAATTGGGCCTTTTCCTGGGTAAAAAGCAGAGCTATGCAGAGGATTTGGATGACTTTTGCTCAAGTTTCCCAAACTAGCCACCTGGCTTTATAAGTGCCCCATTTTCTCAGCCCTTGCTCACACATCTAGCTGCTGCTGCAGCTGCTTCCCATCTCAGAACACATTCCAACATCAGAGCCTCCCCTGCGCTCCATCATCCACTGGCCAGAGGTCCAGAACTTCTTGGGGTCTCGAGATGTCAGGTGGCCAAAAGCATTTTTCAGAGATCTAGGAATACCCAGTGACTGTTGGGGGGGAAGGAAAATTAACTTAAGATGATGATAACACAGTAGATGAAATTAGACAGTTGTTTTCATGACCACTGGTGTGTCCTAGGCTCTGAGTGGATAGTCTGCAAGCAGGCACTGCAGCACATCTGCACCTACTGCTGAGAGCCTGAACCTGCCCAGCTCCTGCATGGCTGCTGGAGCACTGTGCACACAGAAGGTGCTCATTTGTGTTGCATCCCTACCCTCTGGGTTTTCTGCAGCGCTAGACATCTGGAAAAAGAGCTTTAAGAACAGTGCTAGGTATCAGGATGTGTCCATAGATGCCAGGTGTCAACAGCACCCAAAGAGCTGCAGGAAAGAGGTCACTGCATTATGCTTTTGGCCTTTTATCAAATGAAAATGCCAGGGCTAGCTCCTGAAGGGCCAGCTCTTCTCTGCACCCTGCGTAGCCACGGACACAGTGCAAAGGGTGCTGCCAAGATGCAGAGGCAAATCTTCAGGCAGTGCAAAGTCTTGCTAGGTTGGTTTATTTACATCAGGTACGGATCTGGCCCAGACCTTGAACTGCAACTCCACACAAGGAAGAGCAAAACAATCTCGTAATAAAAACATGGGACACATGCCCAGCTCCCTGCAGCGCCACGTGTGCAGCAAAGGCTTTATCATACACAGTGTTGTAGGTGAACAGGAAAGCTGGGCACAAAGACTGTAACTAAAGGAGACAGGCAGTGGGAGATGGAGCTGAGTCACAGAGCAAGGGAGGGCCATGCCCAGAGCCAGATGGCAGATGAGCTCTGCTCCATCCTTGGCCAGTGCTCTGGTCTAACCAGCACAGCCAGGACGTGGGCTGTGCCCTCAGAGCCCAGCTGAGCTCATACCTCAATGACTCTGGCTGCCCCATCCGTCATGGCCAGTGGACAGTTGAATCCTCCAGAGGAGCTTAAGAATAAGTAGAGTTTGACAGCCTGATGCAGATGTCTGTAAGAAAGAGAGTGTGGGGAAGCAGACGGGTTAGGCAGCAGTGCCACAGCACAAGGATAAAACATCTTGATGGGAAGAGAGGAACAAAATACAGCCAAAGCAGGTGAAAATCAGACTGCACATTTCCAAGAGGGCAAAACCTGCTTCAGCCAGGAGGAGAGAAGAGGAGCAGCAGTTCCTCAGTCCCAGAGGGACGGCTAGTGCAAGGCTGGCTGGGAGGCACCTTATGCCAGCCAGGGCACGTAAAGTGCAGCTTTTAAAAGGAAGAAATGTGGGTCTATCTCCACAGGCTGGAATACAATGAAACTGCAAGTCAAATCCCAGCTCTTTAGCTGTGACACAACTAATGCATGTAAAGCTGGGGCAGTGGAGAGAGCTGCCAGGCCCCAAGATCAGGAAGGTGACATCAAAGTATATTATGAGCAACTGTAGGCCATTAGTGACAGCTTCTCGTCGCTGGTGTGGAACACTGCAGCAGACAGACACTGCTGTTCAGTGCAGCAGTAGGTGTTCTTTTGTCCATGCGTCATCTGGTACCTGTTATACAACTGAATATGCCTGGCTGAGAATAACACCAAGTCATTCCCATTCTCCCCAGTCACCTGCAGTTGGAGTATCTTCTCTCGTGGGCCTCAGCAACCCTCTTCTGCTGCAATCTCCCTCATCCTCCTCCAGGCCGAGCAGGTGACGATGAGATCCACGCGCCGCCCCAGGCATCTCACTGCCGGAGCACGGGGGGTTCAGCTCGCGTTCCCAGCCCAAGGCTCTGACCTGGGCGAGCAGGCGGTTTCCAAATCTTTCCAGGTCTGATCCACCTCCCGCAGTACCTGTGAACAGCAAGAAGAGCCCTTCAGCACGCTCCTGGAAGGCAAGGAGCCTCATCCCAGCTGGAATGGCAGAGCATTGACTGTCTTGTCCTGTGGGACTAGTGGTCTCTTGCCATTCAACCGTTCCATGACTTCTCTAATGCAGCACGACAGCTTGTCCCCCAGCCTCTGCTGGCACAGCCTCTCTCAGTTGTCACTTCTCTTTTCCCCAAAAATCATTTTTTCAGGTTACTTTTGGCAGCATCTCTGGATTTTACAGAAGACAGAAGAGCTTTTGTATGAGGGCTGAGAGTGACACAGATGCACATGAGCAGGGGGGTTGGACGAGACGATCTCCAGAGGTCCTTCCAACCTCAGCCACTCTGTGATTTACTGCCGGAGGAGAATGCCAGGGGGAGAGCTGCCAAAAGCAGAAAGCCTTCATCTGTGTAGGAAAGCTTCCACTGGGCTCAGTAGTTACCTGCCTATCAGATTAGAAAAGGAGGGATGGAGCAATCATTTGAGCTCCAGCCTGGCACCAAGGGTGCCTAGATTCAAATTTCCACCCTGCATCCACTTTCCTGAATGGCCCTGGATGAAGATTCACGTGCTCTGTCTCAGCCAGGCTTGGCTGACCTGGACAGAGTGGTGTGTCTGTAGTTAACAGAGGGAAACTGGCACCCACAGAGCACTGGTTCCTTCCAACCCTCCTGGACACCTATTTCAAGGTGACAGGAATTGCCTTCTGCAAGTGCTTTTCACTGGCTGTGGCCAAAGCTTAGGAATGCTGCTGAGACTTAAATAACCTGACTTACAGAGGATTAAAATTAGGCCAGGAGGACCCAAGGTCTAGCACTGCTGGACCTCCATCAGCATAAATATGCCCAAAGCTGTACTGGGGGTCAGAGGGGCACTGATCTACACTTGCTTTCATCAGAGGAATATGTTTTGCTGTTCATCAAGAGATGCTCGGTTCCTCCTCAGTAGAACAATTATGGAGGTGAATGCTGTAGTTGCTGTACCCAAAGAGGTGCAGTTATAAAACACATTAATTTGCTGGTGATGAAATACAAACACTGCTTCTTCCTCTCCTGCTTCCCCCTGTATTGACTTTTCATTAAGCTTCCTCCCGCAGGATTGATTTGGTCATGACTGTGCCGTTCAGTGCGTAACGAGGCTCCAGCACACAGCGTCCAGTTACTACTCTGGAAGTCTCCATTCTCAGACCAGTTTTCCTTCAGGTGAAGAGCGAAATAGTGTTAAAAATCGCAAAAGAAGCCAAATCCATGCATGAGAGCCCTGTCAACTGGCACAGCTCACACTGCACCCCTGTTTGCTGTCGGTGGAGCTCAGCTGGGACCAGTGTATGCCTCCAGTGCTTGGCGTCTTGACAGCAATCCGAAGGTTGTTTTAGAGGCATAACCTCCCAATACAAGGTTCATGAATTTCGCTGATCCCTGAAGCACAAGAACCTTTGAATTGTTTTTTTGTGGGTAGATGAATGACTCTACAAAACAGGTTTCTTTTGGTCAGCACACCACAGGGAACTCAAACTGCAACAGCCCCTTCACCTCATCCATGGTTTCTAAACCCTGCTGACTGCCCAGCTGGGAGCTCACACCCTGACCCCCAAAACCCCTGTGCTGCCCAAGTGAATGTGTTTGTTTCTGAGGTAAAAGAACAATATCAGAGCTCCAATGGTGGTGACTGTGAATGTGACACACAGCAGCCTGGGCACTCCAAAACACCTACACCAGGATACAGAGAGGACGTCTGTAAACCTTGGATGTCCCTGGGATGAATGTATGGGAAATGTGCAAATTATTGCACATTGACAGTACAAACCTTTCTATTTTCAGGGGGATCAAAGAGCAAGAGCTCACAACAATGCCCAGAAAAAGCAGGTGCTTTCTTCTCCAGAAATCACCCTCAAATTGCTCCATTCCGGGAGGATTTCTGTGTTCACCACTGAACACAGGTGAACAGCACAACAGGAATCAGCCTCCAGCATGGTGCCTGCTTCAGTGGGACACACAAAGCTTCATGTATTGCTGCTCCCCTGGAGAGGAAGGTGTTGACGTGGAGAGCTCGCTGTCAGGCTGCAGGCAAGCGGGTGCTGCATGAAGCAGAGGCTGAGCTCTCAGCAGTGAGGCAACACTGCCCCGCTGGGACCGAGCACAGGAACAAAGGGACATGCTGCTGATTCCCAGGTGGATTTTGCAGCTGCTTTTCTCTCTTTGGGGAAGGAGTTAAGAGCAGCTCTTGGTCCTGGTGAAAGACAGCACTGACCCTTTTATTCTTTGGGAGATCTGAATCATGCTTCTTCCAAAGGTGCAGAGATGGAGCAAGATCTTCATGGTTGCTCAAAGGCATCCTCCTTTCTGGTCTTCTGGCAAGAAGGCCACAGTGGTGCTTAGGGAGGCCTCACCCCTGTCTTTTGCGATGGCTGTGACAAAAGCAAGCTCCCAACGCTGCCACCACACTCTGCAGGGCCTCACAGAGCTGGAGAGCAAGCAGTGGCAGGGAGAGCATTGCTGAAAGCCAGGTTCTGCCCCTCAACACACCCAGTGGCTTTACAGGTCATTGTATTGCTTCTGCTGGTATAAATCATGGAGAGAGGTCACTCTCTGAGACCTGGTCCTTGAGAAGTGGGAAACAGCTGTGGTCCTTGGGGTGACAGCAGAGGACAGCCAGTGAGATGAGCTGCCTCCTCCCAGGGGCTCCTGTAGGACAGGACCTCACAAAGCAGAGACCCGCAGCTCAGGGTCTCACCCCACCTCTCCACACCCCTGCAGTCAGTACAGAGCCCTCTCTGAATGAAAATCAGCCCAGAAAAACCAACCTGTGCTGAGAACAAGCAAACCCCAACAGCCTTTGCATCCTCTTGAACTGAGAAGACCCCTGTTCCTTTGGGAAGAAACAATCTTAAAAAAGCCCTGGGGGAGAGAAGTAGAAGAGCACAGCAGAGTTTAGAAGCTCCGTACCCTTTTCCCTTGCTCTGAAATGTCTTTCTCCAGACCATCAGACAACAAATGATGATCTCAAAACAACACTCGCATTGCAACACCAAGACCAGTCCCAGGAACCCACTAAGCCACTTTCTGTTCATGTCCTGGCAGTATTTTTCACTCTTTACTGATTCAAAGAGAACAAGTTTTAAACAATGCTGATAAATTCCCTCCAATTACGTGCTTGAAGGCACAAAAAGGCCAAGAGACATGTTGAATTCACAGCCTTAACCAGCGACCTGAGGCGTGTACACGCAGAATCACAACCATGCACTCCAGACCTTGGGAGGAAGGTGTGTTTTCAAGTAACTCCGAAGCAAAGCATCTTCCAAATACTGGTTCTCAGTCTCGGGCTGCTCATGGAACAGGGTCTCCATTTCTCTCCTTGCAAGGGGCCTTTCCAGATCTTCTAATACTCATTTCTCCTGCACGCCGACGTGTTGCCCCTGCCCTGCGGTCGTGTTGCCTCCTCTATGACTCGGTGGTTGGCACCTCTCCCAGACACGAGGCAGAAAGTGACCTGGCAGCCACGGAACACTGGATCTCCACCATGGTAGGTGGCAGGTAAACATGACTCTGCAAAGCCCTGTGTGTGCCACGGCCATCGCCTCCAGCCCCTTCCTCACAGGGCAGCAGCACCGCTCCTGGTTTGCTCCAATGTTGTGAAGTTGTTCTCAAACATCAATGGTGTCTTCTCCCCTCCCTTGGGGAGGAGCTTTCCAGCAGCTGTTCTCAATGGAACTACAGAAAAGGGCTTTGGAAAGACATCAGAAAACGGCCTGGAAAACACTCAGGAAACACTGTGTCCTCCCCTGCCAGCTGGGCAAACCATCATACAGCGGGACCGGCAGTTCCAGGGGGAGCTGGGGAGGGGATGCTCCTGCCAGCATGCCCCTGGATTGCTTGGGATGATAATGGGGTAGAGATGAGAACAACAAACCACATTTCCTCATCTGGAGGATAATGGAAATGGGGCAGAATGGGTTAGGCGGGTTATTCTGTAAACAAGATACTGGTGAAATCGCAGCATTCGCATACCTTAAGTGGGCCCCCAAGGAACCTGGAGAGGGGCTTTGGGCAAGGGCCTGTAGGGACAGGCCAAGGGGAATGGCTTTAACCTGCCCGAGGGGAGACTGAGATGAGCTCTGAGGCAGAAGCTCTTCCCTGTGAGGGTGCTGAGGCGCTGGCACAGGGTGCCCAGAGAAGCTGTGGCTGCCCCATCCCTGGCAGTGTTCAAGGCCAGGTTGAATCTATATTCATATCTGTATAGTCATGGATATATTCATATATATGATGATTCTATGAAACACCAAAACCATCCTCCTTGCCTGGGCTGGGACACTGGCTCCACAATAATCTGCTTCTGATGAAGTCCCTGATGCCTTTAATTTGACTTGGGATATCAGGCAGGAGTCTCCCTTTCCCTGGGGAAGCACCGGAACCTTCTAAGAACGTGACTTTTGGCTTCGAATAGTTTAAAACCCGCTCCTCACTTGGGGTGATACAGAACCCCAGCCTGCGTTGGGTTGGAAGGGACCTTCAAGCTCACTCAGTTCCAACCCCTGCCACAGGCAGGGACACCTTCCACTAGAGCAGGTTGCTCCAAGCCCCGTCCACCCCTAGCACGCTGCAGGGACGGGGCACCCGCAGCTCACGGAGCCGCTGCTGTGCGGGACCGCAGGGGCAGGGGCAGGGGCAGGCCTCGCCTCCGCCCCACCGCCGGGCGGGGCCGGCTCCGCCCTCAGCGCCGCGCAGGCCCCGCGGGACGCGCGGTGCCGGGGCGAGGGGACGCGGGGGGGAGTCCGCGGGGGCCGGGCTCAGGTACTCGGGGCCGCCCGGGGAGAGGCGGAGGAAGACTCTGAGGAGGCCCCGCGCCTCAGGGGGCGGTGGGTGCCGCCGGGTGAGGGGCAGGACCCGGCCCCGGCCCCGGCCCCGGCCCCGGCCTCGGCCCCGGCCTCGGTTGGAGCCTCGCCGGGCCCGAGCTTCCACTCAAAAAAAACAGGCCAAAAAAAGAGGGGAAAAAAGGGTTTTTAAAGGGACATTTGGGGCCGCGGCGGCTCTTTCAGGGCCTCCTGCAGCCTCCTCGCACCCCAAACGTGAGGGTGCTGAGGCGCTGGCACAGGGTGCCCAGAGAAGCTGTGGCTGCCCCATCCCTGGCAGTGTTCAAGGCCAGGTTGGACACAGGGGCTTGGAGCAACCTGCTCTAGTGGAAGGTGTCCCTGCCCGTGGCAGGGGGTTGGGGCTAGAGGAGATTTAAGGTCCCTTCAACCCAAACCATGATGATCAGAGGTAGTTGGTGTGCAGGTGCAGGGCTGAGGGGGTCCCCAGGGAATGGAGTTTTACGGGGTGCAGGGGGAGAGGTTCAGTTTCTCCCACTTAATTCTGATTTCCTGACCCTCATTGATAAGTGTTGTCTGCATGGGTGAGCGGTGTGGCTATGGGGAGCCAGGGCACCTTCTTTCCTCCCACAGCCCAGGAGCAAGCGAAAGTTTGGTCAAGGTGAGACGGTGTCGCTGGAGCCGTGGAGAATTCCCTGTGCCGAGACAACCCGGCTGGAGTAGATAAGCTCAGTGTAGGTGATGTTCCCTTAGCACAATGAATCAATTCTAAGTGTGGTATCTTGTTGAAAACATGTTTTCTTATCTGTCTCACTTAAATAACCTTTGTTTAGGTAATAACCTCACGTTGGAATAATGCCTTTGTCTGCTGTTAATATATTCCAGTCCCGTTCGCAGTGCTCAGCCAATCATGAGTGCAAAAAAAAGAATACTTCCCTCAAATATTTAACATATGAAGAACTTTGCAGGTGTATATTTGTTGGAATGTACTTCTGTAACTGTGCTCTGTCCTCATTACTAAATGAAGTGCTAAATTTAGCATAAAAGCTGTCAACATGTTCCAATCAACATGTCTTAATGACTGCCAACAAATGGAAATGAGGCTGGCATGGAAAAAAGCTGAAAAGGTACAAATGCAGAACAAGATGAGCTCAGCTGTGTTAATAAAAGGCTGCTGCTCCCTGCCTTGGGTCACGGTTTCAATCAACCCACTGTGTTTATGCTGTTCTTTGAATTGTTAGTAGAAATATTGACTAGCTGTGGACAAGGCAACACCCCTCTGGGGACCTGGTTGTGGCATTTCCTTTCATTCATGTCTCCCCATTGGCGACTCGCGTGTTGGGATCTCCTCACAAGCCAGTTTTCCAACCAGTTAGCACAGTTTTAACAACTTCTATGGAAGTTTTTAATCAATCTGTCAGATGGTGCAAAGTCAAGCACCTCACCGGGGTGCTCAGCATGTAATGTCCATGTTATTGCCTTAATCAATCTGCTTTCCGTTCTTGTGAAAAGAGTGTTTTCCTCTTTAATCCAGGCTAGTCTAACAGGGCCCACTCTCACTGAAACAATGTGGGCTTTCTTCTCTTTGTGTTTTTCTTTTCCCCTTCAAGGTGTCCCAGAAGAATCATTCCTTTATTCCAGCCAAGATCGATGTTAGTGCGTTTCCTGCTTACCCTTGCTAAAATGTTGGCTTGTCTTGGCAGGCTTCCAGTTCTTTCACCCTTCACACTACTTAATGGTTGTAGGAATTAACATTTGTGTTTTGGAATATGAGGAACGCATTTTGAAGTGCACCAGCTGACAGTCATGGTCCTGAATTTCAAATACTATTGATCCTTTAGCCATAAATAGGGAGTTTTCTTGCTCTGCAGCCTCTCAGGCAGTGCTGTGCTGTATCCTTGATTGGTTTTTCTTTACCTGTCCTGGCTGACAGTTAGCTTTGAGACCTGAATAAGCTGAAGAATCTCATTTTTAGTTTAAGGAAGATGAGAAATAGCAATGACTGAATTTTCCAGGTATCTTGTATCTTCTCATTCTTTCAGGTTTTAATTACAAGTGGAAGGCAGGTCTTGGAAATACAGGATGGCTACTCATCAGCTTTTACGGACTAGGCAAAAGAAGAAGTCCTCTAAGGTAAAAACCTTGAAATGTGATGGTACTGACCACCTCAGCTCTCTGTTTCGGACGTGACATGTCCGTGCCTGGTGAGGTGATGAACACTTTCTGTTGCCTGCGCTGTTCTTGCTTGGATTATTTCCAGTTTAGTGAGTCCAGAAAGATACAGTGTGGGGCTTTGACATGTATTTGACTAAAGAAATGTAGGCTCATGAGGTGTGCACAGAGCTTTATTAGCAGGAAGAAAAGTAACAATCTCATAGAGGAACTAAATGGAGTATACTTTCCACTGAGGTTGTTCATGCTGAAGTCACACAGTGTTTGGTATTTACACCAGCTCCAGTCCCAGACATGTTCTGTTTATAGCTCTGAGCTAAAATCACTCTGAAAACTGGGTCTGCCTACAGTGCTGACAGGCTCTGTTTGCTGCCAGCTCTCAGGAGAAGCTGTGGCAGGCAGTGAACTTGGGCACTGTGCATGCCACACCATCACGAGCACTTGTTTGGCTCCAGAATGAACTCGGGAGAGCTGAGCTGCCAGATAACTGCACATTTTTGTTTCTAGGGGTGGTTGTCTCTTCAGTGCCAGGATTTGTGCAGTGAGGGGGTGGGAACGGTCAGCAGTGATAAAAGGGGAGGGAATGACCCACCAGTGCAGTCTGCATCTGAATAAATCACGTCAGATCTATAGATAACTATCTTTAAAACTCTTAATCCCACCCATGTCAGGCAGGAGCCTTCCCTGTGTAGTGTGAAGACCAGAGAAATGTTAACATTATGTTTCCAAGTCACCCTCTTTTTCCACCTGCCGAAAGTTGTTTCTAAATATAATCCCTGTGTTACACTAAAATGGTGCTGGTTTGGGCTTTGGCCTTCTTTTTTTTCAGGAATCAGTGTTGTTCCCCAGCAAAATTGCTACAGAGCAGCAGTCTGTGGTGCTGGTGAAGAGGCTCCTGGCCATCTCTGTGTCCTGTATAACCTACATGAGAGGGCTCTTCCCGGAGAGCTCGTACGGAACTCGCTACTTAGATGGTAACACATTCACTTGCTGCTGAATTCTTATTTCTGCTTGCTGTGTTTTAGCTATAATCTGCTCTACATGTAAGCTTCCAGCTGCTCAGAGATGTGGGAGTTCAGTTTATTAGGAAGTTAGCAACCAGGCCTCCTCAGGTCTGGATGCAGACAGCGCTTCTGTGTCAGATAGGCAGTGTAGAAGACAACCAAGAGCTATTGGCAGCTCCTGGCTCTTCTGTTAGTGGTTTATTTGGTTTGTAATAATTCCTTAGCACTGCCAGCCCCATGAATCAGATCTCAGAGTCAGGAGAGTCACTTAAAAACCAGTAAGTTTTTAAAAATTAACTCTGATTTGTGTGGTTTATTTTCCTTTGGATTTTTGAGCCTTTCTGGTTCATATTTTCAGCTTTCCTTGTGAGATTGGAAGTAGATTTGTGTGTTTTATTGTGATGGGTTTTATTCTTCTCCTGTAAAAACTGTCTCACATAATCACATGTGCTTTGGGACTCAGAACTTTAAGAAAACAAAAAGAACTTTAAGAACCTTGTCATAGGATCACAGGAATTAGTGATGCTTTGATTCATCAACATCTTCGTGCTCATTCGAGATGTGGTCGTAGGGTGTGAAATCTCTCACTGCCTTCCAATCAATTCCCTTATGGAGTTAGGTGTCCTGAAACATGGTCACTTGTACTTGGTGGACTTGGTTGAGGGCACAGGAAATCCCAGATTGGCTCTTGATCACCTAACCCTGGAAAGCCACTAGGCTTTGTCATCAGATGTCAGGTCTTTCAAGTGCCTTTTTGATCAAGAATGTGAACACTTGGCCTGCTCCCACCTCTGAGGGCTCCTTGGCTGAACCCAAAGATGTTAATTCGCCACTTCAGTGGCACGGTGGGTTTCCTCTGGCCATTCCAAATGCTTGAAAACAGAGGTGGAAGGAGCTGTGTGGAAAAGCTTAACAGAAGCAGTTTATTCTGAGCACGGTCCTTCACCTGATATGGATGTTGGCGAAGGCCAAATGCAGACATGAAGGTGTTGTCAGGGAATGGCAGAACAGGTGGGAGTGGAGAAGAGGAGGGAGGAGAAGATGGAAGCTGCTGGGGCTCTGAAATGAAGCTGTAGCTGTGGGAGAGTGCAGAGCATCTGAGGAAAGTTTTGACATTTGAAAACGCAGCCATAAGCTTGTGTCTGCCCACCTGGGACTTGGTGGCAAACCAGCGTTTGTACTCCGGAAGGACCTCTAGATAAAGCATTTTATCCAAAAAAGGGAGGGTGGCTGGCTTTGTTTCACTGTTGTTTGCCCAAGAGCTGTGATAAGGATTGTAACTATGTGCTAAATCTGGTTTTGCAGACCTCTGCCTAAAAATTCTGCGAGAAGATAAAAGCTGTCTGGGATCACTGCAGATAGTCAAGTGGTGAGTGAGTAACAGCGAAACCAAGACAAGGTTGTGCTGAATAGCAAGACCTCAAGCCCTCGTGTTCTTCTTCTTCCTGAATTTGAAAACCCTGTGCCCAGCAGCACTATTGGCTGTGCCCGTGCTGCAACTCCCAGTGTGCAGCCTGTGTGCTTAAGCCAGAATTAGCTGCCCAAGACCATGTGAGTGCAAGGTCTGTTGAGGTGTTGGCTGGAGTGGGGTCATGGCCAGGCCCCAGAGCGCACGTGGGCAGCGTAAGCACTGAGACAGGGTGACAAAAATCATGAGGTTGAGTCTGTTTGGTTTAGTCTTTTCTGGTTTCACTTACGTAGGGATTCTTACAGCTTGGGTTTTAGGATGTTCAGAATTATATGTCCCTGGATATTGTGTGTCTAAATGCCCTACAACTGGTGTCCCTGCCTGTGGCAGGGAGGTGGAACTGGATGAGCTTTAAGGTGCCTTCCAACCCAAACCAGTCTGGGATTCTGATTCTATTTCAGAGTTGGCACGTTCCCAACGAGCAGAGTCTGACTTTTACGTGCTAAGGAGACACCTAGCTGCACATCCTTTGACTCAGAGAGTAAATATCTCACCATTGCCACCTCAAACAATATTTACTACTTTGAGAGAATCCATAGCTGTAAGCTATGCATCAGATAGCAGGATTTTACAAGACCAGACGTGTCAGGTTGTGTTCAAATGGGAGTTTCAGCCAAGTTCTGTACAAGGCTGATAGGAAAAGAGCCATCAGAGGTCAGGCTGGGAGCTGGAATAGAGCACTGAGCAGAGGACTATCAGCACCAGCCTTACCCCTCCAACCCTTGTCTTTGCTGGGATGTAAGTGGCCTCCAGGCTGACAGGATACTGTCCTGGAAGTATAACAATGCACAGATGCAGGAGGGAGGACAGTGCCTTTAGCACGATTGATCTGAAAAGGACTTTACAAGCCCAAAATGTTACTGTCTTGTCCTAATTCCAGAAAACAAAAAGCACTTTAAACTGTGCTTAATGGGTGTGTGTTTACAGATCAGGAGATATCTGTTTTGCTGGTTGGTGTTAATGTGTTTCTTCCCTGGCAGGATCCAAGGTTGTTTTGATGCTTTGGAGAGGCAATATGTAAGTTTTCTTCACATTTTTAAATGGGAGTTTCCTATTTCTTCATGAAGTCTGGTTAAAGCTTTCTTTCCATTCCTGCTTTATAGTTTTGTAGTGATCTTGCATGGACACAATACACATTTACAGCTGTGGGATGGGGGGAGGCCCTGCCCTGGGTGTATGCGTGTGAGGTTTGGGATTTTATTCCTTGAGCCCAAGTACTGAGTGCTGCTGCTCCCTAGGCTTGCTCGTCTCTGGTGTGTGAACTCATCTGCAGCCTGAAATGGATTTCCCTTAGTTCCCTGTTCTACATTTGCATTCTCTAATGCGTGGCTAGAGACACTGCCTGTCAGAACAGAGATCTCCGTGCCTGTTTTCTTGAGAGAGGTTATTGTGTGCTTCTGCATTCCTTCATTTCCTTTCCCCAAGTCTTTTCCTTTCTTTTCATCTTCTCTAACCCTCCTGCCTTTTCTCTTGGGTTCAGAATTCATTACTTTTTTTGGAAAGTAATTCATCAAGTCAAGTATGTAACTGGTTCCAGGGCAAAACCAGCCAGTAAGTAATCATATTCCTTGCGGATTCTCACATAAAAAATGCTCTGCACAGGAAAAAGCACCAACTGTTGTCAGCACTGCTCATCAAACCACCTCTCATCTCGATGAGATGAAGTGGTGTTGGTTTTGGCACTGATGATCAGATGGGCTCTTGCACATGAGTACAACTGTCAACGTGCATAAGATAATTCAACATGTTGTGAACTCAGTTTATTGCTTCCTGACAGCTCCTGGGGATGTTTAGTCCTTTGCTATTTATGAGACACAAATTAATTGTTATTTGACAAGGATTAAGGAGAAAAATGGAGATGTTTAATGCATGTTGTAGGATTGTTTTCAAGAGTGGTCCCACGTACATTTCCTTGCTGTAGGATTCACTAAATACCTTTGGGAAGTTTCATAGCAGAGAGCAAATATTAGTCTTCAGTAGGGATAGACGCTCTTGTAAGAGAGTTTCAAATCGGTGTGGCCTTTGGAGACTTGTTTCAAAGGAGTCCCAAGGGGGAAGTCCGGAGCCTGCGGTTGTTTCCTTGGGAAATGGCAAGTAAAGCCAAAGCAAACTGGCCACTAGGTGTTGCTGATGCTGTGCTGTGAAGAATCTGCCTTCTAACTCCCACTTTGTTGAATGTATCTGTTCCCTCTCTCTGTGCAGGCACTTAGGTTTTGCCTTTCTTTTCCTTGCTCACTAAGGTTAGGTTTTGATTCTGTGTTCTGTTTTTCCCTCCTCAGTTGCACATTGCTGTCCTTGCAGTAAGTAAACTGTTTTTCTTCTCCCCCCCTGCTTGAAAGAGATACGGAGTCAAGGTTGTGTCAACCCACTTGTGCCTTTTTTAAGGGGAAGTCAGCATGTATGTGGTTTGTAACAGAGCATTGACCTTTCTGGAATATGGTAAATATGAACTCCCAGCCTGCGTGGGAATATCTTTCTCAGTATGTCAGGCTCCTGACTGAGGCCTTACATGCATCCTTAAACTCCTAGAAGCACTTCCATGTGCTTCATATCATTGCTTCCTTTAAACTCTTGCCTCCACCCTTGGAAGCTGCTGTGTCTTCTCCATTTTCCCCTGCAGAAGCATCCTCCTTATTAATCTGATCCCCAAGAAACCACACACACACTGTTGGTGGTTTCGTAGTGAGTCTTCTGCCCTTGGTAAAGCCCCAAGAGCTGTGCTATGCACCTCTTCCATGCATAATCTGAGTAGTTCCATCTCAGGCATCAAGAGTTGCCTGTGAGGGTTGGAATGGGAATTCACCTCATTCCTCCACAATTACACAGATGAGTGTCTTCTACCTGTCTTTGAAGTGGTAGGTGTTGGCTGCTGATAGAGGAAGGCTGTTGCTCAGCCATTCCCTTCTCTGGTCCCACCCTGAAGATAGTACAATCTCTGCTGTAAAATGAAAAATGTCATTTTTTAGGCACTTTGCACTGGGTCAATTTGTCCAAGGGGAGAATGGCCTCACTGTGCTTTCTTACACAGATTTACACCAATCCCAAGGAACCGAAGGTAAGAAGGAGTCTTAATTAATCTTTGAAGCAACTGAAGGCATGGGTGAGTAGATTTGTATTCAGAGTGGCCTCGTAGGCTTCAGTTCTGCCCTGACATAGCTGCTGCTGACCCTGTTTCTCCTCTTCTGCCTTCACTGCAGAATGACAGCTCAGTGAGCTGGACCGTGATCAAACACTCCTGCTGGGCACGAGGCTGTGGGCCCGTCTGGGCCTCAGGCAGGGATGTTAACAGGCAGCTAATGGGCATGTTCCCGGGTTTGGTTTTCTTTCCCAAAGAAGAGAAGAAATGGGAAGTTCCAAATAATTCTTTTATGAGCCATCCTTTTAAGAGCAGTGCTGAAAAGACAGCTGGTTCTACATGGAGAGGGGTTTAGGACACAAGTTGTGCATCACTTCAGACCTGGGCTGCATGTGTTGGTGGTGCCTGTCCTTGTCCTTTCAGTGTTCTCTCTGGTGGTTCCATTTTATCCACCTCTGGCTGGTGCAGGGGCTGGGCAGTGTGATCTAGAAGTGATCTCCACAGCACTGCAGAGAGGAGCAGCAGAACCTTTGCTCCCCTGAGGACTGTTCTGCTGTGTCCCACCTCAGCATGTGGGGAGGGAGCAAGAGTTTAGTCTATCCCAAGGCTGGGATTTGTAAGGAAGGCTCAGAGTTAAGGGCTCAGCTGAGCTCCTACAAATTGACCTCGTTGCCTGTGGAAAAAGTGGATTATAGGCATGGAATTGGACTACAATAGACCATTTCTCTTGTGGTGAAGTTGTCTGTTCTTCCTCATTATTCTCTAAAATCAGAGCAAACCATTTCCTTTTAACTGGAAAATCATCAAGGGTTTTTTTTATCTCCCTCAGAAAGACCATGGCAATTCAGCAACTTTTGCCCATTCAATATTGTTTGTATTTCTCAGTAGGAAGAGTCCTTCAGGCCCTTGTCTCCCTGGGCCAGGCTTCCTTGTGAGACTGCATCACCCACGGAGCTCACAGTCCTCCTTTAGTAAGGGAGGATGGAGGGATGTGTTGATGGTTGGCTGCCCCAGGGCTGGTTAGAGATTTCAGCTGGGGAGTCAGGCCACAGAGGAAGTGGAAGGAGGAGGCAGGAAGTTTGTCATTTTGGGGTGACTTTTTCAGTGCTAGGTAAGAAGTGGCTGCTAAGAAAATCTGCCAAAGCCTCTGCAAGGAATAATAGAGTTAATGCTGTCATCACATCACTAAATGAATGCTGTGCTCTGGCCTGAAGCTGTCAAAGTTCACTGCTAAGGTCAGGCCACATCTTTACACTTGCTACTGTAAGAGATGACCTATATTTTCTTTTCCCCTCTCTTGCTAAATCTCCAGACAGTGACTGAACTGTACCAGTTCAAATTCAAGTACAAGAAGGAGGTGCCCCAGATGGACATCATCAGGTAATGCTTTGGGTTGATTTCTCAGAAATAAAACTGTGCTCTTGAAACACAAAGAAGAAACTGCACTTTGTGATGAGAGCATGTTTGAGTGGCTGAGCAGCTGTAAATACCATCCGAGGGGGTTCACCCTACAGGGTATGAGCTGCTGAGCTGATGAGCAGAAACACTGCGACACAGTGCCCCAGAACTGAATTAAGGACAACTGATAGAACTGGTGCCTCATCAGGGAAGCAATGCAGAAACCAGCTCAGTTGTTGAGCTTTCTGCTGCCTCAACAAGTGTTCTGCCACTTCCACCAGGCAGCCTGGTGCTTTCAGATGAAGCTTTTCCAGGTTTGCTCCCTTTCACCATGATCCTGCACCCAGGATTGCTTTTCCTTGGGCATTTGCCTACGTGTCTCCTGCTTGAGCAGTCTTGCGTGGGTGACCTGAGAGAACTTTCACTCGATGCTGCAAATGTGTGGCAGGAAGCAGCAGAGTTTTGCATCTTTTGGGCTCTCCCTGTCTGTTAGGTATTTTAAAGCTGTGCTTAGCAGGCCGTAATCTGGGTAGTTGAAAATAAATACTGTTAGAGGCCGTTGGCTGTAACCAAAGCAAAGGGAAAGAATTAACCCTTTTTGAGTTTGCTTCTGCAGTTGCCATTGAAAGATGGAGCTTTAGGCCTTGGAAGCTGCTTGTGCAGCAAGAGAGCTCTGCTGCCTTGTGTGCTCCTCAGGAAGCTCCTCCACAACGCTCCAGTTGTGTGCCGTTTGCTGCTCTCTCTAAACACATCCAAATAATCTGTAGTATGTGGCACAGTGATTTTCTGTTGGGAAAATCTGAACTGTGTCTGAGTCTGGAGTGTCCTGTGAACTGTATCTTCTGCTTTGAAGCTGCTGTCAGTTGTCCTCCCTACACTGAGGGGAAGAGCAGACCTTTGGGATTTGAGAGATAGTCGTAGAATCCCAGCCTGGTTTGGGTTGAAGGGACCTTAAAGCTCCTCCAGCTCCAGCCCCCTGCCACGGGCAGGGACACCTTCCACTAGAGCAGGTTGCTCCAAGCCCCTATGTCCAGCCTGGCCTTGAACACTGCCAGGGATGGGGCAGCCACAGCTTCTCTGGGCACCCTGTGCCAGCGCCTCAGCACCCTCACAGGGAAGAGCTTCTGCCTCAGAGCTCATCTCAATCTCCCCTCGGGCGGGTTAAAGCCATTCCCCTTGGCCTGGCCCTACAGGCCCTTGTCCAAAGCCCCTCTCCAGGTTTCCTGGAGCCCCTTTAGGCCCTGGAGCTGCTCTAAGGTCTCCCCTTCAGGAGCCTTCTCTTCTCCAGGCTGCCCCAGCCCAGCTCTCAGCCTGGCTCCAGAGCAGAGCTGCTCCAGCCCTCGCAGCAGCTCCGTGGCCTCCTCTGGCCTCACCCAACAGCTCCACGTCCCTCTTGTGCTGGGGCCCCAGAGGTGGATGGAATAGATGGCTCTTGAGTACTTTGATTTTTTTAATCAGCTTTTCTCAGATCAGTCATTGAAATAACAGTCCCCTGATGGAGCTCAGCATCCCCTGGTGTGGCCAAGGAGAGGCTGAGTAATCCTGCTGTTGTGTTTCTGTCTGCTCCATTGATATCTCAGCACTGCTCTGAGGCTTCAGAGCCTGTGGCGTGGGATTCCTGGGCTCTGTTGTTTCCTCAGTGACTGACACTGCTGTCACAGTGTACCAGCAGGTCACACGTGTACCTGCAGTCATTAATAAACTGACTTTCTGGCATCGATCAGGATTGTGTCATCTTTGCTATCACCTCCCTTAGCTGATAACACTGCTTTGGCACACCTGTAGTGTTTATTGGCATGTGCAAACTCAGAGTTAAGAGTTAAGTAAACTCATTCCTAGAGAGGTGTTTTGTGGATCTGCATCCTTGGATCTGAGGGGTAAAGGGAAACTTCTCCTAAATGGTCTCTGCCTTATTTTGGCTGGATTTTGGAGGGATTCCTTGCCATGGATCCCAGTCCTTCAGAGCAGTGCCTCAACCTTTCAACACATTACTGCATGAAATTCACAGTGTTATTCCCATATTGAACCAGTACTTGACCTGTTAATTCCTATTAGTCTCATCTCTTTTTTGCTCATGCTTCTTCCCTTTCCCATTTCTATCCTGCTAATCCCAAGATTTGTAAGGTGATGTGGGAGGGAAGGCCCTGCCTTCTCTTTACTCCTCAGTGGTCCTCTCACGCGATGTACATTTCTGATCATGCAGGATTTAATCTAATGGCACAGCACGCTCAGCACAGGGCTGTGCCAACCAGTAGTTTGGAACCTACCAAGCCATGCCCTGGTAGTCAAGCAACAGCCTCTCTGTTTTCACAACAAGCCAAGAAGCTTCAACTGGAGGGAGAAATGAGTCTTAAAGAAGCTGTTGTTCCAATGTTTCGTCAGTCAAATTCAGCCCTGGGGTCCTCTCTGCTCTCTTAGGTTACTTACAGCTCTTAAAGCGCTTTGGGATGATGGTGTTAGGGACCATCCAGGCTGTGTGTAGTGTCATCCACCTGCCTGTGGTCTTCCAGTGATGTAATGAAGGAGCTATGGGGTTTTTATGGCCCCTTCTCGTTGAAAGTCAAGGAGGTTCAGGTTCCTTAGTCACGTAGTGATTCATCCAGTCCATCTTCAACTGTGTGAAGTCAGCTGCTGATCTGAGTTGCTCATCTCCTCGACCTCTGCAGTCAGGAGAAACAAACTCCTCCAGAGGCCTATTCATCCCACTCCTGTGAGGCGTTATCTCAGTCTAGACTGCCTGCTTAGGCTGCCCAACTGACATTTGGATGGGTGAAGGAGGTGAGAGGAATGCCCCTTAGTCACTTTGGAAGAATGTGCTTCTGAGCTGGTTTTTCTTCCGTGGAATTGAAGTGAGAACATGCAATTCACTTCTCTTCAAGCTGCAAAATAGCCCCTGTGATGAATTGGCTTTATACGGGATTCTCACCTCATTCCTCTCATTCCTGAAATTGCTGAGGTGAAAGGCACTTGTTTTATGGTCCTTTGATCCAATTTAATCATGTTCGAACAAGCGAGTCATGACATTTGTATAATGGGGTCCATTGCCCCAGCTACAAAGTCTGTTCAAATGTAAATGCCATTCCTCCTAGTTGAGAGCTGCCACCCCATCCCTGGCGTGTTTCACTTCCCTGTTGATCTGGCATTGCAGCTTTGGGCTGGTGGTTTCAGACAAGTCAGTGGGTGCTCTGTATTTGTAATTAGGTTGTGAATATTCATGACTGAGGAAAACAAATCTGTTATTCTTCTTCTGATTGTAGCAACCAAGTGAACTTTGTGGATGGGGTGTGCAGCGAGGATGTTAAAGAGGCCAGCAGGCTCCTCATCCGGAAACTCTACCTGCTAATGCAAAACCTCGGCCCACTGCCCAATGATGTTACCCTCACCATGAAACTCCTCTACTACAATGATGGTAAGTGGAGAACAGTGTGTGCGGGGGGGGAAGATTCCCTTTCCAGCAGTTCCTGTAATAATTATGAGCCCCTGTAAAGTAAATGAAGCATAGAAAGGTGAAATGGTCAAAGGTGTTGGCTGAAAGCAGTGAGAAATGGTGTAAAACACAGTAAAACCTTCTGACACATGGGGATGGCAGATGCTTTATAAGACAGGGTTGAGCATCCATGTAAGAAGTACAGTCATGTAGTGCCAAAAGGAAACACTTGACTCCTTCACTGGCGGGTTTTGGTGTTTCAAGGCCATGTCAGGTTCTGCTCTAGAAAGCTGAGCACATGAATGGTATCTCAGCATCCTAAAGTCATTCTTTATTTGAGCTCCCTAATCACATTTGTTCAGCTCATTTTTTTCTTTGCATTCTCTCCCTTCTTCCTGACAAAAGAACCCCAGAGTATTTTCAGTGGCTGATGTAGTTACTTGAGGCTGGTATACACTTGTTCTGTAATAAATCAGGTTAAGGAGAGATGGAACTTGGTTTCTCTGACATCAGTGTGTTCTTTATCCCTGTGTAGTAACTCCTGATGACTACCAGCCCCCTGGCTTTAAGGCGGATGGCAGCCCTGGTGACCTGTTGTTCGATGGTGATCCTGTCAACCTGAGAGTAGGGTCAGTCTCCACCGGCTTCCACCTCATCAAAGTGAGAGTGACAACTGAAAAGAAGAGAATGGGGAAGGTTGAGAGCAACCTGATCAGGAGGAATGGCCCTACTGAGATCTCCCATCAAGGGTTAGACTGTGATGAAGAGGAAGAAGAGGGGACCACAAAGGTATAGAAATGGCTCTATTCAGTTCTGGCTGGAGGACCAGAGTTAATCTAGCGAAACTCTCCTTAAAAGACACATTTTCTCAGAATCTGAGTTTCATGAGGGTTTCTGCGTGCGTTGGGCAGCAGCACTGCAGTGGATTGAACACTGGGGCTGGAAGCTTGTAGACATCAAGTGAATTTTGCAGGTCCAGAGAAGGGCACTGGAGCTGGTGCAGGGCCTGGAGCACAAGTGTGATTAGGAACGGCTGAGGGACCTGAGGGGGTTTAGTCTGGAGAAGAGAAGGCTCAGGGGGGACCTTATCGCTCTCTCCAACTGCCTGGCAGGAGGATGGAGCCGGGAGGGGGCTGGTCTCTGCTCCCAAGGAACAAGGGATGGGACAAGAGGAAACGGCCTCAAGCTGCACCAGGGGAGGTTTAGATGGAGCTGAGGAACAATTCCTTCCCCAGAGGGTGCTCAGGCATTGGAACAGGCTGCCCAGGGCAGGGCTGGAGTCACCGTCCCTGCAAGTGTTCACACCCCGTGTAGCCGAGGCCTCAGTGCCATGGGTTAGTGGTGGCCTTGGCAGTGGAAGGGTTGGACTTGATGAGCTTAAAGGGCTTTTCCAACCTGGTTGATTCTGTGATTCTCACTTTGTTCCAGAGTATCCACTGACTCCCAGAGGCTGGTACGTTCTCCCAGGGAGAACACTCAGACACAGACATGGCCAAAATGGAAAGCATTGCAAACAGTTGTGCACTTCCACTTGCTGTTTCTCAGGATGAAGCCTTGTTCCACTGTGTAGTTAGGTGGGATTCCTGCAGCCATCTGAAAGCTGTGTGTTGTGTCTGATTTCTCTAGGCCCCCTCAGCACTTAGTGGAGGAGGAGGAGGCATCTTTAGCAGATAATGCCCTTAGACATGAAGGTTGACTGGAAGGAATGGTCCTCTGGTGGTGCTGCTCTCCAAAATGATGGAAGAGGCAACCTTGACTTGACATTAGGTTGTCAGCATCAGGGAATAAAGCTCAACATAACTAACTCCTGAAGATAGGAAGCCATTTAGGTGGGAATTCTGTCTTATCTAAGGAAGTTTCCCTCTTGAAAGACTTGTAGGCTTGGGAAAAGGAAGGACATGGAGGAGCTGTGAAAATCTCATCCCCATTAGTGCTGGGCTTACGGATTTAGCACCTGGGTGTATTTTTGAGGTTCTGCTATTAAGACAAACCATCATTTGCTTTACAGAGTCACCCTCTCCCTGTCAAAGCAGATTCAAGTGAGCATGAAGAGGACAAAAGTGACAGATGGAAAATGGAAGCATCTTCTTACCTGCAAGATACAGGTAAACACCAGTTTCAAAACTGCAGGAGCTTGTGACTATGTCCTACCATAACACTGAGGCTTTCTCACTTTGAAATGGATGAACAGAGTTTGTCAGGCTGTTTGAATTGTGTCAGGTCAGATTGAACTACAAAATAGGGCTTGTTGTATATGCTTGGTTTGTTAACAGAAACAGACAATTTTTTATCCATCTCTTTATCTCAGCAGGGTTTTTTCAGCTATGGGGGAGATGCACAGTTCATCAATGCTGAGTTACATTATCTACACTTTCCCCAAAGCTCTAGTCCTTTAGCTGTCACAGTTTGATTTTGCTAATGACTTCCATATGTGAAAACATGCATGAAAATACAGGACAAAAAAAAGCCTTTTCTCTCACTCCAATGAACCCAGCTCCTGATATACCATGCTGAATCTGACCTTTGAGGCTCTCAGATATAGCCTGTGGAACAATACCATCTAGTGACAAAATGGTAAATAGCATTCCTGAGATCCCCAAGCAGTGGAATAAAGCAGCTTGTCTGCTATGAAGTCACCTTTTCAGGTCTTTCTCCTGCAGATTCTCTGGTGACTAATAAGGGCTGAACTCACACTGTCACCTTTTCCACTCTGGGGATATTCACAGGATCTTTCTCCTCTACCCAGTTGTCTGCTTTCATAAAACTGAGGTGCTTTGGTACCCCCATCAAGTTTTATTCAAACAGTTTAATAAGGTCAATAGTTATTACTCAGAGGACATCTCCCCTCCTTCCCCCCCCACACACACATGGATAAAGCACATGCAGACATAAGCTTTGTTATGTTAGAAACCAGGTTAAAATGGAGCTAAAGTATGGGTAGGAGCTGCTGCAGGTTGATGTGTTGCACGTTCAGGTGACACTTAATTCTGAAATCCCTGTTGCCAGGAATAAACTGCCAGTGTTGGCAGTGCCTGATGGCAAAGGTTACACAATTTCAGCCATGGGATTTTGCTGCTGTGGGTTTCTCAGGCATCTGTGCTTGCTTTTTTCAATTAAACATAAGGTTTTAGCTTTGGAGCTAATTTTGATGTGATGCTTGGATTGTAGGTGGAAAGAAGAAGGCTGGAGTCAAGAAGACGGGCAGGATGCCTTGCTCAAGGGCATCTCAGCAGGTGAGCAGGTATTAGTGTTTCTAAGATATGCCAGGCAGGGTGCAGTCCATTGCCATGAACATTCTGTCATCGAGGATGGCACAAGATTCAACTGACATTAGTGGCTTTATTGTGCAGTATCAAAATATATAGAGGTAACAGAGTATGAGGGAACAGGGATAGAAGCATGAACTGGAAGCATTTGGGATGAAACTCTCTGTGGTCAGCTTATTTCATCATCCAGTGTAAGGATTTTGTCCTGGTCTCTGGAGTTGGCACCTGTGAATTACACACAGAGACTGATGGTATCAGTGTCCCCCCCAGGCTGGCTTACCTGTGTGTGTGTGTTTGGATTAAGTTCTGAAATCACCACCCCATTTTAGGTTTGAAAGGTGTGTTTGTCTGCTGCCTAACATGGTCTTCACCTCTCCTTCCTTGCCTCCAGACTATCTTTCCATGTGAGTCACAGGTACTTACTGGATCCTCTCCCTTTTTGGCTACTTCTCTAGGATAGGAAGAATTATCCCCTCGAGGTGCTGTCTCTTTCTCAGCAGTTATTGGGGCAACCCAAAGAACTGGGGTAGGCCAGACATGTAATCCTAGATAAGTCCAGTTGTGTGAAATCAGTCGCATGCTGGAGGCTGCCCCGGCCAAAGCCTGAGTCAGAATCAGAGCTCCAAGTCCTGGGCTTGTGTAGAGGTTTTTTCAGTGACAGGGCAAATCTGTGAGCACCACTGGACTTGCCACTTGATCCTCCTCCCATTCAAATGAGTTGAGCATCATGTGAGCTTGAATGTGCAGAGGCTGAATCTTTACAGGGTAAGTTAATGAGAGTAGGAAATTGCTACTAAAATCTTCCCCGCCTCTGTTGAAAAGAATCCCGGGGTGTCTAACCCAGACAGAGCTGGAGACTACAACCTAACGTGTCATTCAAAAGGCATCTGTGAAGTATTTGCCTTGACTCTACATCTTAGAAATGAACTTCTGTGCCTAGGCTGGTATTTTTCAAACTCTAACCACATTTTTGTTTGGTGTCACATCCTCCAGTTTCCTTCTGATCGTTGTTTATTCTGTCGTCTGTGTGAAAACAGGAGCCCTTTTTGTTTGGAGCTCATGGTTGTCCCCCTGATTCATGCTCTGACATTCTTCTGCGTCTGTCACGATTGGAAGCAGAGCACCAGACACCTCTATGCTCGCAGCATGTGAATTTCATTAAGCTACAGTAGCCGTAGTGAGAGTTTGTGGAGGTGGTGGAAACAGCATTAGTTGCTGAAAACTGGAAGAGTCACTTTATCCATTCTATGCTTCCAAAGACTTCTAGAAAAAATAAATCCAGGCCCTCTGCCTGGTACATTCTGCATGGCAAAGGGCTTTTAATGTATTCTTTGATACTATTTTTTGGAAGTTGGCTAATATTTCAGCCCATTAAAGGAAAAACCAAGTCAAGTCACTGGTTAAAGTCATCATTGTAAAGCCAGTGCGAATAAAAATTTGACACTATTTTCCACATGAGAGGGACTTTCCCTTCTTTTCTGAGGGAAGTGGTTAAAACAAATGACCATTGTGTATTCCACTTGAATCAGGAAGCCAAACTGGTGAGTGAAGTTTGTCTTTAAAAATGAGGACAAGCTTGAGTGGATGGGAAGTCTGAGTTAGGTATTATCTAACAGGGTCAAGTGTAGGTAAGATGGGTAGAAGCAGGGTATGAATGTAAACACCTTGGTGCTCTCCAGACTGCAGTGCAGTCAAGCAGCAGTGTTCTCCAGCTGTCACAGGGTGTTCAGAGCAGCTCTCTGCTTTAAAGAGCTTTAAGGTCTCCAGAGTGACTTGTTTTCTCCTGGATTTCAGAGTTTAATCAGCTCGATGGGTTAGGGGCCTTGGGCAACAGCGTAGCCCAGGCCATGGAGAGCTCCCTTTAATGGGACAGACATGAGCCCTTAGACTTGTGTGTGACTTTGAGTGTTAGGTTTCCACCATAAGATCCCTTTGAACTAGTTTACCAACTGATTGCTCACGTACCAGCACTGCTGTGGGGGAGAGAGGAAGACTGGATGGAGAGGAACAGGCAAAGAGGGCCTGGGAGGGAGTCCTGCCCTTCTGCTGGCAATGCAATGGTAGCTGCTCAGCTGTCCATGGAGCAGCACCTCAGGAACATGGGTTTAGAGGTGCTCTCTGTACCATTAACCGTTCAGGCCATCATCTTCAGAACTACCTAAACCAATTTGGAGTGTCCCAGAATGTGATGTATTCTAAACGTGCCGAGTTCAGAAGTGGTGCCCACAGTCAGGAGCTGCTTTGGGAAATCAGAGGATCAACTGGGTTGGAAAAGACCTTTAAGATCACCAAGTCCAGCCTTTACCCCAGCACTGCCAAGTCAATGTGGGTGAGCCCATTGCTGCTCTTCCTCCAAAGTGATCTGCTTTTTCCTTCTGATTCCTTGATTATTCAAACTAAAACCAGTGCTGTTGGAACTGAGTTTATTGGTCATTATCTTCCTGACCTATAGCTCTTCAGGAAAACCAGGAATGAAAGTATTAAAGGCTTATTTTTATCTAATCAACATGGGAGAGACAAAGGATGCAGATCTGCTGGAGGAGAAGCAGCTATTCCTGCCCAGTCTGGCCTTTAGCAATGGCCATGGAGAGTCTCCACAGAGGGCTTTCCGCATTGGAGACAAATTTACATGCACTCAACTGGCTTGTTATCTGCAATCTCATGATTGATGGTGCTTAGGATCAAATGAGAGATTGTCCTTTCCCAGCACAGCAGCTCTGTAATTAATCATCCAGAGTTAGACACCAGCATGTAAATAAGCCCACCTCTGCTGGCTTCAGGAGAGGTCGCATTGCATCAGCCAAGGATTGGGCCCATGCACTATGCTTGTGCATCTCACTACTTGCCACTGGCATGCAGGAGTGTGAGAAGATGAGGAAAATGGGGAATTGCTGCCCATTGTTTCAGCTTATAGAAATCTGGTGATGTGAATGGGGTCCTGCACTGAACTTGGGATAACTTTGTGAGTTCTTCAGAGGGCTGGAGCAGCTCTGCCCTGGAGCCAGGCTGAGAGAGCTGGGCTGGGGCAGCCTGGAGAAGAGAAGGCTCCTGAAGGGGACACCTTAGAGCAGCTCCAGTGCCTAAAGGGGCTCCAGGAAACCTGGAGAGGGGCTTTGGACAAGGGCCTGTAGGGACAGGCCAAGGGGAATGGCTTTAACCTGCCCGAGGGGAGATTGAGATGAGCTCTGAGGCAGAAGCTCTTCCCTGTGAGGGTGCTGAGGCGCTGGCACAGGGTGCCCAGAGAAGCTGTGGCTGCCCCATCCCTGGCAGTGTTCAAGGCCAGGTTGGACACAGGGGCTTGGAGCAACCTGCTCTAGTGGAAGGTGTCCCTGCATGTGGCAGGAGCTGGAATTGGAGGAGCTTTAAAGTCCCTTCCAACACAAACCTGTCTGGGATTCTAGGATTCTATGATCCTCTTGTGAATCCTTTAACGTTCTTGTGCTGCACATTTTGGTCAGCTTTGTCTTCGTGTAGCGAACATGTTGCTGTGCAATGAATTTGGAATGAAACAGAACTAGAAGATGAGTAAAATCCGACCATGTGGACGCCTCTGCAGACTTTTATCTCCCATCAGGAAGCTGTGGGCTGAAGTTCTGGGGTGGTCCTTAGAGCACAGTCTCACTGCAGGGAGCCCTGAATCGCCCCTGACTGAACCTGCACCAGAGCTGGAAATGGTGTGGCCATATCAGCACAGCACAAATCAGCCTCCCAAGTTTCTGGCTTCATTAGCTAGCACCAGACACTGCTTGTGCTGCTAGACTGCTGTGGGACATGAGGAAGCGTGTTGACACTTGGCATTGTGTGGACATACCACTTTAGAGCAACGATAGCTCAGGGATCTCTGCAGTGCGACTCACTGCCTGCTGTAGGCCTGTTCCTGCCATGAGGATTAGCTCTTAACTGGAGTTGTCTGGAAGTCAGACGTCTAGGGAGACATTCAGACCTAACTGTTGTAAGTCAGTGTTGGTTTAGACCTCAGAGGAGAGCCTGTCTGGCCTCCAGCTGCTGCTCCTCATGCAGAAGACTTGGCTACCTGGCCATGTCCTTCCTCCCAGGGCCTGTGGCAGCAAGGGAAGCCAGTGTGACCAGAGTCCTGCATGGATGACACTCTGCAAGTAATACCTGTCCTGTTTGCCGGTGATCAGTGCCCCTGATGGAGATTCTTGTGCCGTTGGTGAGCTTCTGTGTTGTGCGCAGCTTCTGTCTGAAGGTGAAGGTCAGCGCAAGTGGGTTCAGTTGCAGAACAACAGCTTGGAGATCAAGACCTTTGTTGTCTGATCTTTCCCAGGCACACCGCTGTTAAACTTGCCATGACAGCGAGCAGTTGAAGGGTGAAGCCTGCCATGTGCAGAGCAGTACGAAAGCATTTTTCTGTGGCAATGTCATTATCTTGAACTTTTGCAGAAAAGAAAAAAAAGCAGCAAGGTTTATCTGTAACTGTCTATCAAGAGAGCTCTATCTGATGAGAAGTTCCCAGAACATTTTCTCCTCCAACCCAGCTGAAGCTACACAGACCCAAAACAATGAAGAGAGAAAGATTCAGAGATGAGCTTCCCTCTCTCCTTCCTGTGAGCTCAGGCCATTCTGGGAGGAGTGAGACAGGGAGGTCAGGAAATTCCTGGCTTCTCTCAATTCACGTCAGATCCTTAGCTGTATCTTGGGGCCATTCATCCCTTGCATGAGTTATCCCTGTCTAGCGTGCAGGAAACACTTTCCTAGTGATCTCCTCATGCAGAGGTGAGGCCCGTCACCCCGCGCATCCGGGGAGAGGCACCCCCTGTGCCTCACATTCCCACCAGCTGCCCCAGGGACACCCGTGGGAAGCTGTGGCTGCCTTCACATGCGTTCCTAAGGGCCGTGCAAGCAACCAGAGCCTCGGGAGGGATCCGCATTGATTAATGCTGGACACATCCAACATCCCACGAGGGACTGAGCTGGGTCGCAGCCTAAGAAGCAGGAGGAGTGTCCGTTGCTTTTCGCCTCCTCAGTTACAGTGCTGTAACCTTACTGGGGAATGCTTCTGTTTTGGGAGGCGTATTGGATTGGGATCTGGCAATTGGCATGTGCAGTTTGCAGTGGGATTGAGGGCCCTGGAAGAGATTGTGAGGAGAGAGATTGACAAATGGTGTTTTTCAACAGTTAGTTTTGATGAATTTCTCTTTTGCACTCTGGGAAAATCTGTTCATTGGTCCTTTAAATGCTACGAGATCCATGAGGAGCAGAGCAGGCCTGTGAGGCTTCCAGTTGGCAACAAAGGAGGTGCCTTGAATGTCAAAGATTGTAACAGTGAGCTATGGAAAAGGAAGAGGACCAGCGGTAGGCAGTGTTGGCATGGCTTCCTGGGGACAAAAATGTGGCAGGTTGCCACAGAAGCACCACACTGAGTGTCTTTCATTCTTCCACCTGCGTAAGTTGGCTTTCATGCGAAGCAGCATGATTCTCCTCCACACGTACAGATGAAAATCAGGATTAATTCCACTGATGTCAGTGCAATTGCTGTAGTGGAAACTGATACGTGCTCTCTGCTGGGTGTTTAACCACTGTGCTGCCTTCACAGCACCGCTGGGGTGAGATGGGACGATTGGGGATTGTCATGTCCAACCTACCTGCTAGAGCAGGGGGATGTGGAGCAGGTTTCTCAGGAGCTTGTCCAGTCAGGTGTTGAGTATTGCCAAGGATGGAGACTCCACAACCTCGCTGGACAACTCGTGCCACTGTTTGACTGCCCTCACTGTAAAAAAATAACATATTCTTACATTTAAATGGGATTTCACAGAATCCCAGCCTGGTTTGTGTTGGAAAGGACCTTAAAGCTCCTCCAGTTCCATCCTCCTGCCACGGGCAGGGACACCTTCCACTAGAGCAGGTTGCTCCAAGCCCCTGTGTCCAACCTGGCCTTGAACACTGCCAGGGATGGGGCAGCCACAGCTTCTCTGGGCACCCTGTGCCAGTGCCTCAGCACCCTCACAGGGAAGAGCTTCTGCCTCAGAGCTCATCTCAATCTCCCCTCGGGCAGGTTAAAGCCATTCCCCTTGGCCTGTCCCTACAGGCCCTTGTCCAAAGCCCCTCTCCAGGTTTCCTGGAGCCCCTTTAGGCCCTGGAGCTGCTCTAAGGTGTCCCCTTCAGGAGCCTTCTCTTCTCCAGGCTGCCCCAGCCCAGCTCTCTCAGCCTGGCTCCAGAGCAGAGCTGCTCCAGCCCTCGCAGCAGCTCCGTGGCCTCCTCTGGCCTCGCTGTATTTCGGTCTGTGTCCACTTCCTCTAATCCTTTCACTGGACACCGTGATGTACCTGGTGAAGCTTGAGTTTTGCTGTGCTTGGACAGCATGGAGCAGCAGCAGCGGGTGGGTAGGTGGGAGTTACTGCCTTTAGCCAAAGAGAAACGGCCGGGCACCAGGGATGCCTCAGCTCTTGGGTGGTCAATCCAAAGAGTCAGGGGGTTTGCTTTTTGAAAGGGGCAAGGATTCCCTGTGCTATCCAGTGTCAGTTGCAGCTGAAATCACAGGGTGCATCAGGCTTTCTCCCATTCAAGTTGCTTGATGATGATGATGATGGACATCCCTGCAGACACTGTTTATCACACTGACACCTGAGGATCATTTTGCCTTATTTCAGCAGTTAATCCATGTATCTCAGTCCTTATTCTTTGAGCTTGCTTGATGGAACCGGTCTTCTTGTGACATTAATGTGCTTCTGAATGCATCAGGATAGTTACAAGGTACCAAACCAAACACTCCCTGTCCCTGACAAAGGGAACTCTTCTGAGGGCATAAAATTTGCCAAGTGCCAAACCTCAGCATGGGGCAGGCCGGGACAAAGAGGGGCACAGGCGAATGCTCTTGTGCAATTTTAGCTTTTCTACATAGGATGCCTTGGGAAGCAAAACACATGTCAGAAAAGCTGTAAATTTGCTTGGATTTATGCTGGGAATTTGTGGCCGGAATACGTGGGGACGCTGGGGATTGAAAACTGCAGTGAGCAGAACGAGGGCCTGATTTTGTCTATCTAAGAATAGCAGTGGAGCTGTGGTCTGCTCATTCTATTTCGTCCACCAGTCTGCCTTGGGAAGGCTTTAATCTAAGTCTAATCTATTTTTAGCCTGATATCTTCTCCAGACAATGTGCAGCTGTCCTGTGAGTTTGGTGCCAGAAATCAGCAGCACTGGTATGATTCACAAGTTAGCTGGGTTTCACAGGAGAACTCTGTGCTTAAATACTGCTTTTTTACACGTAGTGCGGTGTGGTAAACCAGGAGAGTCCAACTCACTGTGTGTCCAACTCACTGTGAGTTCATGCTCTGACCTAGAGCCAGAGTCATGGAATGGTTTGGATTGAAGGGACCTTAAAGCTCCTCCAGCTCCATCCTCCTGCCATGGGCAGGGACACCTTCCACTAGAGCAGGTTGCTCCAAGCCCCTGTGTCCAACCTGGCCTTGAACACTGCCAGGGATGGGGCAGCCACAGCTTCTCTGGGCACCCTGTGCCAGTGCCTCAGCACCCTCACAGGGAAGAGCTTCTGCCTCAGAGCTCATCTCCATCTCCCCTCTGGCAGGTTAAAGCCATTCCCCTTGGCCTGTCCCTACAGGCCCTTGTCCAAAGCCCCTCTCCAGGTTTCCTGGAGCCCCTTTAGGCACTGGAGCTGCTCTGAGGCCTCCCCTTCAGGAGCCTTCTCTTCTCCAGGCTGCCCCAGCCCAGCTCTCTCAGCCTGGCTTCAGAGCAGAGCTGCTCCAGCCCTCGCAGCAGCTCCGGGGCCTCGGGCCTCCTCTGGCCTCGCTCCAGCAGCTCCACGTCCCTCTTGTGCTGTTGCCCCAGAGCTGGATCAGGACTGCAGGGGGGGTCTCCCCAGAGCGCAGCAGAGGGGCAGGATCCCCTCCCTGACCTGCTGCTCATGCTCTGGGGGTGCAGCCCAGCACACGGGGGGGTTCTGGGCTCAAGCGCACACTGGAGCTGGGTCAGGGGGAGAACAAGGCCTTGGACTTGGAGTCAGGAAGTCATGGGTCTGTTCCTGGTTTTGCTACTTGACCTGGACTTGTCCCCCCTGTCCTCTTGTCAGCATTGTCCCTTTTCAGGGCAAGTGTTTGTGGGCCTGGGCCCTCTCCTGTGTGCTTTTATAGCACCTGGCTCATCGGTGGAGCCGAGGACCTGCAGTGGTTGTGTAAGACAAACACCCAACATTGGTGCAGCGCACGCTCCAAGTCAAGGATCCCAGTACATGGGAAAGATTAGAATTAATCAACTTCTGGAGGCTTTGATTGTATGTTTAGTCAGTGGGAGGGATTTCCTGCTTTTGTCCACACCATTTAAGAGATTTACTTTCTGGTTAAAGTCAAATAAACATATGTAGGATCTGACTTAATCCCATTTAGAGCAACATCTCTGGGGGAGAAGCTTGAGTGTTTGATTAAGGATGGGACCTGGATGTTGCACTTGGGGTCTGTTCCTTGCGCCGAGTTCCTACATGAACTTGCGGCTGGGCAGGGGCAGGACAGGACATGTTGGCTTCGGTGAAATACCTCACACAGTTGACGTCTGATTCATCCAACAGATGAATAGTGCTTGTCTAGAGCACTTGGTGGCTTGCATAGATGTTTGTACCCTTCTCCTCTCAGGTTCCTGTGAGGTGGTCACGCTGCCTGTGGTAAAGGGGAGGAAGATGGTGGGAGACTTGCCGTGGCTCTGCATGAGCAGCTGCTCCTTCTGGCTCTTTCTGCCACCTCAGAAGTATCCCATCCATGCAGAAAATTCAGGAAGAATAGCAAAGGGGTAAAGGCTTTACTGAGTGTGTGCTGTAGAAGATCTATTCCTCAATAGAAGAAATAAAAGCACCAATAGCTCATGCTTTTTATACAGTGTAGGGTGAAATAGGAGAGCTGCTGCCTTACTGAGGTGACTGGGGCTCATTGCTTTGCTTCAGTGTGCATCCAGCAGGGCAGGGAACAAACCCTGCAGCTATGGGAGCACTGCAGAGCTCTTGGATGAGGCGTTTCTGCCCCCGGGCCCTTTACTTTAAAAAGGAAGCAGCCAGGTTAGCATGATGCCAGGGAAAGGAAAGTAAATAACTGCCTAACATGCCAGTTTGAGCAGCTGGGTGTCAGGTCAGGAGCTCTAACCCACATCCACTCATCACTCTACCCTCAAGCAAATACACCGCGGGCAGCGCTGGCCCTTGTGTCAGCCTGAGCATGCAGGGTGAAGGAGAACCTGCCCGTCCCACTTTGGCGCATTCTTGTTTTCTCTGTTTTTATGGAAAGGAAATGGTACTTTTCTGCATTAAGCAATGTTGTGTTGCTCATAATGAAGAGGAGGGAAGAAGGGAGGAAAAACAATTTGCAACACGATCGAGAGGCGAAGTGAGGTTGATTCAAACTGGTTTGCTGTTAATCCCTAATCAGAGTTATTTCACACATTAGAAAGACCATTGCTATGTGGAGATTACCAGAGCCTCATACCAAGGTCAGATAGAAAGAAAGCCTTGATGACGTGAGTGGGGAATTCTGTAATGACCACAATCTGGAAACCTTGTGCTTGTCTCCAGGATGCGTTCTGGAATAGCTCTTTATTAACTCCTTCTGTTTATCCTTTTTCACTTACGTGATTCCTCATGTTTTAGGCTGAAGCTGGAGTAAGGTGCTCCTGTTCTGGGGCAGGAACTTGGTTAGCCTCTTTTCCTTCTTCATTCACCTTGCTTTCCTCCAGAAAGTTCGTACTTTTGGAGACTAAGCTGAAGCAGTGTGTGTCCCTCCAACTCAGTTCCAGTGAGAGCAGGAGAGGTTCCACTGCCAGATTGTGTGCTTTGTCCCTTCTGGGTGGGCAACAACACACATTTCTCTCTGCAGCTCCAGATTATTACTGTAAAAATGCAAATATGTGATGTGATAATGAGAATAAGTGAGTTTGTCACTTGGCAGAGCCAACACCTCAGCTGTTGTTCTGGCTGTCCATCTCTCTGTGGTCTGTCTGGATTGCCTGTACCGCTGACCTGTTTATATTCTCACATCTACTTATCTGTAGGTTTTAACCTTTTGGTTTGTAGCCCCCTGAATATTCTTGTGGGAGGTTTGTGTCTTTCTAGAGGGAAGTTAAGCCTCTTGGAAAACAGTTTGCTTCACTGAGTTATGTTCCTGCAGACTCACAGAGGTCTGAGATCGACCAAGTCACGTTGAAGTTCCCTGGTGTACAAATAGAGGTGCCGTGTGTCTCTTCCTGAAAGGCTGTTTCCAGTGACCACCAATTTGACATAAGTGCCCCCCTTCTTTTGCATACTTCTATGATGATCTGAGGTTGGTGAAACAGGCTGTGACCTATCAGCTGTTTCTCAGAGGTCTCCATGCTCATGGTATTTTTCTCTCGGTGGTGGGGAGATGGGAGATGTTCCTTGTGCCACCAAACCCTTCCTGTCCCTGAAGCTGAACCTGTTGCTTTCACAGATCTTATGGTTCCAATTCCATCCAGTTATCCCAGTTTTGATTCCTTGCCTAATTGCTTTTCAGGAGAACAGGATCATACTGAACAAATCCAAGAGGATCCAGGAAAACACATTGTAGTTTTGGAAGTTGTACTTTTTGACTCGTCTAGCAGGAGCCTGTACCGTGAGAATGATCACTGTTTCTGATGGTTCTTACAGATAAGCTGCCTGAACCTTGCCTTTAGCCAGGAAGAGGTAACAGGACCCAAGAAGAAAAGGAAGGTCAGTGAACCAGAGAAGCTGCTTCTGGAAGGCAGGAAATCATGTTAATTCTGACACACAATACGTTTTAGAAGGTGTGAGTTTGCGTTGTCATCTGACTAGTAACGACACTTTCTTCCAGTGTTTAACTCTTCCACGTACCTGTGTATTTCTGCATGTTTATTTGTCTAGTGACAACTTGGATTGCAAAGAGACAACAAGCACTGTAATTGTCATGACAGTGTCAACCAACAGCATTTGTTTCATGTTCTAAAGTTGAGGATTTATGATTCCATGTGAACGGTGTCTGTGTGCTTCTTTCTGTCTCCCCCACCCTCCCCTCACTGGCTAAACTTCCTCGTCTGTGGTTGCACTGTCCTTTGCCAATATGGCACCAATAGCTAGTGGCTCTGTTTCAAGATGAACTCTGAGGTATCAGTGTCAGCAAGCAACAGGTCTCATGGCTCACTAGATTGTGCTTAACTTTATCCTATCTACTGTTTCCGGAGCATAGATGTTGTTCTCAAAGAGGGCTTTTTATCTCTCTTGAATACAGAGATAAAGTAATCTATACCCAGCTTCTGCTGCTGCTCAGTGTTTTATTTTCTGACTCTGCAAATACTGTTGCTATGGCTCTATTATCAGCTTGTTTCTAAACCAGCAACCCGCCAGGTACCAAGGGGCTTCGACCTTTGGGTGATAGAAATTGGGTTGCAATACAGCACGTTTCAACCTAACATTAATAAAGGTACCTCATGGTTGCAGATACAGGTAAGAAGAGCAGCAGCAAAAGTTGCAGTGTAGGTTGCTTGGCAGGCACTCTGTCCAGACCTAGTGGTTGTTACTGGAGTGGGAGGATCAAAATGGTCTTAACTGGGCATTTTATATCAGTTGTTCAGGGAAAGCCTGTGCATTACTTTGTACACATGGCAAAGGAGATACTGCAATATGAAATGGTGAAGAAGGGAATGTTGTGAGCCTTCTTTTCAATGTGAAGTTGATCACCTGAAGTGTTCAAGCGTTACAGTGATGGGGAAATAAAAGCCCTGGAGTACAGCAGAGTAACGCACCCGGGGTGTAGCAGCATCCCTGACGTTTCAGCCATGCACGAAGGTACTTCAGGACTTGAAGAGCAGTGATGGCTTCGGATGTAAGGTGTTTCCTCCGTGGTGTATGTCAGACTGCTCCCTAGAAAGCAGTGAGGATCATCCACAAGTACCTGACCTTTAATGTCCAGGGCATCTAATTGAAGGACCTCAGCCACCAGTGCTGTTGCTTGACACACTGGTTCCCTATTGCCATTCATATGGTGATGTCTTCTGCTGTGGCAGCACTTAAGGTTGGCTCCAGACATCAGAGACCTTCCCCACTGCTGAAACAGTGATCTTTGCTTGCCTAGGTAAAAGCTGCCCGGAGGTGGGGGTTATCATGGAATCATTAGAATCCTAGAAGAGTTTGGGTTGGAAGGGACCTTCAAAGGCCATCTGGTCCAGTCCCCCAGCAATGAGCAGCAGTGTCTGGCAGGTTTCACTGATGCCAATTTCACAAAACTTGTAGAACATGAAAGTTCTCCATTTTATCCTCACTTTCAGTCCCATGTTCTCATTTCTGCACCTGCGGCCTAATAAGCCAGTTTGTTCACATGCCAGAGCAAACCAGAACTCTTCCTTCTGCCCAGATTTTGTAATGATACTTGCTCTTGTGCCTGCACATCCACAGCACGATACAGCTCGGGACCTGCCGTGACCTGAAGGCTCTGCCCTGGCACTGCTAGCTTGTGTGGCTCCCCTATTCCTTCACCCACAGGCTCCTGCTTGCACCCAAGGCCTTGTTGTGTTGTTGCATAGTGTCTAGGAGAAAGTCAAACTGGGATTATGGCTGCTCCAGCAAGTTGGTCCTTCTCCCGGACGCAGGCTACCCCAAGGCTTCGGGGCACGCAGCTTGCTTGGTGCACACTGGGAGGTGCAAAGTGTCTTGTCCCGCAATGAAAGTGAATGAGCTAACTTGGGTCACCACATAGTAAGTGTGTGCACACAGACACCACGGACTAAATCCACAGCTGAGGTGGCTGCACGATGTCCTGGTGCTGTAGCTATGGCCAGAGGCTCACTGTCTCACTTCACATTGGCTTCTAATCAGCTATTTTACGGTAATGATTTGTAGTCATTTTCATTTCAGGCTTGGTTAGAAGTGAAGTACCTTGGGCTGAACTGCCACAGTAAGCGTCTGATTTCTCTTTCCCACAAACTTGTGGTTACCATCAGATTCTAAGAAAAGTCTTTCCACTGCAGATTGGAATCACATAAGCCACTTACACATATCCTTTTACTTATTAGCAATTCTGCTTGGCCAGCGAAAGGTAAAAAACCCTTTTTCTTGTCTTTCAGTCGCATTTCTAGTTAACACTCATTAACTGCCTTAATGTATGTTACACATCATCGACCTGATTCACTACTGACATAAAACAGGAGCAATTCGTTAGTAACGGTCCCTTGCCAATTAGAGACTGAATTACGTTTGAACAACCTTCTTCAAAGATTCTCCTCCTCCTCCCCCTGTGCATCAGTTGGCAAGGCCCCGAATGCTTACAGTAATGATGTGCGTGCAGTGAAAGGAGACAGTTACCTCCTAAACCCAAATAAGTGAATATGGGAGCTTTGTGCTAATGGAGCAGTGAGTAATACAAAGAATCAGAGCCATCTCCCTTTGATCTCCCAGAGATACCAGCAGCAATTAAGATTACAAACAGCTTTAAAACACAGAATATTGGGAACATTCACTCAGGGGAAAGGGGGATCTTCAGAAAACCAGTGGAGAAGGGGAACCCTTCTTCCTTTATCGTGACCACAGGCTCTTTGATAGCTGGAACGTGGGTATCCTCAACCTGCCGAGCCCAAACAGGTTGGCAGGGCTTCTAAAAATCGTTCCCTGTTTCTGGGATAGGGTTTAACAAGAAGAGCAGCAGCTCTGTTTCAAACTGAAAGTCAAACTGAAGTCAAACGGAAAATGCATTGTCTCAACCACATCCTTAAATACCCCGTCCTCAACAAGAAAATAACCCCAGCCCCTGGTGCTGCACTGTGTACGGAGAGGTGTCAGCAGTGGGTTTTCACCTGCAGATAGGATTCTTTTGGGATTTCCATTGCCATGTGCAGTGTAGGAAATCATCTGATTGCTGCTGCTTTCGGTGCTGGGAGGAGAGTGGGGAGAAGAAATGAAACACCTGCAGGAGTAGGAGAAATGAAAATCAGTTCACACTTCAAAAGGAGAGTTTGAGTTTTGCCACGGCCTCCAGTGGAGCATGGAGGGGCCTCTCCCCATGATGGCAATACACAAGTCACGCTCTAACACTGTCCACATGAGCTGAGCAATCATATTTAAAGGGTCCAAAAACTGTGTAAGTGTTCACACACCGTGCAGATGAGGCCCTCAGTGCCATGGGTTAGTGGTGGCCTTGGCAGTGCTGGAAACGGTTGGACTTGATGAACTTAAAGGTCTTTTCCAACCTGGTTGATTCTATGATTTTATAATGCTTTTCCTTCAGTGGATTTCTGAAGTGATACCAGTGAAATACCGTTGGTATCCCTTGCTATAAATGTGATTAGAAACCAGCCAGTATTGTCACCAGTCACTAATCATTAATCTTTACCTGACAAGCCATTCCATGAGATTAACATCTGAGGATTTTGGCTGGGACTTTAATTCTTGTCGGTTCTGCATTCTTCCTCTTGAGTCAGCAGGTGAAGTATGTGGCTGTGGTTGGAGTGCCTGTGTTTCTCATGCCACAGGGCTGCCATCCTTGGGGGCCAAGATCCTCCTGCCAAAAGCATCATGTCACCCTGCTGGAATCCCACCCACGTGTGGCGCTGGGCAAAGGCTTTTTGGTTAATGGATGAGTAAAATTTCATCAGGCTTTTGTTGTCATCACGAGGTAAGAAGGGTTTGCATCTGAGCTGGCACATTTTCCATAGCCAGTTTCCAAGGCTAATTTAAGGCAGGTTGGCACGTATATCTTTCCTTTAAGCGGAGGCTGAGATTCCAGAGCCTCACAGGTTTTCCATAGGAAACACCACCCTGGGCATCTGTGCCAGACGTGCCTGTGTGGCATTTCCCGGAGCATCAATGACCTACTGTTCTAATGCAGAATCGATTCTTCCAAATACCTTGCTCTGGAGTTTCATAGAATCCCAGCCTGGTTTGTGTTGGAAGGGACCTTAAAGCTCCTCCAGCTCCAACCCCCTGCCATGGGCAGGGACACCTTCCACTAGAGCAGGTTGCTCCAAGCCCCTGTGTCCAACCTGGCCTTGAACACTGCCAGGGATGGGGCAGCCACAGCTTCTCTGGGAAAAGTCTGTGCCAGCGCCTCAGCACCCTCACAGGGAAGAGCTTCTGCCTCAGAGCTCATCTCAATCTCCCCTCTGGCAGCTTAAAGCCATTCCCCTTGTGCTGTCCCTACAAGCCCTTGTCCAAAGCCCCTCTCCAAGTTTCCTGGAGCCCCTTTAGGCACTAGAGCTGCTCTAAGGTCCCCCTGGAACCTTCTCTTCTCCAGCTGAACAAGCCCAGCTCTCAGCCTGTCTTCTGTTTATATGTTAGAAGAGGAAGAATTAAGATACTCAAGCTGTGACCAGTGGATTCAACACAGCGATGGTGTGGTTGGGTTGTAACAGAAATTGTACAGCTGTTCCCCGTGCACTTTGCCTTTGTTTTGGAAGGGCTCATGATTCCCTGTGCATTCCCTGTGCGTGCCTCTTGACCTTTTCTGGTCTGGTTAGCTAATGATTTAGCTCTGCATTAACACCTTTTGAAGGAGAGGGTCTCTGCTGTGGAGAAGACATGGCCTTTGGCAGAGATCAGGAAGGTTCAGGACCTGTTGCTGTGATTTACAAGAAAACACCCAAGACCTGCCCTGGAGGACTTTGAGAAAACACTTAGCAGTGGGAGAAGGGGGATGTGGTAGGCAAAGAGAAGGTACCAGTTTCTTTTACAAGCATGTCATGATCTATTCTGTTCATATTACTTGTATTTCTTTACAGGACGTGCAGTGAGGGGATGTTTATTCTGATGAAAGTCTAAGCTTGATAACAGGAAACCAAGTCCTTTGTGCAGTAAATTGACCTTGAATCACACACAGACCTTTTTTCAGTAACAGAGGGTAAGCCTGTCTAAAACACAGGAAAATGGTGTCTCTAGAAAACAAAGTGGCATTTTGAGTTGGCTAGAATCTACCCAAGCCTTTGCCAGCCTCAGAACCGTGAATGTCAGCCCGAAGAGGTGGTGGAGATGCATCTGAGGTCAGGGGCTTCTCAGGAGACCAGGGGGACAGTTGCTTTTTGTCCCTGAGTCCTTTTGCTTTAAAGTTCACTCTAACCAGCAAATTGAAACTGTGTGTTCCTGTGGGAGAGACACGGTGCCGGGATGGTGCTGGGATGTGTGCCCCGGTGGGGGCATTCAGGGGGTTGTTGAAGGAATCCCTCCCTCTCCCCCAACCTCCCCCCATTTAGAGAACCCTGGCGTTTGGGTGCAGGAAGTGCATCTCATGAGCACTTGCCCATCACAGAGCTCTGATCTTGTCAGATGTGGAGACAGGCCAAGGGGAATGGCTTTAACCTGCCAGAGGGGAGATTGAGATGAGCTCTGAGGCAGAAGCTCTTCCCTGTGAGGGTGCTGAGGTGCTGGCACAGGGTGCCCAGAGAAGCTGTGGCTGCCCCATCCCTGGCAGTGTTCAAGGCCAGGTTGGACACAGGGGCTTGGAGCAACCTGCTCTAGTGGAAGGTGTCCCTGCATGTGGCAGGGAGTTGGAACTGGAGGAGCTTTGAGATCCCTTTCAACACAAACCATTCTATGATTCTGTGATTCTGGATGTTGTCCCCAAAGTTCCACAGCATTAATAAACCAGGATGGACTTCCATTAAGAACCAGTATTTCCAGAGTGAAGGAGCTCTGCTTACATACAAAAAAGGTTGTTATTTTTCTCTCTCTCTCAGATGCTGTTCCACCCCAGCATCTGAGACCTTTGCTGAGCTCTGCTCACACATCCCCAGCTGTCCTTTGCTGCAGCTCTCCAGTCCCAGCATCTTCCCCCCCATTTATCGAGGACTGGATCTTGTTCAGTGAAGACCATTGATCATTCCTCCTAGGCCATAAAATCAGGCCTCAATAGGGCTTTGGTCATTCCTGGTTGTGTCCCTAAGCAGATTGTTGGGAAGGGACGGCTCACATGGCATTATCTATCTATTCTAAAAGCTTAGATCAAGCCTCTTTGTTGGGCCAGTTTTCAGCCAGAACCTTTCCCTGCTTTGCCTCACCCCATGGCCAACGTGCTGATGGTGGTGCAAGGGGAATGGTGAGAACAACCTCATGGCTATGGGGCAGGGGTCATGGACTTCTTGTTTTGGCACCAACCTCCATGTAGACCCACTTCAAGAGGAGCAGGAGGCTGTAGAACAGCACATAGCAAAACACCACTGAAACAATGTTGATGTTAATCCGTGTTAAAGAGGTTCTGAGGTTTCAAGGCCAAGTTGGACAGGGCCTTGGGTGACATGGTCTAGTGTGAGGCATCCCTGCTCATGGCAGGGGGTTGGAACTGGGTGATCTTAAGGTCCTTTCCAACCCTAATCATTCTATGATTCTATGAATCAGTGTAGACTTCAGACGTGGAAGATACTGGTAAGCATGACATTGAGACAAAGCGTAGTTGCCTGCACACAACCAAATATTTCCTTTGGCTTCTGGTAGCTTGGCAGTTACCTGCTTTCCCTGTCAATGCAGTGGAATTACACTGAAAATAGAAAGTACATGCTGTCAGGCAACTGGCCCAAGTCTTTTTTTACTTCAAAGTACTGCACAGAGAGCTCAACCTGAGGCTGTGGGGCAGAAAAATCCCAAACACATTCAGTATTTCCATACATTTTGGATAAGGCCGGACGGGCGCATCCAGTGCTTGCTGCTTGTGTAAAGCCTGGGGAAGCTTTGTGTGCTCCAAAGCTTTTGCTGACTTGGAAATTGGACCCACAGTCAACCCATGATGTTTCTACAAAGGAGGTCCAAGCATGAGCAAGGATTGGACATGGTTGTGTCCATTTTCAACTTTAAAGAGACGTCAGTTTGCGAGTGAACTCGCCGTGTCGGTGCTGCTTCGGAGGGCCATCACCTCCTTGTTTTCAGGAGTTGCTTAGCCGCTTGGCTGGCCAGCTTTCCTTTTCCCAGGCTGTTTGAGAGAATGTAAGAGCTGAGCTACTTGGCTACAAGAGATTTTCTTCTCTGAACTTGGCAGCTGCTCATTCCGGAAGAGAATCAGCATATTTGGCCACTGATTGCAAAGGAAAAGGGAAAACCATTAGTTTTTCATTTCGCTTATTTAACTATCCAGTGGGAGACATTGACTGTGTTTGGGTGACCCTCATTACTAAGGCATTGCCGAGGCTTCCCTCCTCTGCCCTTTGCTTAAAAGGAGAAAATAGAAATATTCGGTTTTCAAAAATGCATATATTCTCCTTGGCTGGATGTGGAGGAAGCCGGTGCCAAGTATCTAATTGTGTCAGGCCTTACACAGCAGTATAGTCAACGTCACGGCTTCATGAGTCAGGGTTTTCTGTCTGAAAAGGATCACGTCAAGAAGCCTGGGACAAAAATTCCCTATAGCCCAGCAACAGAGCTTTGCTGTGTAAGAAGCTCTGTTAGGAAAGAGAGTTAGATGTGAAAGTCAGATAGTTCTGCCTGGGCATCCTTCCACGTCGGACAAAGGAAGTACTGAGGAGCGGTCAGCGCGGCTCCCGATGACTCAAGGGCTGTGATAATTGCTGCTGGAGTGCAGTGTGTGAACCTCCAACCTGCGAGGCCGCGGTGGCCGGCGCGGGGCGGGGGTGCTGATGTCAGCCTGCTTTGAAGTCGCTCCATGCGCTGCTCGCTGCTCGGGTTCCTGGAGCTCAGGGATGCGGGGCTGGACCACGGCGATGTCCAGGCTGGTGTCCAGGCTGGTGTCCAGGCTTGCTGTGAGCTCACACAGTGCCCAGAGCTCCTGCTCGTTACGTCACCTCGGCGTTGCCTGTGCCACAGGCAGCCCCACGTGCATCACCGTGGCAGGAAACGCTGCCCCTGGGCAAGCCTGGAGTTTTCAGTGTCTTGTAATCGGTATTTCCTCCGCCCTCCAACAGTAATTCCATTAACCCACAGGTGCATATTTCATCCGTGGCTCACAGGGTTCTTTGCAAAGAAGGTGGAACATCTTTCTCCCTACTGTAAAGAGGAGGAAGCTTAAATTCAGGCTGGAAATGACTCTCCTGAGGTCACACAGCTCTGCAGGGGCTGATGTGGAGGTGTCAGTCCTCCAAGGTCTGTCATCAGATGCTAAGCTGGAGTTTTTGACATCGTGTAGACTTCTGTTGATTTCCTTGGTTAAATCTGGAATATCACCAGAGAGCCTGGTGAAGCTGGGCTTTGGGAAATGAAGTATTTGCTAAACGCAGCTCTTTGCTGGATGCCATCTCACTTTGTCTGTGGTCTGCACCTTAGTTGTTTGTTCTGGGGTGCTTGAGGGAGGCATATGAGGGTGCTGAGTTGCTGGCACAGTATCCCTGGCAATGTTCAAGGCCAGGTTGGACACAGGGGCTTGGAGCAACCTGCTCTAGTGGAAGGTGTCCCTGCCCGTGGCATGGGGTTGGAGCTGGAGGAGCTTTAAGGTTCCTGCCAACACAAACCGTTCTATGGTTGTATGATCTAAGGGAGGTCCCTATGGAAGGGTGCTTTGCTGAAGCTGAAACCCTTTCTGATGGTTTATTCACCCTAATTTGAGGCGTTTGAAGGGTCTAACTGAAGGCCAACAGCCCTAAACTCCGTATTTGGTCAATAAAGAGAGATCAGCTCTTCCCTGGCATGAGTCAGAGCAGAGGTGAACTCTTCTTCTGAATCACTCCAAAGGAAGTCTTTCATCTCTCTTTCTCCATTGTCTGTAGAGGGATGTCTCCCCCCATCATTGGTCTTCGAATGAGGTGGTGTGAATACCCATCCACATCACGCTGCTATTGACTAGCAAAGCCAGTGGGCTCGCTCCTGGGGCCTTGTATGGGATGATGAGAAATCATGCACTGGGGGATTATTTTCCATCTATGCACCAGGGAAGCTTTGCACCTTCCTCTGCAGGATCTGGTGTGAGTTACTGCCAGAGGCAGAGACTGGCTGGTTGGGCTTTAGGTCTGATCTGGCCATTCCTGTCTTCCTTTGATCCAAAATAAGGTTTAGCCATCCTTTACTGGTGCAGGAAGGACGAGACTTTTGCTGACTTCAGTCTTTCTGCAGCCTTTTGAGGAACAAAGAGTCACTTTCTGTGGGTTTGATGATCCCAAAGATTAGTGTTGATCCCCATAAATCCCGCAGTGTGTACAGCATTCCAGGAGGTGTCTAGTGTCTGCCTGTCCCCACACCAGCACAGCCTGCCTTGGCCAGGCTCATTGGGTGGAGGTGACACTGGGGAGAGGTGGGCAAGAAGGTGGCTTGGCAGATGACAGCAAAGATGGAATGAAAACGTACGGGAATCATTCAAGGGGCTGAACTTTGGGAAGTCTTCAGGGTGGTTTTGGTGACTATTCGCCACTCCTCAGAAACTGGGTTTCCTGCTGAAAAAATGTTGATTCATGGACAATTTGTGGGAAGATGCTCCTGGGAGGTGCTTCCAGAGCTGTGCTGCACTTGGACGTGAATTTTTGAGCCTTATCTATGGCATTTTCTGAAGTGGCAGGTGAAGGAGGGTGATAAAGGCAGCCCAGGTCCAGCCTCCTCCTTCCAGGATGCAGGGAGGGCTTTGCTGACCTACTTAAGCCAAGGAAAGAGGGAAAAAGCTTCTTCACCGTGCTCTTGTTCCGCTGTTCCTGCAGCCAAGGAACATACCTTTGCTAAGGAAGCACATGAACAGGCAGCTCTTTGCAAGGAACTGAACCCACCTGCGTGGGCCGGGAGGAAGAGGGAGGCCAGCCACAACAGCTGCCCTCTGCTAGGTGGGAGGCTACAGAGCAGCCTTGGTGCCTTCTGAGTAAGAGCAAATTGTTAAGCAAAGCCAGGGAGCAGATTCCCCCTCGCTGGGAGCCAGGCAAGTCTGTTCTTGGTGGGAAGTTCCTTTTCGGAAACTCACCTGGGAAAGAAGAAGGGGAATATGGAAATCTGCGGCTGCGTGGGACTGTGGGACTGCATCCTCTCTGTGGATGGGGCAGAGCAGGGCCTGCCCTGGTATGTCGGAGCGAGGTGGGCTTCCAGGGGAGATGTTCTACCCAGGGACATAAATGCACATATAGCTTCTCAAAGAGGGAGGAGGACCTTGGATTTCCCCTCGCCCAAGCTCTCTGCTTCCTGGTGCTCTCCCATCTAGAGGCAAAGAGGAGCAGCTGCCTTGCTCTTGCCATCCTCCTCCTGGTGCAGCACGCTGCTGGGAGGGAGCCAGCCTCATGGACCACGCGCTCAGCTGTGTCCCTGTGTCACGGGTGGGCAGCACCAAACAGCCTCCGCCACTCTTCATGGAATCCCAGCCTGGTTTGTGCTGGAAGGGACCTTAAAGCTCCTCCAGCTCCAACCCCTGCCACGGGCAGGGACACCTTCCACTAGAGCAGGTTGCTCCAAGCCCCTGTGTCCAACCTGGCCTTGAACACTGCCAGGGATGGGGCAGCCACAGCTTCTCTGGGCACCCTGTGCCAGTGCCTCAGCACCCTCACAGGGAAGAGCTTCTGCCTCAGAGCTCATCTCAATCTCCCCTCTGGCAGGTTAAAGCCATTCCCCTTGTCCTGTCCCTACAGGCCCTTGTCCAAAGCCCCTCCCCAGGTTTCCTGGAGCCCCTTTAGGCACTGGAGCTGCTCTAAGGTCTCCCCTTCAGGAGCCTTCTCTTCTCCAGGCTGCCCCAGCCCAGCTCTCTCAGCCTGTCAGGGCCAAGAGATGCCTGAGCTCCAGGGAGCCAGAGGGTTTCACATGGTGCCTCCCTCTTGCCCTGCTCCTCCGGGTTGCCACTTCCTCGATGTTGACATGCTTCATGCTAACATCAAACCCTGGGCTCCGGACCAGGCTCAGGGCTTGACAGTCACTGTGCCAGCTCCAGCTCTTGAGCAGGTCTGGATGTCTCCCAGCACATTGCATTGAGGGCTGCGGGCTGATCCCATGGGGCTTTGCTTGCATCTGGCATCCACACGTCCTTGTGTGGATGGTAGCTCGCCACCGTCCCTCCCCGCCAGCCGCCCGTGGTGCCCGAGGAAGTGGCGGTGCAGCTCGGAGCAGCGGAAGTGGCTGCCGGCACGTCCTGGCCACGTTTCCTTCCCCTCCAGCTCCCGGGAAGGGAAGCTCTTTGCCCTCCAGCACTGCCCCACCAACGTGTCCAGCAGCAAAAGGCTCCGGGTGCTGCTGGGGCCTCGCTGCCTTTTGGGCTACTCTTTGCAGAATTCACCCTAAAAGGGGTGAATGGAAGGGTTGGGATTTTGGAGATAAAGGTGGGATGAATCCATGCAGCCAGATGGGTGGGGATGTGGCAGGAGAGGCTGGGCTGAGAGGTACAACCTCAGGTTAGTTTTTGGAGGAGTTTGGATGTTTCTAGGGAACTGCCCTGCCTGTTTCTGCCCAGCTGGCTCCCTCCTCCCCTGTGCTTATGAAAAGATGGTTTTCAGCCAAAAATGCCTTGGTTCCGCAGCCCCTCTCTGAGCCTTGTGACACTGCCTGTAGCGAGGCAGAGTGATGATCGCTGCTCACTGCTTTCCCACAATGGGCTGGACGCTGCTGTAAGGAAGCCAAAAAAACCTTCTGGCTCCAGAAGGGATTTAGACCATTCAGCTGCCTGAATCCAACCCCTCACCCTAGATGTCTCCTCTCGCCTCCATCCGCTCTCAACCAAACCGGTTGCACATCCTGGCCAGGAGGCTGAGGTTGGGAGAAAGCCCATGGAATTGGGGACCGATGCTTGGAGATGCTGTGGTGAGCGGCTCCTTGGTGAGAGCGAGCTGCCTGCTCTGCATCCCCATCCTGCTGCTTCCCAGGGCTCTACCACAGGCAGCAATCCCAGCACATCCCCAGCCTGGCTGTAGGGAAAACCCCACAATGTCTCTTGCTGTGGTCAAATCCCAGAGTTTCTTGTCCCACGCTCTGCTGATGGCTCTGCCCTGCTCGCCACAGCCCCTGCAGCTCCCACCTCACCTTGTCCAGGCTAAGCCAGTGCTGGGCTTTTCCATCCTTTCTGGCAGGCTGTGTCCCATGCTGGCTGGGTCAGGGCTTTCTGGAAGCATTCAAGTTATCCCATGAGCTTCAGCTGCAGGAAGAGGGGTTCCTGTGCCCTGCCAGCTGCCGTCAGATCACACTCATCCCTGCTCTGCAACCTGCCCGCACCAGCCCTGCTGCCCACCGCTCCCCTGTCCCTTTGGTGGGCCCCCTCCAGCTCAGCCCCTAACGCTGGGCTGACACCTTGCTGTCCCCCAGCTTCACCAGTAACTGATCCGGTGGCCAGCTGCGAGCCCATGGGGACACTGGTGACAGCAGCAGCTCTCATCCCGGCTCCGGGCGCTCGCTGCGGCGCTCGCGTGCAGGCAGCTGGAGGAAATCAGAGGAGCTGGTTAGAGAGAATCTGGGCAAAGGCAAGGGAAAAAAACCCTGGGACCTGGCAAGATCCTGCGCAAGTTTCCAAGAGAAATCCAACGTGGCCATGGCCAGCACCGCGGCGGTGCTGGAGCCCTCCCAGGTCTCCCGGGCTCAGCGGTGCTGCCAATGCCCACCCAACCTTCGGCAGAGCCATGGCCATGGCTCCGGCGGCACCATGAGCCCCGTGTCCCACCACTGCCGCCGGTTCCCAGCCCCCTGTGGAGCCGCTGCCTCTTGCTGCTCCCGTGACATGTTTATTGCTATCATCGGTAGAGCCTTTAATTTCCTTTGTCTCCGAGTATGTGACGGCGCAGAGGAGAAGGCCCGAAGGGAGGCGTGTGTGCTCGGTCATCAGCCCTGTGGTTACCGGCTGTCTGGAAGCGGCGCTGGAGCAGGGCTCCAGGAACAGCTGCCAGGCTTCCAGCCTTGTTTTCATGTTCCAAGAGGTTAGCTGAAAGCCCGATGCGAAAAGACACCCATACACACCCCAAAACCCCGCCACACACACGGAGCCACACGCACACGTACGGAAACACACACATAAACACAGATGTGGGCTGACATGGGGACACATAAACACACCCCGTGTGCAAAACTAGCCCCGGGGCCGCGGGACGGGACCGCTTTGGTGTGAGCAGGTCGCGGGGTGGGGGGACGGCGATCCCCGTGGATCAGGGTTGGGAGCCAGGAGCCTGTTGCACTTTGCACCTCCGAGCTGTGAAGTGCAGCTTGTTCTGCCCCGGCTCCGGGGCAATGGGGCAAGTCCCTCCCTGCGCTGGCCTGAGACCTTCAGGGGAAGAGCCCTGTCACAGTAGCTGCGCAGAGGCACAGCTGGGGCTTGTTTCCTCCCAGGCTTGGCTGAGGGATGAGCATGTGGGATGTGCTGGGATCACAGAGCCAGGCGGGTCCCCTCTGCCCCACGTGCTGGAAGGGGTGAAGAAAGCTTTAGTAGGAGTTGTGTCAGGGGTAGAAAAGGAGAGAGCCTTTTGCTCTCCCCCCCAGGGGTTGGGAAAACCTGGTCCTCGAGGCTCTGCTGCTTCTGCTGCACTGGGGACCTGTTGCTGGGGTCATGGGTACCAGTGGTGCTGGGGTCTTGGGGACCAACTGTGATGGGGACCAGTGGAACCAGGGTGAGCTGGGGAAATGGGGACCATTGGTGCTGGGGTTCTGAGGACTGGCAGTGCTGGGTGATGGGGACTGGTGGTGCCAGGTGATAGGGACCAGTGGAGCTGTGGTGATGGGTACCAGTGGAGCTGGGGTGTTGGGGACCAGGGAGAGCCACTGCTGCCTCACCTGAGGCTGACGTACAGCAGCACCAGGTGGTGTGTTTGGCAGCACCAAGGTGGGGCGACCACAGCTTCCGTATGGAAAGCCCCATCGCAGAACCCAGCAGGCATCTCACCCACAGATGCCAGGAGCAGACGGACTTCGCCCACCCGGCGCTGCCCTCCCTGCCCCTCAGCCATGCGCAGAGCCCATGTGGGAAATGCCAGGCCGGGAAGAAGGCAGGCAGGAATCCTTCTAGGAGCAGAGGGATGAGTCAGGCGCAGCGTTCCTGGCAGGTTCCTGCCTCGCAGCACCCGCCTGCGGAGGAGGAGAGTCTCCGGTGGCTGGTAAAGGCAGGGCTCACACTGCAGCTTCCATGCCGCCGTGGGGGCTCGTTTGGGGCTTGCTCCTCTCCAGCTCCTGTCTTCACAAGACATGTAGGAACCTCCTATCTCTGGAGCCTCGGGCCCTCAGTCAAACGCGGTTGGCAGCCGCAGGCGCGCACGCGCTCGCCTGGCAGGATTGCACGCACACCTTGTCCTCTGAGGAGACAACACACAAAGAGCCGGTCGCTGGGGAGAGGAGAGCGTGACCTGGGCTGGGGAGCACTGTCACTGCACTGCGTTTTGCTGCAAGAGATTAACATGTCAACTCTTCTGGCCCTAAAAAGTACCCCAGAGGCAGCGAGAGCTGGGGGAGGTGCTTGACGGCATAGAATCCAGAATCCCAGCCTGGTTTGTGTTGGAAGGGACCTTAAAGCTCATCCAGTTCCAACCCCTGCCACGGGCAGAGACACCTTCCACTAGAGCAGGTTGCTCCAAGCCCCTGTGTCCAACCTGGCCTTGAACACTGCCAGGGATGGGACAGCCACAGCTTCTCTGGGCATCCTTGCGGTGAGCTTAGCACCAGGGTGAGGTGCAGCCAAGTTCAGTGGGGACACCAGGGTGCCCATCGGGGCTTGGTCACTGCCCTGCTGCTGCCGTGGGCTGGGGGTCCCACTGGTGGAGTCTTGCTGGGGTTGGGTGCTGCAGGGTTGGGCATCCCCCAGTTTTAGGTGCTGTTGGGCTGGAGGTGCTGCCGCCCTCTGGGGCTGGAGAGCCTGGGGAGCCCAAAGAGGAGTTGGACACCTCAGAGACGGGCAGATCCAGCCTGGGTCAAGGCTGTTCTCTTCTGCCACCTCACTTTAACAGCAACAGAAATCTCTGCTCTCCATTTGCTCTGGTTCTCCAGGAATCTCCACCACTTTTGCTGGTTTTCTTCATTTTTCCCTGTCCCAGTGGGATGAATGATGGCAGAGGCTCATCTTCCCACCAGGCCACGCTGAGCTGCAGCCAAGCATGGCACAACCCCCTTTGCTCTCCAGGGCCAGGGACCATGAGCTGTGACAGCAGGAGTGTCATGTGAGGCTCCGGTGGCTCCACTTCTCTGGGAGCCTGCCTGGGGCTTGTTCCCCAGCTCTTCACCCCTGCCAGCCTCTCCCTCTTCCCCAAGTGCCCTCCCTCTCCTTGAGTGAGATCTTCCCCTTGAGCCCTGATTTTTGCCCTCTCCGGTCATGGGCTATGTAGGTTATGTAGGTTCAGCCCATCTTAAATGCCTTTATTAAGCAGATGCACATCAAATAGCTTCAGCCCCACAGTTCCTGCTGCATTTTGGGCTTTGGGCTCACTGGTCTGCAAGGGACACTTAACATCAAGGGACATTCCACACCAAGGGAGACCCAACATCACATGAGACCCTGAGCAGATCACGATGGGAGAGACGGAGTGTTCACTCCCTTTCAGACACCGCTGGCTGGGTGCTCTGCATGGTACGTGGCTGGTCAGCGTCTGCTGAGGGTGCTGAGCACTTTATCAAGGTTCCTCCATCAGTGAAGAGAGCACCCAGGGCTGTCTGAGGGTGATACAGGGGAGATTGAGATGAGCTCTTAGGCAGAAGCTCTTCCCTGTGAGGGTGCTGAGGCGCTGGCACAGGGTACCCAGAGAAGCTGTGGCTGCCCCATCCCTGGCAGTGTTCAAGGGCAGGTTGGACACAGGGGCTTGGAGCAACCTGCTCTAGTGGAAGGTGTCCCTGCCCGTGGCAGGGGTTGGAACTGGAGGAGCTTTAAGGTCCCTTCAACCCAAACCAGTTTGTGATTCCATTATTGAATGATAGCTGTGCTGGGGTAACCCCACCAGCAGATACCTGCGTCCCTGAGTTTCATTCCTGGCAAAAGCCAAGGCAACAAATCCCGCCCTTGATGGAGGCTGATGGAGAAGGGACCCCAAAGCCCTGTGGAGCTGAGGTGCAGCAAGGAGAGGCCTCTCCAGATGGCTTTGACCCTGCTCCAGGCTCACTCACTGCAAGACGAAACGCTTGCTGAGCAAAGCTGCCGCCGAGGGTCTCGGGGGACCGCTGGGATGTGTCATCCACCCCGGAGCCAGCGCTGCGCTCCAGCCGTGTCACACAGCGAGTGGCTTCGCCGGGGGGTCCGGATCTGACCCATGGGCTCCCCCCGGCACTGGCCGGCCCATGCCAAGTCCCCTGCCGGCCATGGAGGCAACTCTGGGAGCCGGGTCCTGCGACAGAGGTTGTGTTCGTCTCGCCTCCAGCCCATTGTCTTGTTGATTCGTTACGGTTGGTCTCCAATTAGGGAGTTTGGGCCGTTTGGGGCAAGGGCTGTTTCTTCCCATGCGAACGTGCAGCTCCTGCACCGCCACGCTGTGATGTGGTTGGGGACCCGCAGGAGCATCTGCTATTGCAGCAGCCGTGCCCAGGGATGAATGCGTTTCAGATGGGCTCCGCTCGGCTTTCCGTGCTCGGGCTGGCGGCCAGCCTGGGACGGTGAGGGAGAGCTGCCGGCTGCACTGTGGACATGATGTTCCCCTCCCCAGGGACCTGATGGGACACAGCTTGGGGCCAGGGGCCTGACGGAGAGATCGGGACCAGCCGATCCCAAATATCAAGCCTTGGGGGCATGTCTCAAGTGGGGAAGGGGCTCTGATGTGGGCACCAACAGGTCCGGCCCCAGGCTGGGTGGACACGGGGCAAGGTGGGATGCTCTGGATGGGTTCTTCCATGGAATGTCCCATCCCGGGGTCGGCCCACGTTGGGATGCTGGTGCCGCAGCACAGGGTACCCGCTGGGGGGATGTGAAGCCCCAGCCCCGCACCTGCAGCCCGCGGATGGCAAGTCCGGTCTGGCCGGTGTCCTGGGGGCAGCGGCACGGACCCGTCCGGCCGGGTTGTGTGGCGTCAGTCAGCACATGATCCGCGCCGCGGGGCCAAGGGCTGAGGTCAGCCCGTCACACCCAGGCAGCGGCACTGACTTCACCGCGGCTCCTCACGTACCGCGCTCCCCGAAGGCAGCACTGACCCGCCATCGGGCTGCTGGTCAGAGCGCTCCGGTGTCAGCATCACTCCCATCGCAGCGAGCGGCTCCCCGGAGCCTCCACGGCTCTCCCCCAGCCAAAGCAGCTCCTCCAGCCCTGGGGCCGGAGGGGAAGTGCTAACGGGGTCCTGCCTGTCCCCTCGGGGAGCCGCAGCACCGGTTCCCCCCCGGTGCTCGCAGCCCAGCTTGGGGGCTGGCCTGGTTCTCCCAGCGCCGGCTGGGTGGGATCGGCCGCTGGCTGAGGTCATGGAGAGCCCTTTCCATCTTCCCGAGGTTGGGATGGCCGCTAAGCGCGGGGCGATGCATCCTGGCTCGCAGGATGGCGATGGCACGAGCAGGGGCTGCCTCCAGCCCCAACCTGACACCGCACGGGAGGGTGAAGGACGGGCTGTGGGGAATGTGGGGGTGTCATCCTCGCTTCAGCAGGAGCCGTGTTTCCAGGGAAGGAAGAGTTAATCCCCCGCCTGCTGCTAATGAGTCTTAACTGGGAATGACCCGACACAGGGGAGAAGTGAACCCATTGTCCTCGCCTGCGTTTGACTGTCTTCCAGAGAGACTCATGAAACGCAGAGCCCGGGCGCAAGTTCCCAATTTGTGTCAGGAGGGGCTGATTTATTCTATTTATTTATTTTTGCCATCTGGTTGAGGAGGGACGCTGAACGCAAGCGTGAGAAATGCAGATGTGCTCCGCTCCTCGCTGCTCGCCCCGGCCCAGCCCTGCAGGGCTCGACCCCAGCCCCAGCCGCTGACACCCCCTCGAGTCCCTGCAGCCACATCAGTGGTGGCTCCCCCGGGCACCCGCCACCCGTCCTGGTGGGATAAGGTGTGGGTATTCACATGCAGATGGGCTTCGCACGGGCTTCCAGCATACAGGATATTGGCCATATGATGGCCATGGCAGCAATAGCCATGGAGACACCTGAGTGTCCCCAGCCAGAGGGATGTGGTGACCTTGGCAGCCAGCGTGGTGCTGGCATGAGCTGCAGGACCTGGCTCTGTTGCATGATGCCCACCCCAAATAGATGGTGCTTACCCCTCCTGCTGCTGTGCCCTGCCCTATCCCTGTGTTTTGGGGGTGGCTGTATTGCTTTGAGGACACCTTATCTGACGGTGCAGGCAGGAAATGGGCCCCATAGACTGACTGCAATCTGGGCACCCTCCGGGGCAGTGGCACCAGGGACATCCAGGGTCCCTTCCCTGGTGGCAAGATGGGGTGATGGAAGAAAGCCACACCATGCCTGGGACCCAGCAGGGACCCATCCAGGGATGTCCCCACGTGCCTCCGCCATGGGGTGGGGAAGCTGGTGCTGGTTTGGGGCTCGTGTCCCACACAAGCAGGGCCAGGACGGAGCTGGGCACCACTCCTCCTGCCATCACCCATCACCGCTGGCATGGCATGGGGCTGCCCATGGTGGGGCCAGTTTGGGGACAAACAGATGCCATGAAACCTCCCATAGGAGCTGGGGGATGCTGTGGGCAGACTGACCCCTTGGGGCAGAGCAAGAGGCGTTCTGGGGGGAGACTTTTGCATCTTTGTGATGGTTTTTGTTGGTCTGGGCTCCTCCGAGACACAGAGATGATCACACAGGATCTTAGCTCATCTGCTTGCTGTCTCATGCCTGGGAGGTTTGGCCCCAGGCCCGAGGGCTCCGGAGGAGGAGGAAAATTTCATCATCCTGCTCCAACGTCTCCTGTATAATCAGGCTCTTGTTAACCGATACAGCCCCACCGAGCCGCGCCGAGCACCGGGGCACTGCTGGAGCCTTTGGTGGTCTTGGCCACGGAGAAGCTTTGCTGAGCCTCTCCCAGGGCTTCCTGGGAAGCGGCTGGGACTGTATCTGACCCCCTCAACCCGCACACACTTGCTCTCCTCCCTCTGCCTCTTCCCAGCCGGCTCCAGCGGTTCCCAGTACCCCCAGGCACTGCCAGTACTGCAGCTCCCTGCGCCACTGTGGTGCCTGCGCTGCACTGGTCCCCATGCTGCAATGCTCCCCAAACCATGGTGCTCCCCACTCTGTGATGCTCCCCATGCCGTGATGATCCCTGCATCATGATGCTTCCCACACCATGGTGCTCCCCACTCCATGATGCTCCCCATTTCATGATGCTTCCCATGCTGCGATGGTCCCCACAACATGATGGTCCCCACACCGTGATGGTCCCTGCACCGAGATGCTCTCCACACCACGATGCTCCCCACACCACGATGCTCCCCACATGGTGCTAATCCCCACACCATCATGGTCCCTGCACCATGACGCTTCCTGCACCCTCCCGGTGCTTTTGAGCAGCTGGAAAATGTCAGTTTAAGCATTCCCCCCACTTCCCTGGAAAACGCCTTCACAATCAGCCATCCCAGAGGAGATGGGGAAGGAAGAAGGAGCAGGGGGACAGGGGATGGTAACCCCCCCACCCACAGCGATGATCGAGGGGTTTGGGGGGCCCTGGGAGTGTTTCAAGGGAGCAGCAGAGGGGTTTGGGGGTAAGTTGAAGGGAACGCAGCAAAGAGGAGCCAAACGGAGTCCATTTCTGTTGGTTTATTTAAAAAAAGGGGGGGAGAAAGAAGTATAAAAAAATAAATATTTAAATAGAATTCTCTATATATATTACCACAAATCTTATTATTAATTATTATTAATTATTATTATTATTAATAACATTATTAGAAGCCAGGTCAGAGCCCTCGGTGCACGCTGGGCTTTACCACCGAGGCAATAAATAACCCTCACAGCCCTCTCTGGTGCCAGGAGCCAGCCAGCGCCTCCTGCCACCGGCCTGGGGCCTGTCCCCGTGTCCCCGTGTCCCCTCATCCCTGCGTCCCTGCGCCAGGGCCATGTTCGCTGTGCAAAGCCCTTGGTACATTCAGAGCCCTCCCGAAGGGAAGAGTGCTTTTCCAAAGGGAATGGCCAGACGGTGCTCCCGTGGGGCAGCTGCCGGCTCTGTCCCCAGTGGTGGCCTCGTCCCAGCCGGTGGGACCCAGCCCCAGCCGCCACGGCCACCCCGTACCCTCAGTTTGGCTCCTTTGTGGCAGAGCCCAGCCTCAACACGTGCATGTCCCCGCGCCCCATGTCCCCACCAGTCGCAGCATCCCGGTGTCCTCCATCCCAACACTTTTTCCCAGGGCAGCAGAGGCTTTGGGGCGATGCTCGAGATGTCCATCAGGTCCCTCTCCAGGATGGAGGACACCGGCTGTGAGGGGCAGAGTCCGGCCCTGCCGCCAGCCCCTCGCAGCACCCGCAGCTCCCCTCATGGAGCACGGGAACAGCCGGGCTGCATCCCGGGACCAGCCCGCGCCACGGCATCACCTCTGGGATGCGCCGCCTCGTCCCGCTGGATGCCAGCCCCAGCTCTGCTCCGCCCGGCTGCAACGTTCACCCCCTCAAGGGGCAGATAAAGATCAGAGGTCGGTGGGGCCAGCGCAGGGTCCAGGGTAATAAATAGGAGTTGAGGGCGGCCGGTGTGGGGCAGAGGAGCCGGGGCGGGTGCTCACGGGGGGCTGAGGTGAGGTAGGAGGACGCGGGCGGCCTGGGCGATGACCTGCACGTACTTCCTGAGCACCTGGCAGCCCTGCTGCTTCTTCTTGAAGGCGCTCTTGCCCTTGGAGCTCTCCCCATAGCTGACGTCCACCTGGAAGACGTTGTAGTTCTTGCAGAGGAGGCAGGTGAGGTTGGAGATGAGGCCCCGTGTGGTCTTGGTGGTGTTGTGGAGCCGATCCAGGAGCTCCTTGGCCGTGGGGTTGAGCTCCTCCTGGTCCCGAGTGATGTTGCCCAGAGAGGCGTTGAGGAAGGCGAAGAGCTTGTACATGGCCACCATCACCTCCTTCCTCTCGCTCGTCCGGTTGACGTGGAAGGCGGGGAAGAACACGCTGCCGGGGTTGCAGAGCTTGTCGGTCTCGCTGCTGAACGGTTCTCCCTGGCACTTCAGCTGGGAGGAGAGGCCACCGTCACCCCCATGTTCCCTGCCCACCCCCCGGCCACCTCCTGCCCCCATCCCCAGCCCTTCCCCTCCACGCACACACAGCCCCAGGGGTGGTTTTGCGGCCACCCCCTCCCCGAGCAGCACTTACATAGAGGCTGAAGAGGTCCTGAGCGGTGGCGTTGAGCAGCGCGACCTGCCTGCGGGTCTGCTCCTGCACGTTGGAGCGGCACAAGCCGTGGCCAGGGCAGCCGGGGCCGGTCACCAGCAGCGCCCGCCCGGCCACCGGCCGCCGCTGCAGCAGGAGCAGGGCCACGAAGGGCACGACGCCTGTGGGGAGAGAGGCAAGAGAGAGGTCGTGGCAGGGACCAAGCTGGTGGTGGTCCATGGTCACCACGCCACTGGTGATGCAGAGCATCCCCTGAGCATGTCCCCAGCTCCGGGTGTGCAGCCAGAGCTGGGACACATCCTGCTGGGGTTGGGGGGTCCAAGCCAGACCCCATGTTCCCACCCTGGCTGTGCAGAGGCTCCCATCCTGCGGCCATGCCCCTCACCTGCCCCCCGGCAGGCGCTCTCCCGCCTCCCTTCCCGGCGGGGCGCCCCACGGCATTCCCACATTTCGCAACCGGCCCGGTGACGACCTGTTGGGTTTGATCAAATATGCAAAGCGCTTTTCCCCTCCGTTATCCCTGTCCCGGCGCTGCGGGAACAAGGCCCCACCCCTGTCCCGGCTGACTCACCGGGGGCGCCCGCAAGGAAACCTGCCTCCGGCAAACCCTCCCTGCCCGCTTCGGCCCCAGCGCCTGCCTCAGTTTCCCTGTCTGCGGGATGGGCACGAGGAGCCCCCGGGAATGACGCTGCAGCTGCCAGAGACACCAGCCAGGAGAGCCCTGGATGCGGAACAAGGAGACCCGTGCGTTGCTGGGTCACCCTGGTGAGAGCTGGATGCTCCAACCCCCCCAACCCTGGGCACCCCCCAAAGCAGAATCCCTGCTAGGGGAGGCCCAAGCGCCTCCGGAGCACGGCATTCCCAGCGCAGGGTACCCCAGGAGCCCAGCGCTGGGTGCCCTGGATGTGTCCCCAGCCGAAGCTGCCCGCACTTGTCAGCGCCTCGGCCACGCCGGGTAATTCAAACCTTGTTTTATTTACCCTGCCCAGGTAGGAAAGGACTTACCTGGGCGTGATGAGATTCCCGACCCACCGCCGCTCCCCTCCTGCGCAGGACGGGGGGGGGGACCCTCCCTCCCTGGGTGTTCCCGTGGGATTCAGATGCCCTGACCCCCCCCCAGCCCCTCTCACTGCATCCTCCCCCTGCCCCAGCCGCTGCCCTCTGCCCATTTCACATGTGCCAGGGGATGGGCTGTGGGGGGGTCCCGGGTGAGTGCTGCCCTATAGGACCCCCCAGCACCGCTGCTGGGGCAGCATCCTCTCCCTCCTACACTTGGCATCCTCCCCATCGCTCCAACGGTGCAAGGCAGTGGTGGTCTGCAGCACCGGGAGCCCCAGAAGGAGGAAAAGCAGGAGGGGGGTGGAAAAGTACAAAAAATCCCAAAAAGCCCAAAAAAAAAAAAATTACCCCCCCCCCCGTTTTGGGTTTCTTTCCCCGTTTTTTGGCAGCATTTCCAGTTATATAAGTGTCCAGATGTTGGCTGCACCGCGCCAGCGCCGCGCTTCGCTCCCGGCTGCCAATTCCCAGAGATGCTCATCCCGGGGGAACGCGGCGTGGCGGGAGCCCTGGCTCCGGCTCTGGCAGCGGCGGCGAACCGGGACCCGCCTGTGCCCGAGCATCACCGGGGGAAGAGGAGCGGGGGGAGAGGGAAGAAAGGGTGGGAAAGGGGGAATAATCCCCCCCCAAAGCTGAGTTTTCTTTTTACCTGCCGGCACGAACTTCATTGTGAGCCGCGTCCCGGGAGCGACTTAATAGGAATTGGTGTTGGCAGAGGGAGTTTTCAGAAATTCATGTTCATACTGGGGGACTTCTCGGGGTTTATATACCGGTCCGGCAGCCAGCCTGTGTTGTAAGAAAGGGGAGGAGGGGGGGACGCGGGGGGGAGCAGCACCACTATCGTTACTTCTATTGAAACTGGAAATCAGGAAGTCGAGGGCTTTGGAAATCCTGAATGATTCTTAGAAATAAACTTCTGATAAAGTTGATGTCACCGGGATTGTGGCTTTGGGGGCTGGTGGCTTTTATTTTTCAATCCTTTTCACGCACAGGGCCGGGGAGGTGCTGCGGGGATGTGGGTGGGAAAGGAAGGGAAACGGGGGGGGGAATGGGGATTACCCCCGTCCCGCAGGGAGGCGAGCGGCCGCACGTGGGGTTCGGGGGTGTCGCGGTGCCGGTGTCGAGGCGCGATGTGAGCACACTGGGCCGTGACTCACGGAGCCACCAGCACTTTCACCCCCGGGGCCCCCTCCCCGGGATGGGGCTTCCCCGGCGGCCACCGGAGCAGCCAGTACAATAAAAGGGGGGAAAAGATGATTTAGAGGGTTTTTTGGGGGGGTTGGAGGCATAAAAAGTGGAGGTGAGGACCCCCGAGGGGTGCGGGAGCCCTGCTCACAGTGGGGTGGATGCGGTGGCATCGGTGTCCCCCATCCCGCCACCGGTTTGCCCCTTTGGGCACCAATGTCAGAAGTAAAAGGTGGGTTTTCTGGAGGAAAAAGGACAAACCCACCCAGGGGGAGAGGCTGGACCGGCCCCCCCGGTTAACCCTTCCATGCCCACTGCCGGTGCTGGGCTGGTTGGGAAGGTGCTAAACGCAGTGTGGGAGCGAGCACCCGAGCAGGGGACAACCCCTGGTGGGGTCCTGTGGGACCAGGGTGCTGTTTGCTCCCCAGGTTGGGTGTAAAACGGGTTAAAGGGGTTTTTGCTCCTCTTTACATGTATTTTCTGCCTCAGACGGGCACAGCCCAGCTGAAACTTTGGATCAGGTTTAGCAAGTTTGTGCCCTGGCAGTGTGAACCTGCCGGTGGCAGTCGAGGAACGGTGACGCAAGAGCCACCACGACCCAGTGTGCCCCGTGTGACACCCCGAGGGGGACACCAGGACCCCACTGGGCTGGCCGGGGTGTGTTGGGCACCTAGCTGCTGCCTGCCTCAGTTTCCCCATGCAGGAACCAGTGGCATTGATGCCCCAAAGCCCATTTCAGCCCAGTCTGGCCTTACTGGGATGCCCCCACAGCCTCAAGCCTGGGGTGCAGTGAGCAGCACCTCATTTCTTGATGGAGAGCTGATGGCCGATGGCACTTTGTTAGCTCAGGAATGGGTGTTTCTTAATGCATAGGGAATGTCCTCAGGGGGGTTGTGTGCAGGGATTGCCATTTGCTGCTCACTCCCTGAATTTCCTCAGCCCAGGGCTGCCATGTCCCAGAGTTGGGCAGGGATTTGGGGGTTCATTTGTAATCGGTTTTCAAGGGAGGGTTCTCCGTCGAAAGGGGAGGATGTTCCAATAGGAAAACCTGAATCCCTGGCCTGGGCAGGCTGGATGGGGGAAATGCCTGGGAAAAGCCCACTTTCTCAACCACTTTGGTGGCAGGAATGTCCCCACACGGATCGTGCAGGGATGTCCCATGGAAAGGTGGGTTGCAGGTGCAGGGTGAGATGCTGGCATGAAGGGGGGTCCCGGTAGGTCCCAGGGAAAAGGGGCTGGCTGGGGAGGTGGGGAGCCCTTCCCATCGGAGGGAGCAGAGGGAACCTGGGGGGTATCCCCGGGGTGCCCTCGTCTGGGGACCCCAGGAGCAGAGCTGGAGGCAGGGTGGGCAGGAGGCAGCATCTGAACGCTGCTGTGCTGCTGTGCCTGCTGTCCCCACCATCCCCAGCCTGGCCAGGGACATGGGCACCAGCCCAGGGTGTCCCAAGGTCACCGCTGTCCCCCCTCCCCATCCCTGTCCCCATGCTGCCCCCTGCTGCCCCAGACCAGAACTAGACACTCCCCATCCCATAATTGCCCCCCTTGCCCCATCCCCAGCCAGAACTGTCCCCCTATTCCCACCTTAGAACTTACCCCCATCCCAGAGTTTTCCTCTCCCCACCCCAGAACCTCCATCCCCATCCCGTAATTGTGTGTCCCCCCCATACCCATCCTAAAACTGCCCCATCCCATAATTGCCCTCCCCCCCGTCCCCATTCCCAACCCCATCCCAGACTCCCCTCCTCTGGGTCCTCCCTGGGTCCCCATTCCGTGCTGTCCCCATATGGGGGAGGGGGGGGCAACCCAGATTTCCACCCTGGGGGAGACCCCAGATTTGGGCCAGCGTTGGGGCTACCCCGGGGGGCCACGCGAGGGAGATGAGTCTGGTGCCTCCCCTCTGCACCCCACCAGTGTCACCCCCTCTTGTGTCACCTCACTGCATGCACCCAGCCCAGCCAGTGGCAGGACCCTTGGGGACTACATCCAAGGGATGTCCCCCCCATGTCCCCCCACCACGGCATGGGAGCATGGGGTGGGCACTGGGGTCCCCCTGGGTGGCCCATGGGGACATGTGGGCTGGCAACACCCCCCTGGCGACAGCCAGCCCCTGTCTGGGTGTCGCCTCACCCCCCAGTGCCAGTTCCGGGGGTCACGTACCTGCGCCCTCCCCTCCGCAGCCCATGCACGCTGCCGGGGTGCAGCGGCAGGTGGTGGCACCGTCACAGTCACCGTCACCTGCAGCGTGGCAAGCTGGCCGGGGCTGCTTCATGGTGACATCGTGTCCCCCTCCAGCTGTCCCCAATTGCAGCGGGTGCCAGCGCAGCGGTGGCCGTCCTGGTGCCGGTGCTGCTGTGACTGAGCGAGGCGGTGCCGGTGCTGGGCAGCCGCGGGCACCGGCACACGGCACCGGCACACGGCACACGGCACAGGGGGGAACAAGTGACTCCAGGGCCACATGACCAGGTCTCAGGGTTTTTGACTCAGCAAGAGCAGTGGCAGCGGGTGGCCGGGTCCCCGCGGTGGCCCCAGCAAAGGGCCTTTGGCTGTGCCAGGTCACTCCCCACGCAGGGCTGGGTGACATGTGGCACATGGGTTGTGCCCCACTGGGGCATGGCATGTTACTGGTGTTGCCAGGCCATGCCATGGGATGTGGTGCTTTGCCATATCACATGTGCCACACTGTGCCATGTGCCGCACTGCGCCATGCCATGTGCTGCATCCCATCGTGTGCCACATGTCATTGCGTGCTGCATCCCACCGGGTGCCGCATCCCATCGTGTACCACATCCCATCATGTGCCACATCCCATCGTGTGCCACGTCCCATCGTGTGCCACATCCCATGCCATGCCACACCATGTGCCAGGCCAGGTCCCAGACCATGCTGTGCCATGTGCCATGGTGAGGACACTGGAATACAGCCCCTCTCTGCCCACAGACACCAGGACACAGGGACACAGGGACACTGGGACACCAGGACACCAGGACACCGGGACACCAGGACACCAGGATACCAGGACACAGGGCCCACGGGCCGAGGTCAGTGCTTTATTTCCTGTGTCATTACACAGACCCGGGCTCTGCCCTTCTCACAGTACCAAAATATAGTGAAATCCATAAATAAACCCTCGTCACATTCAGAGTTGATACAAAATAAGATTTATCACAAAAATAGATATTTATATATTAAAAACACATCCTTAAATATCTCTTCCCACCGTTGGGACACATTAAATTAACACCAGGAGTCAATAAATACAATAGCACACAAATAATACGGTATAAATTAATGGGAGTGTGCGGGTGCCACCACCCAGTGTCACAGTGCAGTGGCTGGAGCCTGGCCCCTGCCTGGCACAGCCCGAGGGGCCTGGGGACGCTGAAGGTACAGGGACACTGAGCACAGAGGGATGAGCCCAGGGTCCTCGAGGACATGGGGATGCTGAGAGCAGGGGGACACCCAGAGCACGGGGACACCCAGAGCACAGGGACACCAAATGTGCAAGAGTGAGCACAGAGGCACAACACAGGCACAAGCGCAGGGACACCAAGCATGGGGGACACTGAGAGCACAGGGATGAGCACAGAGATGAGCACAGTGACATTGAGCTTGTGGAGACACAGAGCTTGATGGGACACCAAGCACATAAGGACACCGAGCTTGCAGAGACATGGAGTATGCAGAGACACCAAGCACACGGGTACCGAGCACACAGGGACACTGAGCACACAGGGTCCCACTCCCAGATGCTCTCAGGGGCCAGCAGCCCCAGTGCAGGCCGGGCTGGGCAGGCTGTTGCTGGCTCTTAGTCAGGCCGGGTCACCAGACCCACTGAATCACTGGAAACTCCGGCAGAGCTCAGTGACAAGGGCCGGCTCCATCCCACAGCGGTGGCACTGGCGACACCAGAGCGTGCAGCTCCCCATGGCACCGAAACGTGGGGCAGGAGATGGGGGAGCTGCTGGGAGAAGAGCGGGGCTGTCCTGCAGCCGGGTGAGCAGTGGCACGCGGACAGCTCGGTCCCCATGGCAAGCTGAGGTGATGGGAGCTGCTCCGAGCACGCCGGCGTCCTCACCCCTGCGAGCTTAGAGGGTTCTCATAGTGCATCCCGGCCAGCCGGCAAGTGTCCATCGCAGAGAAAGGGATGGGGTAAGATGGAAATGATGGAGATGATGGAGATGATGGAGATGATGGAGATGATGGAGATGATGGAGATGATGGAGTTGGCGACGATGAGATGCTCCAGTGGCTGCTCTAGGAGCGTGCAGGCAGCTGCGAGCCCCGGCGCGTTCTCCACTTGTCCCTGCGCGCTCGGCGGCTCCGAGCCTCCAGCTGAGCGTTGAGCTTGGCCATGAAGCGCGCGTAGCTCCAGAGGAGCCGGCACCCCTCCAGCTTCTGCCGGAACACCCTGGTGGGTGCCGTGGGGCCGGGCGCAGGCCGGGGGCCCGGCTGGGATGCTGGGAAGAGCCCCTCCAGGTTGCTGAGGAGCCCTCGCACCTTCAGGTGGGTGCTGGCCAAGCGGCGCAGGATTTCGGCGCCGGGCGGGTTGAGGTCGCGCTGCTGCCGGGTGATGTCCTGCAGCGCCTGGGCCATGCGGGTCATGGTCCCCCGCAGTCCCCGCAGCCCCCTGGACCCCAGTACTGGACCCCGCAGCCACTCGGGAGGGCGGTTGGTGCGGCAGAGGTGGTGGAAGGCCAGGCTCTGGTCCTCCTCCTGCCCGGGGTGGGAGGGAAAGGTCAGGGATGCAGGATGGGAGCAGCAAGGGGGCACCCTCCCCAGCGCTGTGTGTCCCCCCGTGGAGGGGACAGGAGCGACCCCTCACTCTGGGGACAGGGACTCACGTAGAAGTTGAAGAGCTCCTGCGCATCCTCGGCCATGTGCCTCACCAGCGCCTGGATCTGCTGCAGGGTGGGGGGCTGCAGGGGCCGCCCCCCCTGGCCCGGCACCGCCCAGAGGATGAAGAGCCCTTTGGTGACAACTGGGGAGGAAGAGAAGGGACAGGAGGGGACACTGGGGCATTGCTGGGTGCAGGGAGGCAGCCCCTTGTCCGTGCCGGGAAGGCACAAGCTCACCAGTCCCTGTGCCACAGGGAAAGCTCAGCCCTGCGCGCCCATCACCCCGGCATCAGGTCTGGAAGCAGGAACAGCATGTGTCAGGCACATGCATCCATGCCCTGTGCCAAAGGGCCCAATCCTGCTGCAGGGACAAGCCCTTGTGCCAAAGCCTGCTGGGCAACCAGCAGGGAGCAGAAAGATGAGGATAAAGATGATGAAGATGCCACTGAGCAGCCACAGCGGTTACCCCAGCAGCTGCCTGTCACTGTGGGCCACCATGAAGTGGTGACAGTGGTGACATTCCTGGATCCAGCCCCTTGGCTCCAGCTGGATGCTGTCCTGACCCCACAGTCACCTATGGCTGTATGCCAGCGGTGGCTTCAGGTGCGGTGCTGGACCAGCACCCAGCATCCAGCCCTGCTGCACTGGGGGGCTGAAGGGCTTGTGTGGGCTGCAGGGTCTGTGCCAGCAACGTGACCACTGACTCTCTGCCATCAGTCCCCACATTGACCCCAAACCACATCCCCTCCTGCCCACCCCCTTCCCTGGGGACAAAGGGACCCCCATGGGATGCCCATCCCCATGCTCCCACATGCCACGATGCGGGGTGGGATGCACTCGTCCCCTACCAGCACCCTGGGGAGGTGACACCGCAGCGGCATGGGAGGGGACAGCCTGGGTGACACCACCAGCCCCGGCTCGCTGCCTGAGCCCCCCTGTGAGCCCTGTGGGCAGCTCGAGGGCCGGCAGCAGCCACGTACCTGCCAGCACGCGCCAGGGCCGCCCGTCGCTCCGCATGGCCGGGGCAGGGTGTTTCGGCGCGAGTTCACTTCCTTCACTGCTGCCGATGGGGAACTTCGCCTTTTAAAGAGCACCCATCGCCCCCACCTCCGACCGGGGCACCCGGCCCCAGCAGGGAGGCAGCGGGGAGCGAGGCCGTGCCCCGGGGCCAATGAGCAGCCCAGCAGGAGGAAATGATGCTGCCTGGCCAACGGGCTCGTTCTTCGAATCAGTTCCTCGAGGGAGTCCGTGTGGGTCCCGCTGCTCATCCCAGAACCCCACTACCCGGCTTCCTGGAGAAGGGGTGCTTTGAGTCACTCTGGTTTCACCCTGCGGCACCCAACGGGTTGATTGAACTGAAAACATCCTCAGCTGCCCCGAAACCCAAATGCAAAAGAGGGCAGCAGTGGCAGGGCTGGCACCCAGGGATGGGGGTGCCACCATGTGGGGACACCCATGTTCCATCACAGGGGGCTTTACATACTGAGTCCAGCCATGGGAGCTAAAAACCTGTCCTAATAAGAAGGGAGTTGGAAGCCTGGGAAGTTCGGAGCATCCCGGAATGGCCAGGGACTGTCCATGGAGTGTCCCCTGTGCCATGGGGAGAGCTCAGCCCTGTGCACCTATCACCCTGGCATCAGGCCTGGAGGCACAAACAGCCTGTGCCAGGCACATCCGTCCGTCCCCTGTGCCATCCGAGCCCCTGGTCTTGCTTTAGGGACAAGCCAACCCCTGTGCCAAAAGCCTGCTGGGGGTCCACTGGGGAGGAGAAAGATGAGCATCCCGGCATGGCCATGGCACTCGGTGGTGCTCCGGGGGATGCTCCATCCCTTCACCCATCTGCTCCCAACTACCCTTCCCTGCAGGTGATGAATCCGGGCACTGGCCAAGCGTGGCTCAGCCCCTCTGCCCAGCAGCACCCATGGGTGCCCTTGGGGAGGAACCACAGGCGGCGGGTGTTGCCCAAGGGCAGCGGAAGCATGGTGCGGGCAGCACTGCCCTCGCTGCTGCGTCAGCCTTATGCAACCACCATGGGAGAGCCCAGCTCGCTCAGCTCCAGCCCCAGCCCCAGCCCCATGGCAGCACACACTGCAAACAGCCCCTTACCCCCCTCAGCTCCCCTTTCCCAGCGGATGGAGCCGGCTTTGTCCGCTCCATGAAAATGGGTATATGGGATCTGCTCTTTGGGATGTGTTGGGTTCATTTTGGTGCCACCAAGCTGCCGGTGTGAGCAGAGGGAGCTTCCCCGCGCCGAACTTCCACACTGGGAGGGTTCGGTGGTGGCACGGGGGGGACAGTCCAGCGATAACGTCTGCTCCGGGCCGGAAGCGCGCCCGTGACTCACTGCCAGAGGAAGAAGTGTTCTCTTTTCCCCAAATTTCCCCCCTGCAGGGTGCCCACAAGCTGCAGGAGTCCCCAGGGCAGCACCTGCCTCCTCCTCCTCCGTGTGTCCTGCAGCAGAGGTGGTGCTGGGCTGGGTTTGGGGGCCGGGAGCCAGGAGAACATCCTTCTCTCTCCACATCTGTCTGTAGTAGTGTGTCCATCTGTCTGTCTAGACAGTCCATTTGCCATCTATCACTATGTCCACCTATCCTTCCACATACCCATCTGCACATCCACCACACATCCATCCACCCGTCCACCTCTCCATCAGCCTGTCTATCCATCTACCTGTCATCCATACACTGAATCAATTACTCGTCACTCCATCCATCCATCCATCCATGCATCCATGCATCCATGCATCCATGCATCCATCCATCCGTTCATCCACTTGTCCGTCCATCCATCCGTCCATCCATCCGTCCATCCATCCATCCATCCATCAGTCCATCCACTTGTCCATCCATCCATCCATCCCTGCCACCCTCCCTGGCCCTATGGACCCTCCGGCGTGTGCAGTGCCATGGCAGGACCCCATCTCTGTGCCCGGGTGAGCAGGACCCTGCGGGCAGATCAGAGCAGTTCACACCCACCCTTCGCTCCCCAGGGCTCCGCGTGGCACCGTCCCCTCCGGGGCTCCACACGGGTCCCCTCGGCTGTGACACGCCGGGGCAGGTGGGCGGCAGGGATGGTGCAGCCCCAGCAGGGACAGGAATAGCGCCGGTGACCGCATGGGCCAGCGGCAGTTTCCTCATCGCTGGGCACGTCACCGGCGTCCCATGACAAGGGACGAGACAGGAAAGACAGAGCCTGAAGCCACCGCAGGAACCCGGCGGCTTGCAAGTGCGCGGGAGCTGACGTGGGGAGGACACGGCCTGGGACAGTGGGGATGGGTTGTGGGGACAGGCCAGGAGCAGAGCTGTGGTCACCCACCAGCCCGAGCTCCTCTGAGCTGCTCTCAAAGAGGTTTTCAGCACCCAAAGCAGATGGCAGCGGAGCTGACCCCATCACCAGGCACATGGGGAGTGCCATGTCCCCCTGTCACCTCCACACCGTTCCCATCCCACCCAGTGCCACCCCCCGGGTATGTGGCAATAAAAATAACAGGTTTTATTGACTTATTAATAAACTCTGTGGAAATGCAGCTTGGCAGAGCTGGGGGTCATTGCCAGCCCCTCACAACAGGCAACAGCCACCAGGGAGGGGGCACTGGGCCCCACCATGGAGAGTTTTGGGGTGCCAGGGGCAAGCCCAGCTCTGGGAAGGCTTTTCACCACCATGGGGCTGGTCCAGGGGTGCCCCAGAGCATCACGGCCACCCCCCACCCGAGGGGATCACCCATAGGGACGCACACAGGGCGTGGGGACACATCCTGGGCTGTCACTGTCACCCCCATCATTGCTCTGTGGCATGTCCCCTTCATGTCCCCTCCTCTAGCAGGTCCCTGGGGACACCCGTTCTCCTCCTGAGCCCCCCAACAGGGATGGAGGCATGGGGTGGCGCAGCAGGACCACTGTCCTATTGCCATGAGGCCACCAGGTCCCCACATCCCCAGCAGGCAGGGAGCGATGCTGCACCCTCTGCCCCACACCGTGGGGAGACTCAATATTAAAACTAAGGGATACGGTGGGGGTGAGGAGGGGCAGGGGGACCCCACTGGGCCACCCCGTATGGGGACAACCAGCCACTATCTGCTGCTGTCCTGGCGCTGCTGCAGCAGCTGGATGACCTCAGCGATGCCCTCCTCAGGGACCTGCCAGGGGGGAAACAGGGATGTGAGCCCCATAGGGACACCCCCAGGGTGGTGGGTCCCCGGGGAGGGGGGTCAGGGGCTCACCAAGGCGTGATCGAAGTTGAAGGTGCTGATGTAGTATGCGGAGATGTCGGCAGCGGCCAGCGGCTCCGCGATCTGCGCCACGATGCCGCACTCATCTGTGCAGGAAAGGGGTCCCCAGTGAGCAGGGGCCTTGGCGGCAGTGCCATGGGGATGCACAGGGGGAGCATCACCCCAAAAGCAGGTCAGGGGAGGATAGGGGGGTGGTGGCACCATGGGGACGTGTCTCACCAAAGCCAAGGGGCTGCCCCCCGATCCGCACCATCCGCCACAGCTCCCCCGTCGAGCTGGTCAGCAGCAGGTCACTGGGGAACCTGAGACAGGGGGGTGCTGAGTGAGCCCCCCTTTCCCGAGCCCCCAGCCCCAGGGCTGGGCGGACAGATGGACACCCCCAGAGACAGCACCCACCGCTTCTGGGTTTCGGCGTCCATCACGATGGAGATGTAGCCATCGATGAGGGAGAAGGCAAAGAAGGTGATGGAGTCGAGGTCCTGGCTGCCGGCACCAGCCTCCCGTGCAGGGCTGCAGGGCAGGAAAGGGGTCGTGATCCCCAAAATGGGGTGGAAAGGGCTTGGTGGTGGCACAGGGTGTCTGAGCATCATGTTGGGTGAGCTGGGACTGGGGAGCTCACATGGGGGAGTGGGTGATACCCCGCAGATCTGCAGCTTGCACAGGGGCCAGGTTGGGGACAGGGGTGACACCAGAATTTAGGGCATTCCCACAGTGCTGCAGTGGTTCTGAAGCAGGAGGGTCCCACAGGAAGGGCCTCATCCCAGGGGACATGGCCAGGATCATCCCCTTGCCACGGCATCATTCCCACCAGCCTTTCACAACCCACCTCTCCTGCTCTGCTGCAGTGGCGGGCTTGTCCCTAGGTCACCCTGGGGCTCCCATCTCCCATGGTGGCAGCGAGACCCACAGCACCCACATGTGGGTCGGGAGGGCAAAACCAGGTTGCAAAACACACCCAGAGCTTGAAAAGCCACTGGGAGCAAGGGGAGGGACATGTCACTGCAGCTCAGGTGGTGCATGGACGGGTGGATGGAGGGATGAGTGGAAGGGTGGAGGTATGGAGGGAGGGAGGGAGAGATGGAGGGAGAGATAGGTGGCACTGGGCGAGGGGCACCCACCATGTCCCCATCGCCAGGACCCACCTGTGGGAGTAGAAGAGGACATCGATGAGCATGGTGGCGATGGCGGGCAGCGTGTCGGGGGCCACGGTCAGGATGCAGAAGCGGGTCTGGGGGCTCTGCACCGGGTGCAGTGTGGGGCTGGCAGCTGTGGGGGAAGAGCCACCCGTCAGGCGTGGGGACAGCCCGGGGACAGGAGCGCAGTGCCACCGCGTGGCCACCGCGGCCACAGCCCCGCATCCCTCGGGGCACGGTGGGGGACCTTAGAGCAGCTCCAGGGCCTAAAGGGGCTCCAGGAAACCTGGAGAGGGGCTTTGGACAAGGGCCTGTAGGGACAGGACAAGGGGAATGGCTTTAACCTGCCAGAGGGGAGACTGAGATGAGCTCTTAGGCAGAAGCTCTTCCCTGTGAGGGTGCTGAGGCGCTGGCACAGGGTGCCCAGAGAAGCTGTGGCTGCCCCATCCCTGGCAGTGTTCAAGGCCGGGTTGGACACAGGGGCTTGGAGCAACCTGCTCTAGTGGAAGGTGTCCCTGCCCGTGGCAGGGGTTGGAGCTGGAGGAGCTTTAAGGTCCCTTCAACACAAACCAGGCTGGGATTCTGTGATGTGGGTACCACTGGTGGGAACTGGAGCACCTCTGAGGGGACTGGGCGGCCCTGGGGAACACAGCACCCGGTGTCACTCACCTGGCTTGGGCTTGAGGAACCCGTTGCTCACATCCTCACAGGTGACGGGGACACACTCTCCGCTCTCCTCCTTGTAGATGTCAAACTCCCCGGCCAGTGTATGGATCACCACGGGCAGGTCCCGCTCCCGGACCTGGCCGGGGGGGCAGGATCAGGCCCAGCACTGCCACCATCAGCAGCCGGGGCCAGCAGGGTCCTCACCCAGCATCCCATGGACCAGCACCCTCCATCCTCACCCTCTCCTGGGGCTCACCAGGATGAAGTCAGTCTGGTACGTGGAGAGCATCAGCACTGAGACATGGTGCTCGGCCAGCGGCGCGATGACCGAGCGGGCGATCTTGGTGACGCCGGTGGCCTGGCAGCCGGGGGGCTCGCGCCCATTGGACACCACGCTGAGCACCAGCCACGTCGAGTCCGCCACCTGCATGAACTCAGAGGGCGGCAGCTCTGGGGGGGAATGGGGACACCGCATCCGACACCGCACACCCTGCCTGTGACATGTCACACTGCTCCTCAGGGGCTGACATGAGCTGGCCATGGGGGGCAGAATCAGCCCCAGGTGTGGGGCTGGAGATGCTGGTTGGGGGGCACAGACCAGCCCCATCCATGAGCAGAACCAGCATCATGAGCCAAGATACATCTGAATTCGGCTGCAGGGATGAGCGGGACCAAACCTGCAACACCCAAGCCCCAGGCCCCACCTCTCCGCCCCACACCAGCACCCCAGGGTGGGTGCAAGGGGATGTTCGGGTGCACTGCACCCCAAAACCAGCATTACCCTGGGGAGGCCTGGCTCATCCCCTGCCCCCCAGGAGTCCCCAGCACCATAGCAGGACACAGGGCACCAGAGGGGACAAGGGAAGAGACAACCCGGTTGTGGCCCCCCACCACCACCACTGCGCCCACCCTCCTGCCCAGGAGGGAACCCGGCACTGCTGGGGTGCCCCAGGACTCATCCCTGGGCACCATTTCCACCCTCACAGGAAGGGACATGTTGGGGTGGCCACCCAAGGGGTCTCCAAACTGCTCTCCGCACCCAGGGGGCAGCACCCGTGGGAGACATGGGAGCCCGCTGGTGGGTCTCTGGTGTCCCAGCCCTGCTGAGAAGGCAAACTCATCACACCAGTGCTGATGGGGAGGTCACCCCGGGGGGGGCTCCAGCGCCCATTGCGGGGGGGGTCCCCATCATGGGACAGGCTCTGCACCCCGTTCCCACTCCGCGGCTGGGGCAGGGCGGGAGCGGGGCTGGATCCAGGCCCTCGGCGGGTGTTCCCAGCGCCTGTTCCTGCGCAGGAAGCGCCAGAACAACCTCGGCTCCGGCCCAGGGCTCAGCTGGGGCCGCGGGGGGGGACACACGAGGACGTGGGGACCTGTCCCAGCGCCGGCCGCTTAATCGCTTTCCAACACCACCCTGGGCGGGGGGGGGGACACCCCGAGGTCCTCGTGTCACCCACCCCGCGGCGTCACCTTGTCCTCCAGGGGGATGGGGGGTGCAGCTCTCCTGTGGGGGGGTGCCCGCAGCGGGGGGACACTGGCAGCCCCCGAGGCTTGGGGGACACACACGGAGCCGCAGGGCCCCGGCTCGCGGGACCATTGTTCGGCACTTCCCGCCCTCCCCTCGGGATCGGGGAACGTTTGTGCACAGGCCCCGAAATGAAACAATACGTGGGGAAGGGCTGGGGGAGAGGTGGGGGGAAGAGCCCGGCCCCGCGGCCCCTTCCCTGGGCAAAGGGCCGGGCAGGGAGGTGGGAGCTGGAGCTGGATCCGGCCGGAGCGCTGCCCCTCTGCTCCCTGGGGCACAGCCAAGGGGATGAGCTGCGGCCGGTCCCGGCCTCGGCAGGAAGGTTTGGGCGTGGGAAGCCCGGGCGGAGTCCGGAGGCTCCGGCACAGCCCGTCGGGCCGGTACCCCGGTGTGAGGGTGAACACACGCTGGGTCACCCGCGTGGAGACGTCACCAAATGACACATCCCGGAGAGCGCGACGGGGCTGGGATGGCTCAAACCCCCCTGTAGGACACCCCAAAACCCGGCCCCAGCTGCCCGGCAGCACCCCCAGGCAGGGCTCACCCCTGCCAGCCCCGGTGGGTGCAGAATCGGCCCCGGAGTGCCGCGGCTCTGCCTGGGCCATGGCCGGGCAGGCTGGGACATCCCCAGCGCCGGCGCCGAGGGGATGGGAGCTCCGTGGCCAAGAGCCGCGGGGACGGGCACGTTCCCAGGGAGCCGCGCTACCAGCCGGGACTCGCTCCCGGTGGCTCAGGACTGGAGCGTTGCTGCGCTTGGGTGGGCTGAGAACGTGCACAACTCGTGTCAGCGGTGCCAGCCGGGCCCGGCGGGGACACTGCGCGGTACCTTTGAAGCCCTCCTCGTCCAGCATGATGGTGTAGTCCTCGGGGGTCTCCGTCAGGCTGAAGAACTTGCACCTGAAGAAGAAAGCGGCGCTGCCAACACCGGGGCCGGGCACCGGAGGAGGAGAGGGAGGAGCGGGAAGAGGGGAGGAAGTTCGGTACCTGCAGCGCTGGGGCAGGAAGAGCAGCTTGAGCAGCGGGTGCGTGTAGAGCCAGAGCCCGCGGCGGGCCAGGCTCAGCACCCGCACCCGGTGCTCCAGGATGTGCAGGTCCATGGCCCCACCGCACCGCGACCCGCCGCCGCGGCACAAGCCAGTCCCGTCCAGGGGGCGGGGACAGCGCTGGCCCCGCCCCTCGCCACGCCCCGGCCCCGGTCACGCTGGGACCGGCCGCACCGGGACCCCAAACGCCGACACCCCTCCCAGACAGCGGGGCTCAGCCAGGGCCGTGACATTGGGGTGACAGCAGCAGGTCCTGCCCCACGGCACCCTCCCAGCACCTTCCCCCCCCCCAGCAGGAGCCCCCAGGGGCGATGGGGGCACCCCCCGCCCCGCAGACGGGAGGACGCGGAGCCGCAGGCGCCTTTACACAATCTGCTTTATTTACCTTTGTACAAAACCGTGTTTCCCCGCTTTATTTTACAAAGCCACCCCCCAACCCTCAGGCAGGAGAGAGGGGACCCCAAACCAGGGAGGGCATCACGCCCGCCGGGCCTCGGGGGGGGGGGGCAGAAGTGCTGGGGGGAGCCCCGGGAGGGGCAACGCTCCCCTCAGGTCTGAGGACATGGTGAGGGGCTTTAGCCCCGTGGTCTGGCATCAAACCCCCCCCTTCAGCTCCCAACCTCGGTCCCTGTCCTGCGACGTTTACTGCCACGGAGGAGTAATAAATAGGCTCAAGTAAGTAGGTAAATTGGGTACTACAGGTAGGGCTACAGCTCGATATATCCTCACTAGATAAAGAGGAGCAGGGTGAGGGGTGCCCCCGGCTCCCCGCGTACCCCCAGTGCCCCTGCGCCAGGCGCGAGTGCTCAGGAACTGGGGCTGGGGCTGGCAGAGGGATGGGGGTGATGGAGGGACGCTGGGGGCAGCGGGTCGAGGGGCTCGGGGGCAGGGCAAAGGGACCGAGGGGCACGCCGGGGTCCCCCAGCCGTGGGGGGGAGCTCGGGTGGCTCAGCCACCCCTGCCGGGGCTCCCACCGCACATGGTGCCAGCACCGAGGTGTCCCCGTGGGTCACCAAGCTCCCGCGGATGGCCCCTGCACACGGGGACCACGGTGTGTCCCCAACCCTCCAGCGCCGGGGGCCACGGGTCCCCATGCAGCCCCCAGCAGCGTCCTCCAGCCCGGGCCCACGTGTGCCGTGGCGGCCCTACAAGTACGTGTCCTCGCTCTCCCGGGAGCTCAGGCTCTCCTTGGACTGGTGGTGGGGGGAGGCCTGGGGGTGCAGCAGCTCCCGGGCCGAGCCGGGCGCCCCGTTGCCCTCGGCCCCGGGGCCGTTGGCGGGGCTGGCCGGGGTCTTCTCTCGGCTCTTCTCCTTGCTCTTGCGGGCCTTGGGCACGGGTGCGGGCCCGGGGGGCACGATGATGGAGGGGACGGGCTCCAGCGCCTTGCGGGGGGGGGGCTCGGCCTCGCTGATGGCCTTGGCGCCGTGCAGGCGGGGGGGGCCCTTGCACTGCAGCTCCCCGTGCATCTCCCGCCACTTCTTCAGCTGGATGAGGTGCTCCCGCTCGATCTGACGCTCCGTCACCGGCAGCTCGATGACCTGCAGGACCCAGCTCGTGCATCAGCATCGATGGTGACAGCACCGAGCCGGGTGTGGGACACCCCCAGGGCAGAGGCACCCCCAAATCCAAGCTTTTTGGGGGCTGCCCCCCTTGCTGCACCAGCTCTGCCACCCCAGTCCAGTAACTGGGCAGCACTGGGCCCCCAGAGCTCCCCCAGCACCTCACCTCCTGCACCAGGAAGGTCTCCTGCATGATCTTGGGGCTGAGGGCCCTCAGCCTCTCCATGGTCTCGTATTGGCCTTGGCAGGACTTGAGCTTGTCCGAGGAGCCCAGCGTGTGTTTGAGCAGCACGAGGCCCACCCGGAAGATGATCTTCACCCCTGCAATGGGAGAGGTGAGGCAAGAGGTACCCAGCAAACAGGGTGATGCTGCCACTGCGTCCCTCAGGTGCTGTGGGGTGCCAGGTCCCGGCCCCATCAGCAGTCAGGGCATGCAAGAGGGTGGATTTGGGACACACGTGTCCCCAGACCCCCAAGAACACAGCCCAGACTTCATCCCACGCAGGTGGCTGCCCCAAACCTGCCCTACAACAGCTCCCATGTGCCAGGCATGGGTAGACAGCCACTGCAGAGCCCCTGTGCCACAGGCGCTCACCGGGGAGGAAGAGGAGGATGGTGGGGTGAGGAGCTTCTACCTTCACAGAAGAACATGTCCCAGACGCGCAGGACAGAGCTCCAGGGCAGCGTGCGGGAGAAGGCGCACATGAACCACTCTGTCATGTAGAGGATGGGATCGATCTTCTGCTTGCTCAGGTGCTTGTAGGCCACGGGAGAGACCTTGTGCAGCAGCGAGAAGAGGATCTGCCCGTCCAGCTGAATGGCCTCCTGCGGGGACGGCGGCCAGAGCCCTGGTGAGCACCTTAACCCCAGCACAGCCCCGGCATCAACACCCAGCACCCAGCCCCGCCGGAGGAGCAGCCACCCTCCAGACCTGGCTCCAGGAGCAGAGCTGAGCCCCACAGATGCTGGGAGCATGAGCCCCCCATCCCTGACTACGGGATGCTCCTGAGGGCCGCGGCACAACACGGACGCTGCGGGAGCACCCAGGATTCCCCAAGCTCCCTTCTTGCTGCGGGGTGAGGAGCTGAGGGAGCCACCGCAGGCCCCCAGAGGCACCACGGGCCCTTCACTCACCAGCTTCTCGCTGTAGTAGCCGGGGAGGTACTTCTCGCAGATCTGCACCAGGCACCAGAACGCTTGCTGCGAGCCAAGGGACAGCGAGTGAGCGCCGGGGGGCAGCCCTACAGCTCCCCGTGGCCAAGGGAGCAGCAGGAGCCGGCAGAGCACAGCCAGGGCGAGGGGCACCCCCAGCACCACCCCGAGGTGACCCCCACCCCCACGGGCCCCAGCTCGCACCTCGGCCGGCATGTGCATGAGCAGGACGGCGGCGATGGGCGCCTGGGCCTGGCAGTAGCCCTCCTCGGGGCGGTACAGCGTGTACGCCTTCAGCACCCGGAACAGGTCCTGCTGCCTGCGGGGACACGGAGCTGCACACAGGGCACCAACTGCGGAGCCCAGGGATGAATCCACACTGGGCACAGCACGGGGACCCAGCACTACCACCACCAGCCTGGGATCCCGCTCCCACACATCCCCAGGGACACAATAACCACAGCTCTGCCCATGGAGGCCGCATCCTGCCCGCATCCAGAGGTAAGGCAGGGAGCCTACCACCTCCCTTGGGTGCTGGCTCAAGGTGAACCATGGCGAGGCAAGGACCCAGCTGCAAGCACAGTGGCACAGACACTCCCCAGCACATGGGGAAGGACATTTCCCTGGTGACAAGGAGGCCACAGAGGCCACCTCCTCCCTCCACCCTCCTGCCATGGCAATTCCCACCCCAGCGGGGTCAGAGCTGGTGCTGAGGGCTGTGACCCATGCACTGAGCTCCTGAGCAGCCATCCTGCTTTCAGCCTGTGCCTGGGTGCCCCGGGAGCTGGGGGGGGGGGGGAACACGGCAGCCCTGAGCTGGGACACAGCGCCCACCCCACAGCGCCGTCCAAGCTGGGGGCTCCAAGCCCGGCCACGCAGCAGCTCCACTCACCCATGGCCTCCACGTGAGACAAACATCTCATGGAAGGGGAACTGGCGGTGGAGGTCCCGCTCAATCACATCCAGCCACTTCGGGTCCCCCGCGAGGAGATCCAGCTCCTGGGAGGACAGAGTTGGGGTGAGCAGCACCCCACATCAGCACAGGGCCAGGTCCATGGCGCTGGGGGAGCAGCCTCAAGGCTGGACCTGGCTCTGACCCAAACATGAGCCCCAGCAGGCTGTGGGTCAGTGCACCTTGACCCCCCCCCCAGCAGAAACAAGCAGCATCTGGGATCCCCAATAGATGCCCCAGTCCTAGGGGGAGAAGCAGCACCCCCCACAGCAGCACCCCACACTGCAGCCCCCGCACTGCAGCACTCACATCAAACTTGCCGATGTTCTGCTCCAGCTTGACCTTGCTCCCAGACAGGTACTGCCAGGCCCGGCCCCGCAGCGAGGGCGGGATCCCCTTCTGGCACCGCAGCCGGATCTGCGGGACACACGCAGCCGTCACCGGGAATGTCATGGAGCAGCCGTGGGCAAAGAGGACCCGGGGCACGATGGGAGCGGGGCTGAGGCCCGGCTGCACCCTGGGGTGCCCGGCCACAGCGTCACAGCCTGGTTTGGGCTGAAGGGACCTTAAAGTTCACCCAGTTCCAACCCCCTGCCACGGGCATGAGGGAGCTGCAGACGCTGCCAGGAGCCCGCTGAGGGTTTGTGGCTTGCAAACAGCTCCAGACAAGCCCGGCTCTGCCCAAAGCAGGATCTGCTCTTCCCTGTAAGGGTGCTGAGGCGCTGGCACAGGGTGCCCAGAGAAGCTGTGGCTGCCCCATCCCTGGCAGTGTTCAAGGCCAGGTTGGACACAGGGGCTTGGAGCAACCTGCTCTAGTGGAAGGTGTCCCTGCCCGTGGCAGGGGTTGGAGCTGGAGGAGCTTTAAGGTCCCTTCAACCCAAACCCTTGTATAATTCCATTCATTCTATGACCCTGCTGGGAGCTGGAAAAGCAAACACTGGATTCAAATGGGGAGCGGGTGCTCCCTCGCTGGCATGGCCAGCGGAAGCACTGGAATCACAGGGGAGGGCTCTCCAGCCTCCAGCCCAGCCCCGCTCTGACCCCCGGAGCGCAGATGCACGCTGCCGCGCTCTTGGCCTTTCCCCGCTCTCAGCCCGGGCAGGCTGGGCCCCAGCTCCATGCATGGCCAGCTCCCGAGGCCAGCTCCGTGCCCAGAGCCCGCCCCTGGTTTCCTTGGCACTGGGCACCATCAGGACCAAAGTCCAGTGGGGCAGCGCCAGCACCTACCCCACAGCAGGGCTTAACCCTGCTCCTGCCAGCACCCAGCAGGGACCACATCCAGACACCCCCAGCCCGGGGGCACCAACAGCACCATCTCCCCATGGTCCTGGGCCAGGACATGCAGCATTGCTGGGCCCACCAGAGCAGTGCTTCCAGCAGTCGCCCCACACAAGACCCTGCAGACCCATCTCCCATCCCCACATGGGGAGCTCATCCCAATTGCCAGCGACCTGCCAGAGCTCCCACATCCTCCCCGGTGCCTCCAGCCTGCCCAGAGCTCCTCTCCCTTTGCTGCTGCAGCTCAGGAGCAGGTTGTTTCCAGGCAGCCGGGTGCAGCTCCCTGTGCCGGGGGGGTTTTGCTGCTCCCTCCCCATGGTGCTGCTTGTTTACCGGGGCAGTCCCGGTCCTGCGGGGCCTTTGTGGCTGCAGGAAGCTGCGGGCGATGCCCGGGGCAGCTCTGCCCTGCTGCCGGCTCCCTGCCGGAGCCAGCTCCCCTTCCTGCTGGCCGAGCTGCCAGGAAGGAAGCTGCCCTGCTGGGCTCAGCGCAGCCTCCAGCTCCACAGGCTCCGGAGCCAGGCACCTCATCCCCTTGGAAACCCCGAGCATCTCACCCCCATGGCCCTGCACAGGGTGCTGCCATCACCCCGGTGCTGGGGCTATCCGGCCCCTGGATCCCGCTGTGCTCTTCCAGGGACCAGGAGCGTGCCCAGGCGGAGGGAGGCCAAAAGCAGAGAGCAGTTGAAGTGCTGCCCGTGGGCCTGTCCTCCTCCGGGCTGGCTAGAAAGGGCAAGGACCAGCACTCAGTGCCATGAAGGATGTGAGGTTGTGGTTCCATGGGGATCCAGGCCAGGCGGGTGAGGGAGGGAGGGATTTGGGATGCTGGAGCAGTGCAGGTGTGGGTGAGCCCGGCAGGGCTGGCCCAAGGGATGCCCGGGCTGTGAGCCAGCCCCGGGTGTGCAGAGGCACAGGGAGCAGCCACGCGGCGTGGCCACGTCCCAAAGCAGCCCGGCTCCTGCCAGAGCAGCAGCGAGGCCAGGCCTGGCTCCCTGCCCCGAGCAGCCCCAGGGCTCCAGGCACAGGGCAGCTCTGGAGATCCAGATCCAGCCCTGGCAGTGTTCAAGGCCAGGTTGGACACAGGGGCTTGGAGCAACCTGCTCTAGTGGAAGGTGTCCCTGCCCGTGGCAGGGGGGTGGGACTGGAGGAGCTTTAAGGTCCCTTCCAACACAAACCAGGCTGGGATTCTGTGACTCAAGAGGCTCTGGGCACTGTTTTTTGTTTCAAGACGCTCAATACAGCACATCAGCCCCACGGAGAACCCCAGGAGCTCAGCCCAAGCAGAGGGAGCTCCTCTGCCAGCCCTGCTGCTGCCGGAGCCCTGGCCCCAGCCTGGGCACAGCTGGAGAGCAGCGGAAAGCACCCACAGAACAAAGCGCCCGCTGCCACGGCCTGAAAAGCCCTCCCGAATCCTTTGTGAGCAGCCAAGAAACAGGAGGGATCCCTGCGCTGAACAAGAGGCCCCGCGCAGAGACAGCGCCCCGGGAGCACAGCGCGGAGCCGTGCCAGGAGGCTCTGCCAGCCCCGCGAGGAGGAGGAGGAGGAGGAGGATGAGGCCCTTTGGCCACTCTCTGGCAGCGCTGGCCGGTGCCAACAGCCTCATTGCTTCCAGTGGACACACAGGAATTGCTGCATCCCATCCCATCCATCCCATCCATCCACATCCCATCCCATCCATCCCATCCCGGCCTGGTTCACAGGCTCAGGTGAGGAAGCACCAACAGCACCGCCACCCAGCACACCCCAGCCTGCAGACCAGCACCGCACACACCAGCCTCAAACATTTCCTACCCGGAGCCTTTTGGGTCTATGAGATGCTCAGAACAGAAGTTTCCACAAGCCAACAATTCCCCCCAGGAATGCCAGGGGGGGTCACAGGACACAGGGTGCTGGCTGCCCCTCCTCCTGTGCAGGGGCAGTCCCAAGGGCCGTGGCTGTCACCCACTCACCTTCTTGTGCTTTTTGGCCATCCACTTGTCCCAGTTGTTGAGCATATCCAGCCACTTGGACTCCCGCTGCCGCAGCACCTCCAAGGGCACCTCCTCCAGCCTGTGGGAGGGGGGAAGAGGCCGGTCAGTGCAGGGCCCCCGGGTCCTCTCCAGCACCCTGTGTCCTGTGTACCCCCCCAGCACAGAGCCCAGCCAGGACTCGCTCAAGCTGGAAGCGCTCAGCACCCGCGGCACCACTGTGCCAGCTCCAAACCCCTCCAGATCACCCTGCGCTGCACCCACCGCGCGCCCCAGCATCCCTAGGGAGCTGTGCCCAAGGGCACATCAGGAAGGTGAGGAACTGGGAAGCACATCCAGAGCCATTTGTGGAGCTGAGTGCTGGCTGCAGATGGGGAAAGCTGTGGCCATAAGCATCATGTCATGCTCACACTCCAAGCCTGGCGCTGCTCCAGGCCCGGCACCGAGCCCGGCTGAGCTGAGGGTCCCCCAGGAGGGAGGGGAGAGTTTTCCAGCACGGCTCAGCCCAGCCGGGAACCAGAGTTAACCCTCCCGAGGCAGGAGGGATGCTGCAACCCCCCCGGGCATCCTCTGCCCTTCACCAGCGAGGAGATGGGTGGCAGAGCGCCCGGCCAGGCCCTGGGCAGGGGCACCCCAGGGACAGCAGAAGCTCCTCAAGCCATCAGAGCCAACCTCAGCAGGCTCAGTGCTTCTCAGTGCTCAGCTCCACACTGCCCACAGCCATGCCAAATCCTTCTGAGGACCCAAGGACCACAGCCTGGTGCTGAGCATCCTCCACGGAGCACAGGACACCCAGGCCCTGCCTCCTCCCGGGGAGCCCAGGGCCGCATCCAGCTGGCAGCTCCCAGCTCCCTGCCCAGCTCCTCTGCCGGATCCCACCCACCGGAGCCGGGATCCGAAGGGACCCGGCGCAGGGGACGAAGGGCGCTGGCCCCGCGCCGGGGCTCTCGAGGCGTGGGAAGCTCGGGAGCACTGGCCCTGGGCCTGCTGGAGCCCGGCCAGCCCCGGGTGGAAGCTGTTACCAGCTGATGGCTGCTGGCAGCGGGCACAGATGGGCACCAGAGGCACTTCATATGGCCCGGGCGGGAAGGACGGGGTGGGGGCACTCACAGGAGATGCCCTGCGCGAGGAGGATGCTCCTGCGCACCCATAGCTCGGCCCTTCCCGGTGCCCCCAGCCCCTCCGCAGACGCTGGGACACCCCACGTGCCCTCCCTGTGCTTCCCCAAGACCCTTCCAGTTAGGGAGACCCCAGCTCTGCCAAGCCAGAGGGAGGCCCTGGACTCCTGCTTATCCACTCCTGGATGGATGGAGAGCGGATAAAAGCCCTGGAGAAGGCCAGGATTGGACCCCAGCGCACCCATGGGGCACAGGAAGAAGGCGCAGCCCCCAGTGACTGCAGCCACCACGCTGAGAGCCCCCCAGAGCAGCCTCTTGCCTCCAGCACCAGGAGCTCCAGCCTGCAAAGCTGCAGGGAGCGGGACATCCTCAGGGACACGGGCAGTGTGGCTGGGACGGGGCGCAGCAGGAGAGGCCACCCCGCTCCTATGGTGCTGAGCCACGAGCAGGGCCAGGTTCATGCCCCAGCACAATGCACCTTGCCCAGCACCAGTGATGAAGCCCCTGGCGCCCTGTCCCCCCACGGACCGGCCCCGTAACCCCCGAGGGGCAAACGTTTTGCTCGGGGTGCATGGGGAAACTGAGGCACGGGCTGCGGAGCGGGCGAAACACCGGCTCACATCCAGCCACCGGAGACCTTGTGCTCCCCAGGGCGTCGCTGTAAACCCCGGCCGGGCACCGCGGCAAACATGCTGCCGAACCAGCCCCGAGCACATTCCTGCTGCCAGCGCCGCCCTGGGCTGCTCCCGGCCCCGGCCTGGGCCGCCCGGCTCCCGCCGAGAGCTTCCCCGCTGCCGCCGGCCCTGGCGGGAGGCCCGACGGCGACCCCGGCCGCCCCCGATTCCCCGCCGGAATCCAGCGCTCGGAAGAGAAGGGCCCCGGCGGTAGCGGGGCGCTAACCGCGGCGGCCCCGAGGTGGGATCCGCGGCGCTCCCCGGCTTCTCCCCCCTCATCGGCACCGAGGAGAGGCCGGACCAACCCTCGGGGCTCCCGCTCAGCCCCGGCCGCCACCGCGGGCAGCACCGAGCCCCGGCCCCGGGCGGGGGGTCCCGGAGCCCCCATCCCGGCGGTACTGCCCCCCCCCGCGCCCCGCGCCGGGCGCCGCCGCTCTTCCGGGGCGCGGGCTCCGCGGGGCCGGGCTCTGCGGGGCGCCGGGGACAGGCCCCGGGGGACACCCCGCGCTCCCCGGCCCCGCGGCTCGGCGCTGCGGGGGCCCGGCCGCGGCTCCACCGGGCGCTCGGCGACGCGCGGCCCGCCCGGCCCCACTCACGGCCCCTCGGCGCTGCGGCTGCCCACGATGAAGCCGAACTTGTCGACGCGCCGCTCCTCGGGGCCGCCGCCGTTGACCTCGGAGTCGGAGCCGAGGGAGCTGAGCTCGTCGGCGCCCGGCTCAGCCAGGCTCTCGTGGGTCCCGGCCAGGCTGCGGTGGCGGCCGCCGGGCGAGCCGGGCCCGCGGCTCTTGGCCATGGCGGCTCCGCGGCGCCTCAGCGCTCCTCCATGCCGCGGCCACGGCGGCGGCCACGCCCCCGGCCGCCCGGACACGCCCCCGCGCCGCGCCGCTATTGGGCGGGAGCGAGCAGACAGCCAATCAGCAGCAAGGATGGCGACGGGGAACTGTCGCCATTGGCTGAGCGGCCGGGTGGGAGCTGTCAGTCAGGGTGACAGCGAGGGGAGGCGGTGCCAGCTGGGCAGGACCGGGACCGAGACCGCGCTGGAGCCGCACCGGGGCCGGGCTGTCGAGGGCTCCGCTGGGGCCGGGGCACCGGGCAGGGGCGGCCCGGAGCCAGCCGCACGCACCAGAGTTGGGGCTGCCGCTGCCGCCGCCTTGCGCTGAGGCTTCCCAAGCGGCAGCATCGTCGCTGCCAGCCCACGGGCGGCAGCAACGGGCTGGGAGCTGCGCTGGGTGAAGCGTTCCCGGGGTAGATCCGTTGGGAGCAGGCACTGAGCTCCAGCCACTTCACATGGGTCCTCCCCTGCATGGACAGCTCGGGGAGCGCTGGGTTTGTCCCAGACACACACACGGGGCCTGTTCCACCGCTTATGGGGGAGGTGTAGATGGAAGGGGCTGGCCAAGCTCCACCTGAGCTCTTCCGAGCAGGAAGTGTTCTGCTGGAGCAGTGGGGCAGGAGCTCAGCACCTGAGCACCAGGGCAGGGGCAAGGACACGTGTGGGATCACAAACATGGGATCAGGGAGCATCACACCAGCCCCAGGCACCGCCGGAGGAGCAAGGCTGGGTGACCTCAAGCACAGCCCCACCTCCACGCCCCACAGCGGCTGCCCAACACAACTTCCCCATTGCAGAGCTTTCCTGGCTGGTTTTACACCACCACCGCTTTGCACCCATCCGCTAGTCTTTAAAGCAAAGCAAGGTCATTGCACACCTTTGCTGGTGGGGAGGAGCACCCCACACCCCCAGGCCACCCTGCCCCACACATTCCCAAGGGCAAGATGCTGACATGTGGGTCAGCAGAGCCAGGGCACAGAGCACGCCAGGGCAGGAGGAGGCCAGTGCTTCCCTCCTGCTGCTGCATCTCTCCCCCTGAGCATGGAGGAAGGCAAAGAGGATGTTGTGGCAGTGCCTGACCACCACTAAGAAAAGAATAATAAATCCCTGGTTTTGGATCATGCCAAGAGGAGAACAGAGGTACCCACACCACAGACAACAGCCTCTTCTGCGGTACCTGTCCATTAACTCGTGTGCTTCGGTCAGCGCTGTGCTGCAGGCTCATACAGACACAACACACAACAGGATCTCCGCAAGCCCGAGCGGGAGCTGCACAACACGAAGCAAAAACCACCTTTTCCAGTAACACTCTAAATTCGGAGCAGTCTTTCTGCCCCCACACACAGACAGCAACATTTGTATGCATTATGTTTACACCTAAAGCATAAATCACAGCATGACAGAAACACAGAGTGCCAGCGCCTCAGCACCCTCACAGAGGACAGTTTCTGCCTGAGGGGTCATCTCAGTCTCCCCTCTGGCAGGTTAAAGCCATTCCCCTTGGCCTGTCCCTACAGGCCCTTGTCCAAAGCCCCTCTCCAGGTTTCCTGGAGCCCCTTTAGGCACTGGAGCTGCTCTAAGGTGTCCCCTTCAGGAGCCTTCTCTTCTCCAGGCTGCCCCAGCCCAGCTCTCTCAGCCTGGCTCCAGAGCAGAGCTGCTCGAGCCCTCGCAGCAGCTCCGGGGCCTCCTCTGGCCTCGCTCCAGCAGCTCCATTCCCTCTTGTGCTTTACATCGAGGAGTAGCTCTGTCTCACCAGGGGAATTTTAACCAACCCCTGTCTTGCCCTTCCTGGAAAACACAAGGATTTCCAACAGTAAATGACAAACCCCCAATGTACATCCCTGCAGCCCCTGCGAGCGCTCTGAGGCCAGGCACAGCTCCATCCACAGCACCCCAACCCTGAGGCACCACAGCTCGACAGACGCCTGCACCAAGAGGTGTTTATTAAAACAAACTGGAGGCTCTACAGAAGCAGCACGAAGCTGTTTAACACACACAGACCCAAACACTCCTGCTGAGGGAGGATACGTTTCCAAGGCAGGGTCAATGTGAGAGGCTCCTGCAGAGGGATCCAAGACAGGGAAAGAACAAGGGGCTCATTGAGAAGGAGGAAGTTGTCAGGAAAAGGTGAAGTGAAGAAGCAAGCAGCACTCAGACAGATGATGGTCACCGTAAATCCCTCAGAGATGGATCTACTGAGCTGGGCACCACCTCAACAGTGCTTCAAGAGGGAATTCAAGCAAAGCATCGATCCCTAACAGAGCAGATCAGTACATTTACACATTTCAGGGCTCTATCAACTTCCCCTCTCCCCCCAGGTACCCAAACATGGGGTTCATCATCTCTCTCATCAAATTAGAGCAGTGGGAGTAGCCCCTAAAAGGCTGGAAGACTCAAAGGGTTGGGGTTACACGAGTGGCAACGCAGCCAGGTTATGCCTCTGGGCTCCATGGCTCCTATTTCTTTCTGCCTCCTCTTTCTTTGAGGGCCAGGTGGATGAGGGAGCCACTGGTCATGTTGTAATAGGCCAGAGAGTTCGAGTCCTTGATGAAGATGCCCTGAGGAGAGGAGAAAAAAAAAACAGTCAAAGCAGAACTCTTAATGCTCCCTCCCCACAAACCCCAGAGCCGAAGCCCTCCCGGCCATGGTGACAGGACGGGGGGTGACAGAACAACGAGGCTTTGGAAAAACCAGGAGAGATCCCAGTGTAGTGGAAGACGGGCACTGGAGGAGGCAGGGGCGCCAGGAATGGCACAGGAGAACCAATGGACAATACACCCCAGATACCTTCACACACACAAAGAGAGTCACCACCATGAGTGGAGTTATTTAGAATCACAGATCCCAGCCTGGTGTGGGTTGAAGGGACCTTAAAACTCCTCCAATTCCAACCCCTGCCACGGGCAGGGACACCTTCCACTAGAGCAGGTTGCTCCAAGCCCCTGTGTCCAACCTGGCCTTGAATGCTTCCAAGCTTCCTTTCTCACCAGGGGTTAACACAGTGTCTGCCCACAGATGAACTCCCCAGTGTACAAAGTTCACAGCTCAGGCAGCAGGTTGTGGCTGTGCATGACTGGAACCAAGACCCCCCCTGCATCCTGTGTCCACCTCTGGGGCAACAGCACAACAGGGACGTGGAGCTGTTGGAGGGAGGCCAGAGGAGGCCTTCTCAGGGCTTCCAAGTTACTCTCACCCACCTTCCCAAGCACACATGGCAGGCCAGCAAGAGCAGACTGACCCTCTGACTTGTCACCCTCCCCAGTAAAACAACAGGCTGATTCAGAGAAAGCCACCAAGCCCAAAGGACTCCTCTGCTGTGGCACCAACATGACACTCCACTGATGCCACCTATTCAAAGCCAGTCCTGCTGTCCTGGTGTGCAGCTCCGGATCCGAGCGTGCTGCACAGACAGGAACAACATTCCCTCTGTGGGATGCAGGGATGCAGCACCCCAGGAGGTGCATTACCAACATCCTCTGGTAAAAGTCAGTTTGTGTGTGAGACAGCACTGCCACAACAAGCAGCATTCCAAGGGCTTCCACCCACCTCATATTGCAGCTTCTGCTTCCCAGCCGGCATCCCTGTGGCCTCGTGGATCTTCACCTTTATAACAGACACCTGGGGAGAAGCAAAGAGCTTGTTCAGCTTGTTTCCCTGTTGTATGGGTGTCCCCACTGCTCCCCCCACCACAGGAGGATACAGCATGGGGAGCATCCCCAGGCTTACAGCTCCCACCATCAGGTGAGCTGCTGCTCCCCGAGGGAAGAGGCTCAGAGCCCAGGGAGGAGGGGGACAGGCAGGTCTGTGCACTACATGCCTGGTCTGAGAGGGGCAGGGTGAACACCAGCACTTGGCCGTTCAGCTTCCATTCCGTCTTGTCCTGCATGTTGGGAACCTGGACTTTGACCGTGACTGGGCCCTGGAGGAAACACAGATAATGTCTCAAGGAGAGGAGGCTCCACCGTGCAATAACCAAGTGCCAGGCACAGTGTTTGCTCCCCACAGCAGGCACATATCTTGAGCTCTCAGTAGACACAAATAAGCCTCAACGCTGGGAAAGGGCCTTCACCGCTCCCAAAACAAAGCATTTAGCTGGATTTCTCTCATGCCTCCCTCTGCTCAGGCACCACAGGCCTCACAGCCCTCCTGAAGAACTCAGAACAGCACATGCTGATGGCACCCCTCAGGAGAAGATTCAGTGTTAACACCCGGTCTGTGCTGTTACAGAACACTCACATCACCACAGTCATGCTGACACTGAGATATTGAATCCCTTCCACCTCCAGCTCAGCAGTTCTTAAAACCTTATTAGCACCTTTAGCTCTTCCTTGCATTACCATAAACCCACCTCTCCCTGCCCTTAAGCGCAGAAGGGCACCCTCTCCCCACACTGGGCTGGGGGTGGAGCGCTGCACTGCTCTTCCCAGCAAGGCACACAGCAGTTTGGGAATGCCAGCAGGAAGGAGCCACCTCGGGAGCTCACTCCCTTGTGCACAGCAGCTCCTCTCCATGCACTGAATTGGCTTCACATGCCTGTGGGGCTGCAGAACCCGGGGTGGCAGCACTCTGGTGCTTCTCCGTGAGCAGCCACACACACACGTACCTTGTTCCTGCGCAGGAACTCCTCCTCTGGGATGAGGCTGTCCTCACTCTTCAGCTTCTTCGAGACGGGCTCATCCTCCATGGGTGGAGGTGGGTGCACAGGAGGCATTGGTGCCGGGGAGGGAACCGGAGCCACGGGAGGAGCAGGAACAAAGGCTGGAAGGGGCAGAGGGACACCCCACAACGTGCGGTCAGCACTGAGCACTCAGCTGGCACCCCTCACACACAGACTCTCTGAGCAGACCAGCAAGGGCTGCAAATAAACGCATGTGCACAGGGGAAGTTCACACAAGCACCAGCACCACGCAAACTTCAAACTGAGATCTTTTATAGAGGGAAACAGGCCAGGAAGAGACAAGCAGCAGCAAAAGAGCTTCCTGCAGATCCTGCAGCAAAGGAAGCTGGGCAGGCAGCAGTGCCAGCACCTCGCTTTAAAGAAAAAAAGGAGCAAAAAGAAGGAAAAAGGGAAGAATTGCCTTTTCCATTGTGCTTTTCAACTCTGAAACACCCAATGCCATGAAGCTGCCATGAGGAAAAGGGCCAGGTAACAGCTTCTCCCCCCACTGCAGCAGCTTCTGTAAGGAGCTGCAATACCCAGCGAGGTGCCGGCAGATCCGCTTCACCCCGAGCCTTCTGGGTGCTTCTCTTCCCCTGGGCAGCTCCCGGGGACACAGCCACCAAACAGTGACACACAACTCGCTGTCGTGCTGCAGGAGGAGCTCTGAGCCCCACAGCAGTTACTGTGAAACAGGTCACACCAAACACCCCCAAACCCTCACTGATGGGGTTTGGGGTCTGCAGTGCCACCTGCACCCCTTCACCCAGGCACCAGAGGGGCAGAGTCAAGCTCAAGCCCGTGCTGACCAGGCCTGAGCTGCTGCTGACCCGGCGCACACTGAGCTTACCTGTTGGCACGATCATGGGAGGCGGGCGGGGGCTCATGATGGGGGGAGCAGAGGGGGGCATGGGCACCACGTTGATGCGCGGGGTGTGGATGATGGGTGGCATCGGGGTGGCGATGACAGATCCCGGAGGCAAACGGACCACGGACGTCATGGGGGGCCGAGGCATGACGGGGACTGCAGAGACCACAGCAGCACGCACGGGAGGGGGCATCTGCAGGGACACAGAGTCAGAGAATGATTTGGTCTGGAAAGGACCTTGAGATCATCCAGTCCCAATCCCTGCCACGGCCAGGGACACCTTCCACTAGAGCAGGTTGCTCCAAGCCCCTGTGTCCAACCTGGCCTTGAACACTGCCAGGGATGGGGCAGCCACAGCTTCTCTGGGAAAAGTCTGTGCCAGCGCCTCAGCACCCTCACAGGGAAGAGCTTCTGCCTTAGATCTAACCTGAACTTCCCCTGTTTCAGTTTGAACCCATCACCCCTTGTCCTATCACTCCAGTCCCTGATGAAGTCCCTCTCCAGCATCCTTGTAGCCCCCTTCAGACACTGGGAGCTGCTCTGAGGTCTCCAGCAGCTTCTCTTCTCCAGGCTGAACAGCCCCAATGTTCTCAGCCTGTCTCCATACGGGAGGTGCTCCAGCCCCTGCTCATCCTTGTGGCCTCCTTGCACTTGCTCCAACAGCTCCATGTCCTTCTGATGTTGAGGACACCAGAACTGCACACAGAACACGTAGGAATGCTGGGGGCTGTTCCCAACCCTGGCTAAAATAACATGGATTTCTGCTGGCCTGAGACTTGCTGGGAACCTCAGGCCCAGGCTGCCTGTGAACAGGCTCAGGAGCCCCATTAACAAATGAGCTGGCTCCTCCTTCCCTCTCCACCCCAGGAGCCGCTTTCAGCCGGGCAGCAGAACCCCGGGGCAGGGAGCCACCCTGAGCAGCTCTCACCTGCAGCCCCTTTGCTTCTGCATCCTGCCTGTTTCCACCCGGAACAGGCCCCCACCCTCCCTGTGCCAGCCACGCTCTGTGCCTCCAAGACCCAGGTTCTCCTCTGCCCAGCTGCTTGCGTCTTCCTGGTGCCTCCGAGGACAAACCACTCCACCCGAGCCCTATTTCCCATTTTTAACAGCAAGTTCAACATTCTGAGGTTTCCAAATGAATCTTAAACCACACAAAATCTGCCCTTAGGCCTGGTTATAACCTGCTGTTATAACCCTTAACCTTCATCAGGACTCCCTTCTCATTAAGTGTGGCCTCAGCAAGCCGCCTTTGGAAGCCCCAGCACTCACCGTGGGGGGACGAGGCACGGATGTGATGGGCTGAGCACTAGCAGGGGGATTCGATGCTGATGACGGAGGGGGTGGCTGGGGTATCTCATTGGGTTTGCTGGGACCGATCTTCTCCTTGCTGTCATCTTCTGGCACCAGCCCCTTGGCCTTATGGATCGCTTCAATCTGCTCTTGGAGGGTGATATTGGCCTGAGCAGCCTGTTGTGTGCGGGCCATGCTGCCTGAGTGGCCATCCCAGGTCACCTGAGAGGATAAAATACATCAGAATAAGCCTAACCCCAGCCTGTCCCGACTGCAACGGGAGCTGCAAAGACACCGAGAGAGCAGTCTGACAGCAAGAACACAGCTCAAAAGGCTTGTGTGTCTCTGAGCATACAGAATACTACAGGAACCTGCTAAAACCAAACCAAAGCCAGCGTCCACTCTACCTTTTCCTCTGGTTTCTGGATCTCCTCTTCACCAATCTTTTTACCAATGGCAGTCTCTTCCACACCAAAGATATCGGTACGGCGCTCCGCCAGCTGCTTCAGGCTGCTTTCAATATCCAAACCTGCAAGCAGCAAGAGAACTTCTTATCTCAAGTGACAGAATCAATCGTGACCAAGCCTCTGCAAATGATCTTTATGGTACCTAATGGCACAGTCTCTTTAGGAGACAGCAAGTGCTGCTCAGCAGCAGCCTGTGCTCTTTGCCTTTAGCTTCACAGAAAGGCTTTGATGCACTGAAGACAAACGCAGCCACAGAATCAGCACGCTGAGGACAACAGAAAGCTACATTTAAGATGGGCTTTATCAGAGAGAGCTGGGGAAGAGATGGGGTGTGCTAAGAGTGCCCAGAACTCATCCAGCAGCTGGGGTTTGCAAACCACAGCCCCCCTGAGGCTCACCTGGGGCATAGACCTCATCATCGCTCTGCTTTTCCCGGATGGAGCGGTCGCGCTGCTCCAGCCATCGAGGATCCAGGAGGCCAATCCTCATGTGCTCCTGCATTTTACTGGCAGGAATCTTCTCTCCAGTGATGGGGGAAACAAGATACTCGTCTGGAGCTGGGGCGGGTGGTAACGGCTTTGAGGCTGGAAAAGCAAAGCACAGTGTTGAAGCAGCCTGGAACCAAATGCTCTTGTGGCCAAAGAGGGAGAACAGACCCTCAGCAGCCTGCCTCACCTTTGGGATCGTAATCCTTCCTCACAATGACCTGGTCTGGTGTGGGAGGAAGAGGTGGTGGCATCGGGGTTTCTGGAGGAGGAGGCACCTTCTGACCTTCATCTTCATCATCTGAGCCCTTATTTAAACCAAACCCAAGAATGAGAACCAAGCTCCAGCAGTCAAATACCCACAGACAACATTTGGGAAAGGCATAAACATCCTGTGCAGCGCTGGAAGAGCTGATGCTGCAGCTGCAAAGAGATGGAGCTTTTCTGCCTCTGACACCCACAGTGGTTCCTCTGGCTAAATCCCACTTCAGCAAACCCAGAAGAGGAAGCAAGAACCCCTCAGCTTCCACATTAAAGAGCAGAGCAAGCAGGGGCTTATGGTTAACCCTGCTCTTGTTCCTTGTGACCACAAAAGAGCTTACAAGTGGGTGGAGGAAGAGTCTAAAATGAGTCATCTTTCAGCATTCCAGACTCTGCAGAGCGTGGCCCAAGGGCTTGCCCACAGGAAGATAAAACCCACACCATGAGGTGACAGCCCTGCTGCACTTCTCTCTTGGAGAAATTGTATTGTTAATGGAAAACATGAAAAGCTGCATATTCCAGCAGAAACAGGTTGGTTTGAAGTTCCATCAGAAAGAAATCTCATTTCCTCCAGAAACTGAGGAACATTTTACAGTGAAAATGCATCGAGGAGCACACAAACTTGGTGGGACAAAAGTAATGGGTCTGTTGGGTAGTTACCTCATCCATATCCTGCACTTGTGTGTCCTGATCCAGCTGCGCTGGGGGCTCATCTGTTTTCTCTTGCTTTTCATCTTCCTCATCTGACTCCACCTCCATCTCCACCTCCTCACTTTCCCCAAACTTCTCATAACGCTCCTGGATCAGGATCCGAGCTCCCAGCTCTTCCGGAGTGGTGGGAGGAGGGAAATTCCCTACAATGCACAAAACAGAGCTTCACTACCCCACTTCACTGCTCAATGCACAGACAAGTATCAACCCCCTGAATGAAAAGCAGGTTCTTTACGCAGCAGCAGCATCGAACATCTCCTTGGAGCCAAGATGTATAAAAGGGAAAGGATGGAGCCTGTCCAGACCAACATCAGCATGACACATGATGATGAAGGTACTTACAGCTAGGACTTAAGAAGTACTTAGGAAGAGAAGGTTCCTTAAGGGGAGACCTTAGAGCAGCTCCAGTTCCTAAAGGGGCCGACAGACTTCTCATCTACCCGTTGAAAGAAGGTAAATTCAGATGAGAGAGAAGGAAAATACCACTCATTATGAGGGTGCTGAGGCGCTGGCACAGGGTGCCCAGAGAAGCTGTGGCTGCCCCATCCCTGGCAGTGTTCAAGGCCAGGTTGGACACAGGGGCTTGGAGCAACCTGCTCTAGTGGAAGGTGTCCCTGCCCGTGGCAGGGGGCTGGAACTGGAGGAGCTTTATGGTGCCTTCCAACCCAAACCATTCCATGATTCCATGACAGGTGAAAGTGCTGCCAGAAAGTGGAACAAGTTCTGCTGTCCTGGTGGAAGTGAGAAAGCAGACACTAGCGCAGTCCTGGACTTAGTTCCAGGGGAACATTACTGACTCCAGAGGAACCCCAGCCCTGGTGTCACTAGGCGGCTTTCCCCACGTCTGTGCACCCCAATGTCTGCCTAAAACCAGCACTTCAGGACACGGCCCCTGCTCAAAGGGAGCAGAGTTCCATAGAGGTTACAGTGCTTCAGTACCTTGCTCATTGGGCTGAAAGTCAACTGTTTCCACCACCACAAAGTCATGCCAGTCGATCTGGGCATAGGCCACACGCTCCTTTTCTTTCTCCTCCTCCTCCTTCTTCCTCTCTCGCTCCTGGAACTTTGCCCACTCCACTCTGTAATACACCTGCAAAGCAGACGAAGCACACACCAAACATCAGACAAGAAACACAACACAGTCACCTCTCCAGCACCTAAAGGTTCGCACTACCAACCCTTCCAGGGCAGCTACCCCGGCAGTATTCCAGAGGCCTGGCACGACAAAGAGCTGTTTCCTTCAGAAAGCACAGGTCTGCCTGCTGTGTGCTGCGCCAGCTCTGTGAGGTGGTTCTCTCTAACGCTGGAGCTGCAGACCTCCGGAGCCAAGATCAGGCCATCCAGGTCTGATGTGACGTGGGTATCACCGAAGATTCCCAGCAAACAATTCCCAGCCACTCAGCTACAACCCTGTAATTCCATCTTTCCAAAGGAAAAACCTCCGTGTGACGAGGATAGAAGTCAAAGTAATACAGAATAACCTGGAAGGACTCCAAGTGGCTGAGGTGTCACAGTGAAGTTGTCTGAGAGCAAAACATTCTGCTCTGAGAAGCTTCATGCGGTTCCTATGCCTCTGCTGCCACCCCTGGCACCAGCAACAGCCAGTGAAGGCAACTGGAGCACCCTGTGTTCCAGCGGCCACAGAGGAAACACCCACTTTATTGTCTATTTGTATTTGCTGCCCATAAACCAGAAACACACGAAGGGAAAACATTCAAACCACCAGTGAAATGCTGTGGTACATTTCCCAGGCATTACCTGGTCAAGGACTTCCTTGGGATTTTCAGCCTCCTTCTTGAGTTTGAGGAGCAAACCTTTGGGTGGGATCAAGATCTGAAACACATGATGCAGGACAGTTGGTGACAATTCTTTTTGCCAGAGCCTCCTTAAAAGCAATTATTCTCTTTCCTCAGGGATGAAAACACCAGCAGACCCCGGCGCCATGTGCCAGTTATTCTGCTGCAGCCCTCTTATTACTCATCCCTCCTGCTTGCACTTGATAATACTCCCTCCTGGCTTTCCAACTACCCTCTGAGCTTAAAAACCCACAGCTCTTACTTATATTACAGTAGGGGCTGGCTCATTTAAGTAACAGCCCACTGTGGTCAGCACTGCATGCTGCCAACAATGAGATATCCACTCAGAGTGGGATTTAAAGGACAGACCCACAGAACCCCAGCCTGGTTTGGGTTGAAGGGACCATAAAGCTCCTCCAGCTCCAACCCCTGCCACGGGCAGGGACACCTTCCACTAGAGCAGGTTGCTCCAAGCCCCTGTGTCCAACCTGGCCTTGAACACTGCCAGGGATGGGGCAGCCACAGCTTCTCGGGGCACCCTGTGCCAGCGCCTCAGCACCCTCATGGTCCTGCAGATGTAGCCTCCAGAACCCACCACTGCTGCCGAGGGGATGACCCTGGGGGGAGCTGCTGGGTACCTTGGTGTACTGCTCAACCAGCTTCGTGAAGTAGTTGAAGAGGCTGTGCTGGGGGCGAAGGAAATCAAACTGGTAGTTCCTCTGCTCCTTCTGCATGAGCTGCGTGAGGAACTGCCGCCCGTTGCGCGCCACAAACTGCGCCGTCAGCTTCACCACGTCCAGGTCGAAGGCGGAGATGGAGGGAGGATCCGCAATGAACTCGAACTCTGGAGGAGGCTCTTTGGGAACCACTGTCTCCTGGATCACCTGGGCCTGCACCTGCAGAGCAGAAGGACACAGCTCAGGCACTGCCCGTGGGAAACCATCACCAAACACTTGGAGAACACCTTTTGCTTTCAGCTGCTGCAGGAAAGCAACATCAGAGACGCTGGCAGCTGCAAGGAGAAGAAAAGCTGCTACCACAGGGTGCATCTGGGTCTGGGCCCGCTGTAAAAGCAAGCACTGCTCCACCAGCTAACAAAGCTGGAAGCTGTCAGGATGTTGCTGTAATCCTGCAGGATGGGCAGTGCTACCCAGCACGACTGCTGGGTGTGCAAAGCATGTGGAGGACTCAGATGCAGCCAGTGCCCTTGCTCCAGCCACTATGGAAAAGGCACAGCTAGGCAAGACTAGCAACACTTTGCATTCCACATTTTAAGGGGAACCTGGTCCTTCTGGCAGGAAAAGAGGGAATATTTCTACAAGACAAGCTCAAAGTGAACTCCAAGACTCCAAAGACTTGCCTATGGCAGGAGTCCCAAATCCATCCAACCCAAGCGATCACTAGTGGAGGCACCGTGTCAGTCAACTGACAGTTGTCATTAAGAAGGACCAAGTAGAACAATAAAGTGGTTCTTTCCCATACAACTTTGAGTTCCCAGCAACAGGGGGATGCCCATCTGCAGCAAACCAAGCCCCAGCCACTGAACCCCGAGGGCTCAGTGCTGGCTTTCTTGCACGGTGTAACCAGCTCCTTGTGTTCCCAACCTCCTGCTTCCCACCAGGCTGTGTGCCCCCAGGGAGAAGCCAGGTTCTCTGCCCGAGCGAAAGGGACACGTACCTTCTGTGGCAGCTGCTGCTGGGCAGTCTGCTGCTGCTGCATCACCTTGGGAATAGCAGCCGAGGGCTCCTGGGCTTTGCCCTCTTTGAACTCGCTGACTTTGTGCCGGTAGTAGGCATGGTAGGGATCGTTGGGGTTCAGGAAATTGAACTTGGGGTTGTTTATCTCATTCTGACGAATTCGAGCTTCAAACTCGGGACCATTTCTGGGGAGGAAACAGAGGGATTGTTCAGTTGAACAGACATCAACTCCAGGGTAAAGGTCTGTTTCTTTTGTGGTAAGATGCGTTGATGTGTCAGCCCCTCAAAGGACCATTTCCTCTCCTACATGGAAGGGGTTCACCCCTAAGTAACTCCCACCCAACAGCTCAACACACACAAGTCGAAGGCATTTGTCCTGCTTTAGTCTGAACACTCCACAGTGAATGTTCCTTCAGACAGTTCAAAACCCAGCAGTGTTCCACAACCTCGTCTGGCCACGCACAGACAAAAGGCCATTTACTGGACTGACAGTTTATGGGATGAAGTTTACAAGCTACTTAGAGAATGATTTTAATTGCTCTATTCACAAGCTTTTAGGACCAGTTTCACTTCCAGAAAGTGCATATAAGGAAAAAAAGCAGGTAAGGAGCAGCCTGTGCAGAGGCTGAGCACAGCAGGGTTGCATTGAGGGAGCCCGAAGCTGAGGTACCATCCATTCCTCCCATCCATGTGTTTGGGGGCAGCTTGAGCCAGAGGATGCTTCTCTTCATACCCTCGGGTTACCTCCAAGTCTTGTTTGGACACTCCCCCTCTTCCGAAAGAGGAGGTCTCTGCAATACCAAGGGATAAACAGCCCCTTCCCTATGCTCACAGGAAGCCAACGCTCCCTGGCAGTGCTTAGAGACCAGTTACACAGTAAGTGCCTTTGCCCAGAGCAGCGCCGAGTAACTCCCTTAAACCCAAGGTGACAAGTGGCCCGTCCCGGCGAGGCGACAGCACACAGCGTGTGGCTGCTGGATGCCAGGAAGGGCAACAACGAGCCAGCTGAGGGGTGGCACCTCCCACGCTACCCACATGGTGCCAGGAGGCCCGGAGCCAGCCCCAGCACCTCACGCAGTGATTAGACAGAAATCAGACCCCGGAGCTGCTGCGAGGGCTGGAGCAGCTCTGCTCTGGAGCCAGGCTGAGAGAACTGGGCTGGGGCAGCCTGGAGAAGAGAAGGCTCCTGAAGGGGAGACCTTAGAGCAGCTCCAGGGCCTAAAGGGGCTCCAGGAAACCTGGAGAGGGGCTTTGGACAAGGGCCTGGAGGGACAGGCCAAGGGGAATGGCTTTAACCTGCCAGAGGGGAGATTGAGATGAGCTCTGAGGCAGAAGCTCTTCCCTGTGAGGGTGCTGAGGCGCTGGCACAGGGTGCCCAGAGAAGCTGTGGCTGCCTCATCCCTGGCAGTGTTCAAGGCCAGGTTGGACACAGGGGCTTGGAGCAACCTGCTCTAGTGGAAGGTGTCCCTGCCCGTGGCAGGGGTTGGAGCTGGAGGAGCTTTAAGGTCCCTTCCAACTCAAACCAGGCTGGGATTCTAGGAATGATGCCAGTTGGCAAATGGAAGAAGCCCAAATGAATCCAATTTATTCAGCTTTCAGACTCCTCCCCACATTTGACATCCACTCCCACTGATCACTGTGCTGGTGCCAGCCACAGCAGGAGATCCTGCCCTAAGGGGGGATCACACACCCCTGGAGGAGCTTCTCTCCCCCCGGCTATGGGTGAGATGGGGCTCACTGAGCTGAGCACAACCAGGGGTGGGATTTCACCCCGGGGCTCACCACAAGTGAGAAGCCTTGTCACAGGCCTGGGACTACTCCAGCTTCCAGAGCTGCACAGCCATTAGCACCAAAGAGGAAAAGCAGGAAAATCCCAGGAATCACGAGCCAACAGCGGTGTCCATTACCTGGCTACGAAGCTGGCAGTCTTGTCCACAATATTCCTGACTTCTGGAGGAGGGTAAATAATTCCAACCACAGGCTTGGCCGGGGCTGCTTCCTCTTTCGGCTCCTCTTCTGGCTGTAGGAAGAACGAATACACACACGTTTATGTGGTGCTCTGGACAGGAGCTGGTCCAGAGCTGAGATGCGGATCTAGCATGGAATAACGCTGGTAACACCCTGGTGCCTCCCAGCTCCAGCAACGGGCCAAAGGGAAGAGCTGGGCCACAGGAATACATCTTTGTGGTGGTTGCAACCAGTCAAGATGCTACATTCAAACAGCCTCAAATGAAAGCTGAAAACAAGAGAAGGAACTTCAAATACTAGTGAGCAACGTGTGTGTGCCAGCGTCAGGGGGTGCAAAGAGCCTGGAGGGCTGGAAACCCCATTGCCAGGTGGTTGATCTCCATTCCTTCCCCACTTCGTTGGGAATAACAATCCTAACACAGCTCAGCTGCCAGAGGGGAGGTTGGGATGAGATGTTAGGAAGTTCTGCCCCGTTCTGCATCCCCCTGCTCAGTGAATGCCGTATGTCAGAATGGGGTATCCCAGGCAAACAGCACCTCCTCAGCTCCCACATCCCGGAGTGTTTCCCAACACAAGGCTCTGGTTTAACAATCCCACCCCCAGACTCCCCTCGGCTGCTCAGGGGGGTGACAAGGTGGCTGCTTGCCCAGGGCTCCGCAGGGAGCCGGGGAGGAAGCTCAGGCCCCTCCATGCAACCAAAACAAGTGCTCCCGGTGTGTTTCCTATCCCAGCCCTGACCCCGAGTAGCTTTGGGAATGTCGAGCAAAGAGGAACGCCTGGAGCGCTCCCTCTGGGAATAGCTCAGCACTGCTGAACAGGTTGAGAAGGTCGGAATGTTCCCAGAGGCCTGGGGGAATACAAGAGAGCAGAACCTGAACGATGAACTCCCATTAAATCAAACAGAGCTTTCCATCCCAGAGCAGCTGCATCGAAAGCTGTGTCCCAGAGAACAGCCCTGCAGGACATCGTCCTTCTCACTGCAATTCCAGGAGGATCCGAACCACGATCCCAGAGCCCTCCCTGCGGGCGGCTCTGCCCTCCTGCAGACCCGCAGCTCCTCGCAGGACACTCGCGTTGCTCCCCCTCCTCACCAAGGGGCTTCCCCAGGGAAAGCTGTCACACAGAGCAGCTCCATGGGGAATGTCCCCGGGAAGCGTTCACGTTCCCGTCCAGTCCCCGGCTCCGCACAACCCCCACGGCTCCGAGGCAGAACGAGCCGGACACAACCTGAACAGGGAGCGCGGGGCGCGATGTGCCGCGGGGGCCACCCCGCCTGCGCCGCGCACCGCCGCCAGGAGCACACGGACCAGGAACCCGCGGGGGCCCAGCCGGGGGGGTCGCGGTTTCCTCCCGTGCGCAGGGACGTGCCGCGGACTCAGCTCCCCGCAGCGGCGCCCGGCACACACCGGCGCTGCGGCGCCAGGCACCGGCAGAGCCTGCCCGGGAGCAGCGCTCCCGCCCGGCACGGCCCCGAAGAGCCTCCGGCTGCGGCGAACGCAGCCGGGACAGGGGGCACGGGGCGAGGCGGTGAAGCGCAGCGGGGCGGGGGCGCCTGGTCCCTTCGGACGCTGCTCCCGCGCCTGCCGCAGCCACGGGGGCCCCGCGGGGGGACTCAGACCGACACCCCCCACCCAACCCCGCGGGGTCAGCGCAAGAGCCCGGAGCCGCGACTGGCCCCGAGCGACCCGCCCCCCCCCGGCCCGCACCGGTTTGCTGTCGGCGGGCGGCGCTGGCTGCGCGGGCGGCATGGCCTGCACGGGTCCCGCCGGCATGGCGCGGCGCTGCGGGGGCTCCGCTCCGGGGCCGAGGAACGGGAACCGGGACCAGGACAGGCAGCACCGACCGCGGCGGGCGAAATGGCGGCCGTGCCACACGCGCTGCGCATGCGCGCCGGAAGTGACGAAGCGACCGCCAGAGGGCGCGAAGAGCGGACTGCCGGGGGGTGTGCGGTGGCGGTGGAAGGGGCAGTGCGCATGCGCGAGGGGAGGGTCTAAAGGAGGAGAGAACCGGGGGCGTGGTCTGTGGGGGGCCGGCCTGTGGGAGGCGTGGTCTGTGGAGGGCGTGGTCTACAGTGAAGGAGTGGTCTGACATTGGGCACCTGCGCAGGGGGCGTGGCCTGAACGGGGGGCACGGCTTGTGACTGGGTGGTCTGCACCGGAGGGGGGCGTGGTCTGCTGGGAGCTAGCCTGTGATTGGTTAGACTGGTCGGGGGCGTGGTGAGTGGTGGCCGCGGTCTCCGTTGCCATAGCAGCGGCCGGCGGCGCGGGCGGGGCTGTGTCGGCCCCGCAGAGGCCTCGGCCCGGCTCCGGTTCCCACCCCCCGGCTCCCGGAGCCCCGCGGCCGCCGCTGCTGTCCCCGCCGTGCCGCCAGCATGGCGCACCTGCTGGGCCAGCCGGGCTGCATGGAGAGCCTGCGCGCCGACCTGCGGGACCTGCAGGCCGCCATCGCCGACGTGTCCTCCCGGGCCGGCGCCGTGCGAGTCCCCTCCTGGAAGTTCCCGGACCAAGTGTCGTGCGAGCTGGACGTGGCGGCGCTGCTGGAGCGGTACCGCTACCGCCCGGGCGAGCCCGAGCTCAGCCAGCACGGCCACGTGGTGCTGCTGGAGCTGCTCATCGACAGGTACGGCCCGAGCGCCCTCCCCGCGGGCGGCTCCGCGCCCTCGAGGCGGGGGCCGGGGGCCCTGGGGCTGTGCTGCGTGATGAGCGGGGCGCTCCCACCTCATGCTCCGCAGCTCCGCGGTTAAACCCCCACTCGTTGCCCCGCACAGAGCTCAAACGCTGCCTGCAGAGGAGCAGGGCAGGCACCGGCACTGCTCTGCCCAGGGCGGGTGGGGGCAGGCTCCTTAAATTGCCCCCCAAAACCTTGGAAACCCGCGGACACGGCTGGAGCTCCAGGCCGGGGAGGCAAAAACACCGTTTGCAACGAGGATGAAGTAAATACGGCTCCATTTTAAACAGGGGAGCCCTTCCTGCAGAGCTGTTGGGTTGGAGATCAGCACCATGGGTGATGGGTGTCATATGGATGGGTATCACATCTGCGGGGATCTGAACAGCAGCCGGCAGCTGCAGGAGGGTTTTCACCCCCCCCAGTACTGCTGGTTGGAGCGGGTCAGGCTGGGAGGGTCACAAGAGAACTGCTGCACCCCCAGAGCATGAGCAGCAGGTCAGGGAGGGGATCCTGCCCTTCTACTGCGCTCTGGGGAGACCCCCCCTGCAGTCCTGATCCAGCTCTGGGGCAACAGCACAAGAGGGACGTGGAGCTGTTGGAGCGAGGCCAGAGGAGGCCCCGGAGCTGCTGCGAGGGCTGGAGCAGCTCTGCTCTGGAGCCAGGCTGAGAGAGCTGGGCTGGGGCAGCCTGGAGAGGAGGAGGCTCCTGAAGGGGAGACCTTAGAGCAGCTCCAGTGCTTAAAGGGGCTCCAGGAAACCTGGAGAGGGGCTTTGGCCAAGGGCCTGTAGGGCCAGGCCAAGGGGAATGGCTTTAACCTGCCAGAGGGGAGACTGAGATGAGCTCTGAGGCAGAAGCTCTTCCCTGTGAGGGTGCTGAGGCGCTGGCACAGACTTTTCCCAGAGAAGCTGTGACTGCCCCATCCCTGGCAGTGTTCAAGGCCAGGTTGGACACAGGGGCTTGGAGCAACCTGCTCTAGTGGAAGGTGTCCCTGCCCGTGGCAGGGGTTGGAGCTGGAGGAGCTTTAAGGTCCCTTCCAACACAAACCATTCCATGATTCTATGATGTACACCCTCCTTTTGCCAAGCTCCCTTTGCCCCGGGCATGGTACAGTACAACCTCCCGAAGCCCTCCAGGCCCTCCCCACTCCCTGCTGCTCCCAGCTGTGCTCTGTTGCTCTCCCAGGCTGCTGCTGCTGCTCCAGAGCTTCACGGGTTACGTGGAGGAGCTGCTGAGCAGCCGAGCGGTGCCGCCGGCGCGGGCCCTGGCGCCCGGCATGTCTGCGGGGCTCACCGTGAGGAGGTACTGGTGCTGCATGCTCAAACTGGGAGCCTTCTACCAGCAGCTTCTGGCCGAGGTGGGACATGTGGGGGCTCTGACACCCCCCGAGCTGAGCGCAGGGACATAGAGATGGTTCCTGCACCCCCCTCCATGACGGGGCTGTGCCCGGGTGCTTCTCTGGGGTCCCCCGTGACACATATGGTGGCCGCAGCAGAGGTGCTCCCAGCTCATGACCCTCTGAGCACTGACCCATGTGTCAAACCACATCTGTCCCACACTGTCCCCTCCCTCCTCTAACCACCAACCCATGATTCTGCTCATGGAAAAGCCTCACAATCACTCCTTTGGTATAGCCAGGAGGCACAGGAGGTGTGAGAGAAGGGCCAGGCTCGAGAAGGGGAGCAGGTTTCTTTGCTGAGCTCCCTGCTGTGAAACCACAGCTCTGCCAAGGAGGGGAAGCTGCCTGGCAGCTGGGAAAATGCAATTCCCCAATTCCCCCTCATCCTGCACCTGGGAGGGGGAAGTAAATTCATTTTGCCTGTTATGCACGTGCTTTGGTTGTGGTGGAGCACTGCAGCCGGTGAACCCCAGTGCTCGGTGGCTGTCCTCCTCCAGGCTCCGGGCTCACTGCCCCGTGGCTGCACCGGTGGCCTGTCCCCACACTTCACACCTCTGTATTTGGGCTCTCATGGATCATCTGCAGCCAACATGGTTTGATCTCAGCCCTGGGTCTGTTCTGTGCTCTCTCCACCAGAAGGCTGCCAGGAAGGAGAACCCCACGCTGCCCTCCAGCCCCCAGGCTGGGACCCCAGAGAAAGAGCCCCCAAAGCACTGCTTGCCCAATGTTCTGGAGCCAAGATCTTCTCAAGACATTGCCCCATCCACGTCCCTGTGCCTGCCACCGGGTGTGCTCACACCAGCCAGCGGTGCCTCCAGCAGCTCCGTGCCCAGGGCTGCCCACAGCATCCCCATGCAGCCAGCCGGGACGTCCCCGGGACCCTGTGCCGCCTGCACCAGCGTCCAGGCCAGCCTCCACGAGGTCGGCAAAGCCATCACCAGCATCTGCCAGAGCCAGAACATCCCCTCGGCCCTCAGCAGGTTCCAGGAGGCGGTGGGGGACACGGCCGGGAGAAGGACCCTCTCTGCCACAGACGTGAGCTACTGGGCCTCGGAGCAGAGCAAGGACCTGTCCCGGATCAGCAAACACCTCCGGGTGCTGCTGCAGCAGGTCCAGCCGCTGCGGGCTGAGCTGCAGGACTCGGAGAAGCAGCAGGAGAAGCTGCGGAGGCAGGTTGAGGGCCTGTCCCAGCTGCTGCAGGTAGAGAGGGACTCCCATGGGCAGCAGCAGAAGGAGGCTCAGCAGAGCCTGGAAGCAAAGAACAAAGAGCATGTAGAGGCTGTACTCAGGCTGGAGCGGGCCAAGGACGACCTGCAGAGAGGTACAGAGGTGTTCCCAGCGTCCCCTCCCAGCCCAGGAGTGTTCCATAGAGTCCCAGCCTGTTTGGGTTGAAGGGACCTTAAAGCTCCTCCAGCTCCAACCCCTGCCACGGGCAGGGACACCTTCCACTAGAGCAGGTTGCTCCAAGCCCCTGTGTCCAACCTGGCCTTGAACACTGCCAGGGATGGGGCAGCCACAGCTTCTCTGGGCAGCCTGTGCCAGCGCCTCAGCACCCTCACAGGGAAGTTTGCAGGAGAAACACAGAGCAAAGCTCAAATCTTGATCCCACCACCATGGGCAGGGGCTTCTGCCCCTCATTTCTGTAGGTGCTGGGGGGTTTCCCTGTGTGAAGGCTCACCCCAGACAGCAGGAGGCAGTTGGCCACGTCCTCCTGCTGAAGCACAGCTCAATAGTCACTGGATGGGACACACTTTGATGTGTTTGCACTTTGCTGCCTCCTTGGTTTGGGGGGTTTTGAGGAGCTGTTTAATTACCAAAGGTTTGTGCTGGTTTAGGAGCTGCTCTGCTGGAGGAACAAGTCTCCACCTTGAAGGAGGAGCTGGCTGGGAAGCAGGCGGCTGTGCAGGAGCTGGGTAAGGACCCCAGGGTCACACAGCTGATGCATCCCACCCCCTGCCAGGGCCTGTGCAGGGTGTGGGTCCCCTGAGGACACCTTGTCCTGGAGCTTCTCCCACCCAGCCTGCACCAAAGGTACAGAATCACAGCCCGGGTTGGGTTGAGGGGACCTTAAGATCATCCAGTGACATGGGCAGGGACACCTTCCACTAGAGCAGGTTGCTCCAAGCCCCTGTGTCCAGCCTGGCCTTGAACACTGCCAGGGATGGGGCATTCAGCACTTCTTTGGCCAACGAGGGAGCTGTGTCTCTGCAGAGACCGCCAAGGCCACCTTGCTGGAGGAGATGAGGACCACGATGGTGGTGCGGAGCCGGGTGCTGGAGCTGGAGGAGGAGGTGCAGCTGCTCACCAGGCAGCAGGAGGGCCTGGCCCAGGAGCTGAGCACCGCCACCATGCAGCTGCAGAAGGAGAAGGCCAAAGTGGAGAGCATGGAGAGGCACCAGGAGGTACGAGCCCAGCTCTCCCTCGCCCTGGCAGTGGGCTGAGCCCCTGGGTGCTGGTGCCCAGCACCACGTGGGTGCAGCAGCAGCCCCGGTGCAGGCTCCTGCCCCGCGCAGTCCCTGCAGGCCAAGCAGAGGACGCTGCTGCAGCAGCTCGACAGCCTGGACCAGGAGCGGGAGGAGCTGCAGGTCAGCCTGGGGGAGGCCGAGGAGGACAGGGCCCAGCTGCAGGAGCGGCTGCAGGAGAGCCGGGAGCAGCACGGGCAGCAGCAGGTCAGTGCTGGCACCCAGCACCCCCCGGGGGCTGCCCCGGGGACCCCTGTGCCACGGGGGAGTGTCCAGAGCCATCCCCTGCCCTGTCCCGCATCCACAGACACAGCTTTCCCAGCAGGGTGGTTCGGGGATGCAGGATGACACGAGGGCCATCTCCTCCCAGGAGATCCCTCTCCCTCAGCCCTCGTGCAGGGGAGTCTCCGCTGGGTTTCTCCATGGCCAAGGAGCAGAGGGAAGCGACTCCTGGGGCTGCTCCCGTGTCTCCAGCATGCCTGATCTTCATGGCTGCTGCTGTTGCTTCCAGCTCACACAGGGACCTTACAGCTAAACCCCTGCCCGCTTCACACTGCTGCCTTATCACCTAAGGAAAGGAGGGAGCTTTCCCTGGGGGTGCAAGTGCTCCCGCAGGGCTCCCCCCTCCTGCACCACCCCGAGGTTCAGAGCTCTCTGCAAACCTCAGCAGCTCTTCTGTGCCACCCAGGAGCTGCTGGACGCGCTGCAGCAGGAGAAGCTGGGCCTGCAACAGGCCGTCTCGGAGCTGCAGGAGAAGGTGTCCGGGCTGGAGGAGCAGGCGCGGGAGCTGCAGGAGCGGGAGCGGCTCCTGGTCTTCTTCCCTGAGCTCCACATCCCCACCGAGGCACAGCTTGAGAGTAAGGGAGCGGGCTCCTGCCCTCAGCCTGGGCCCACAGGGATCAGGATTATGTGTCCAACACCCTCTGTCCTGCTCACAGCCAAGCAGGGCTCAGCCCTGCGCTGTGCTAAGCCCATCTTAACACGCTTCCCGGCACAGGAATTGCTGATCCCACCTCCAGGCCGGCACATAAAGCTGGGCCAGGGCATGGCCAGGGCTTTGTTTGCCCGCAGGGGTTCAGCCGTGCTGGTGCTCGGGGGCAGGAGCTGCAGCCTGAGCCCAGGCTCCCGGCACAAGGATGTTGTGTTTTGGTTGCAGGCACCGGGAGCTTGACTGAGGACATGAGGAGGCAGCTCCAGGCCAACAGCATCCGGATCAGGGTGCTGGAGCAGGAGAACGCGCGGCTCGGCGCTGCGCTGGGCAAGGTGAAGGCGGCTGCCCAGGAGGGAGTGCTGAAGGTGAGGATGCACCAGCCAGGGAGAGCTGGTGCCACGGGGAGAGGGGTGTGAGCCCCACCACCCCCCATGGGCCATGGCTCTGTCCCCATCCTCTGGGCACTGCCCCTGCTGGAAAAGCTCCGGGTAGCAACAGACCAGTCACAGAATCCCAGCCTGGTTTGTGCTGAAGGGACCTTAAAGCTCCTCCAGCTCCAACCCCCTGCCACGGGCAGGGACACCTTCCACTAGAGCAGGTTGCTCCAAGCCCCTGTGTCCAACCTGGCCTTGAACACTGCCAGGGATGGGGCAGCCACAGCTTCTCTGGGCACCCTGTGCCAGCGCCTCAGCACCCTCACAGGGAAGAGCTTCTGCCTCAGAGCTCATCTCAATCTCCCCTCTGGCAGGTTAAAGCCATTGCCCTTGGCCTGTCCCTACAGGCCCTTGTCCAAAGCCCCTCTCCAGGTTTCCTGGAGCCCCTTTAGGCCCTGGAGCTGCTCTAAGGTGTCCCCTTCAGGAGCCTTCTCTTCTCCAGGCTGCCCCAGCCCAGCTCTCTCAGCCTGGCTCCAGAGCAGAGCTGCTCCAGCCCTCGCAGCAGCTCCAGGGCCTCCTCTGGCCTCGCTCCAGCATCTCCACGTCCCTCTTGTGTTGGTGGTCCCAGGGACTCAGCAGCTCCTTCCCCTGCACGGGGCTGAGCTGGACAAAGCCATTTCCAGTGGGGCATGAAGCTGGGCAGGGGCTGTGACCCTCCGCTGTCCCAGGGCCTGATCTGCCTTTGGGAGCCCACCTCAGCCCGGAGGCAGCTGATGTCCAGCCCCGCTGGTTCACATCCGCTCCTTTTGGGGTACGCTCACGCCAGCAGGGCCCGGGCTCCCTGGGCTGCCCAGGTTGGTCTGGTCCAACCCACAGGGACCTGCTTGGCCAAGGTGCCCAGGGCTGGTGCCCAGCTCCTCACCATCAGCCCCACTGTGGCTGTTGCACAGCAGTGACGGGCACCCGGGCCAGAGGCCGAGGGCTGTGACTGGAGCTGAACGTGGTGCGGAGGTTTCAGCCCCTTCTCTTCCCTCCCGCAGCTCATCCCGCAGAGCCAGCTCTGGTCCCAGCTCAGCCCGTGCAGCAGGGACACCGGCAGGCAGGACAAGGGGTGAGTAGGATCCCAGAGGAAGGAGCTGGGATCTTCCCTCTTCTTCCTCCCCTCCAACCGCTCCCACCACCCACAGGCGGCCGAGCAGCCGGGACAGCGCAGGGACACAGGGACGCACAGGGACACAGGGACGCACAGGGGACAGCGGGCAGCAGGTGCCCAGCAGCCAGCGGGCAAAGCCACCCTGGGCAGAGCCCATGGCCAAGGCCGGATGCTGCCCCTCACTCGTGGCTGAGGGACTGGTGCTGAGCCCCCCCAAGCCCCGAGGCAGAGCCCGTCCCCTGTCCTCTCCCCGCGCCGGCGGCCACCGCAGATGAATAAATGCTCTTGAGCCTAACACAGAAATGCTCAGCACAGAGCCCCTGCCCTGCCCGCGGGACATGGCCTCATCCTGCGGCTCCTTCCCTTGGGAAACCCCGTCCTGGCCCATCCTCTTGTGCCCCCACTGGGACTGGCCAAGCTGCTTGGAAGAGGAAGGCAGAGCCCCCTCAGCTCACCGGCAGCCCATGGAAGCGGCTCTTCCTGTGCTGCTGGCACCCACCAGCACCCAGAGGGGCCGGGGAGCCCCGGGCAACCCTGGGAGGGCACCAGGAACCTCGTGAGCTCAACACGACACGGAGCAGCCTGTCCTCACTTCCTGTTTAATAGAGCCCAGCGAGCCCCAGCGGCATCCCCGGCTGCGGTGACGCAGGCCCCACGTTGGGTCCCCGCAGCCAGCTCGTGCCACCCCTTCTAATAAGTTAGTATAAATAAAGTGTTGGCCCTGCCCTCGGTGGGGAGGCCCCCAGCAGAGCTGGCACCCCGCAGAGCTGGCACCCAGCACCCCACCGTGCAGGGGCCACCCCACAGCTGGGCTCTGCCCACCCCACCGCAGCCACCCATGAACAGAAAACAAAGAGACCTATAAAAGTGACCATGAGCAGGGGGAGCACAGCCCAGCCTCTGCATCCCCCACCCCGCTGCACCTATGGGTGCCCCTATTCCCTTGCCAGTACCCACTCCCCAACCCTCCCCGCACTGGACCCCCCCCACCCCTCTACTCGTGCTCATCCAGGAGAGCCCCCCAAGATCCTCCTTCGCTGTGTGATGGGCGCTGAGCCCGTGCTGGCAGCGAGTGCTGCTGCCCGAGCACCCCCTGCCCTTCCCCGGAGCACCCATGGGTCCGTCCCTGCAGCACGGCCAGCAGGCCAGCTAGCTCTCCGGGCAGCAGTTCCCTGCGAGGCAGGAGATTGGAGGGGACGGCACAGGGAGCCTTGCAGGGTGGGGGGCTCTGGTTCCCCCCCAGCCCTCACCCCCGTGGTGGTGCAGGGCTCTCACCCAGGATGTTGCGCTTGCAGAGGGGGCAGGTCTGCTGCAGGAGGAGCCAGGGGTCCACGCAGTCCCGGTGGAACTCGTGGCAGCACGGCAGCACCCGCAGCCACTGCGGGAGGGACACGGACGTCAGCGGAGCTGGGGCCTGTCCCCGTGGCAGCGGGGCTGCAGCCTCTGCTGCACTGCCCGAGGAGGGGACGGCGCTGCCCGGCACGGACGGGCAAGGGCAGCCCCAGCCTGCCCAGCACGGCCCCAGCCCGCCCAGTGCCCACCTGGCTCTTGTGGAACTGGTCCAAGCACACGGCACAACTATCGATCTCACAGGCGCGGCTCCGCAGCGCTTTGCCGGGGTGGTAGCGCCGCGTCTTCAGCGCCGAGAGCCGCCGGCGGATGAGCTGCTTCAGGTCCAGCTGCGGGGACAGAGAGGGTCAGAGCCCGGCACCCATCATCCCAGGCAGGAGCAGAGCGTGGAGACGTTCCAACCTCAGCATCCTGCTCCGACGGGTCCTGCCGCGACTGCCGCTGGGCCTGCACGATCACACCAGTGCAGAGGAGCAGAGCGATGAGCAGGATGGTGTTCCAGAGCTGCTGCAGGTACTTCTGCAGGGACAGCACAGGGGAGTGAAACATGGAATCATGGAATGGTTCAGGTGGAAAGGACCTTAAAGCTCCTCCAGCTCCAACCCCTGCCACGGGCAGGGACACCTTCCACTAGAGCAGGTTGCTCCAAGCCCCTGTGTCCAACCTGGCCTTGAACACTGCCAGGGATGGGGCAGCCACAGCTTCTCTGGGCACCCTGTGCCAGCACCTCAGCACCCTCACAGGGAAGAGCTTCTGCCTCAGAGCTCATCTCAGTCTCCCCTCTGGCAGCTTAAAGCCATTCCCCTTGTCCTGTCCCTACAGGCCCTTGTCCAAAGCCCCTCTCCAGGTTTCCTGGAGCCCCTTTAGGCACTGGAGCTGCTCTAAGGTGTCCCCTTCAGGAGCCTTCTCTTCTCCAGGCTGCCCCAGCCCAGCTCTCTCAGCCTGGCTCCAGAGCAGAGCTGCTCCAGCCCTCGCAGCAGCTCCGGGGCCTCCTCTGGCCTCGCTCCAGCAGCTCCACGTCCCTCTTGTGCTGCTGTCCCAGAGCTGGATCAGGGCTGCAGGGGGGGTCTCCCCAGAGCGCAGCAGAGGGGCAGGATCCCCTCCCTGAGCTGCTGCTCACACTCTGGGGGTGCAGCCCAGCACACAGGGGGTTCCCCTCCACTCCCATCCCCACCACTGCCACTGCCCCACCCCAGTACCCGGCTACAGAAGGGTACTGTAGGAGCCCTCACCGGTGCCGGAGCCGTACCTGGACCTGCGAGCTGTTCTCCCCGGTGCAGATGACCCCCTGCCACTCCCCATAGAGGCCCCCTCGGGAGAGGCCGCAGGTTGACCACAGGGTGAGGGTCACTCCCTGCAAGGCAGGAGATGGCATTGCTGGTGCTGGGTGGATGGAGGGGAGGAGGAGCCCATCGGTGGGGCAAGTCCCTGCCCTCCCACCAGGAGAGAGAAGGAGGAAGAAGAGGAGGAGGAAGAAGAGGAGGAGAAGGAGGAAGAGGAGGAGGAGGAGGAAGAAGAGGAAGAGGAAGAGGAGGAGGAGGAAGGCAGACCAACATACCAGGTTCTCCAGCAGCACTGCCTGGTACGTGATCTTGGCTGTCGCCCGGAGCCCCCTGCGAGCAAAAGGCAGGAAAAATCAATCCCATGGGCACAGCAGGACCCCAGCACTGGGAGCATCCCCCCATTCCCAGAGACTCGGGGGACATGAGGGGCAGAGGAACACCCAGGGACCTGCCCCTGCCCAGCCCTGAGCGAACCTGCACAGTCTCTTCCCCCAGTGCCGTGCCTCAGTTTCCCCCCCACGACAGCAGAGCAGTGATCCCCACTGACCACTGCAGGAAGGACCGAGGGGCCCCAACACTGCAGCGGTGGGGCTGAGCAGTGACAGCACCGCGGGTGCTGGTAACCAGCCGTGTGGGCTCTGCACAACTTGAGCTCGACCCCAGCCCATGTGCTGCGTGTGAGGAGGCCCGGGCAGGCAGGGAGCAGGACACAGAGCCCCACTGCCCCAGCCATACCGCAGCAGCGCTCCCAGCAGCTTGGTGACGTTGTCCGAGGACTGGATCACGATCACAGGCTTGGCAAGAAGCTGGGAAACATCCAGCTGCAAGCAGAGAGGAAAGCAAGAGCCGTGAGCAGGGCGGGAGGTGGGCGCGGGGACCTGCCGGTGGGACTCTCCTACCTCCCGGATGGCGTTCTGGTTCAGCGCCAGGATGAGCAGGGCTGATGCCCCCAGCACCAGGGCTCGCTTCATCTGCGGGGACAGGGCACGGGCTCAGAGGGCAGCACAGCAGGAGGACAGGCAGCTGCCTTCAGCTGCCCCGCGTCCCACCGCAGGCAGCACCCAGCGGTGAAGCACCACAAGGGTTCCAAGAGGGGCTGACCCGGGAGCCCCACCAGGGACCTCCCCAGTGGCCAAGCAAGGGCCAGGACCCCACATGTGGTGAGGAGACAGCCCAGAGGTGCCCCGTGCTCGTGCCCAGCAGCAGCGCCGGGGCAGGCGGGCACCTTGCTGACGACGGTGGTGGTGAAGGACTCCTCGCGGGCGCCGCGGGGCAGCTCTGCCGGCTCCTCGCCCACCGGCACTACCCCGATCCAGCTGCCGGCAGCACCCAGCTCGGGCTCCGCGTCCCCCACCTGCATCGGGGGGAACAGCGTCAGCCTCCGGCACCCCCAAAGCACCTCCAAAGCACCCCCCGGGGCCCGGGACAGCACCTGCGGTGGCACAGGGGACAACGGGACCTGTCCCACCATGTCCCCGGACCCCCCCCAGTGCCCACTGCACCCCAGTTCCCACAGGCCCCCTCCTCCCCATTGCCCACGGCCCCCCCCGTGTCCCCAGTGCCCCCCACATCTCACTGCTCCCCCAATCCCTTCCTAGTGCCCAAAGTCCCCCCTGCCTCTCCCTGGTGCCCGGTTCCCCCGGTGCCCACAGCCCTCCCCTGCCCGGATCCCCCCAGTGCCCGGTTCGCCGGTGCCATCAGACCCTGGTGCTCGGTTCCGCGGTTCCGGTGCCCGGTTCCCCCCGGTGCCCTATTCCCCTCTGGCCAGTTCCCTACCCCCCGGTGCCCGGTTCCCCGTCCCCCAGGTTCCCCAGTGCCCAGACTCCCCGGTGCAGGTGCCCGGTTCCCGGTGCCCAGTTCCCCAGTGCCCGGTTCCCGGTGCCGGTTCCCCAGTGCCAGTTCCCCGTGCCGGTTCCCGGTTCCTGGTGCCGGTGCCCGGTGCTGGCGCTCACCAGCAGCAGCCGGCCGCGGATCTCCTCCTGCTCCTCCTCGTCCCGCGGCCCGGCCCGGCCGCCCCCCGCGCCCAGCACGGCACCGCGCAGCGTGTAGGAGCCGCCGGGCCCCGCGGCCGCGCTGCCGGAGCCATCCCCCGGCGCCGGCCCCGGCCCGGTCACCGCCACCTCGACGCGGGCGGCGGGCGCGGGCCCCGGCCCTGCCCGGCACAGCGCCAGCAGCGGCGCCAGCAGCGCGGCCCGCACCGCCGCCATCGCACCGCTGCGCTCCGCCACCCAGCGCCCCCTGCCGCCGCGGAGGACCGCCCGGGCCGAGCGCCGCCGGGGGGAGCTCGGGAGCGAGTCCGGGAGTGGGGATGGGGCCGGGATAAAAGGGATTGGGACAGGGGACAGGGATAAGAGACTGGATAGGGGACTGGGATAGGGGACTGATATAAAAAGGACTGGGATAGGGGACTGGGATAAAAAGGACTGGGATAGGGGACTGGGATAGGGAACTGGGATACGAGACTGGGGTAAAAAGGACTGGGATAGGGGACTGGGATAGGGGACTGGGGTACGAGACTGGGGTAAAAAGGACTGGGATAGGGGACTGGGATAGGGGACAGGGATAGGGAACTGGGATAGGGGACTGGATAGGGGACTGCGATAGGGGACTGCGATAGGGGACTGGGATAAAAAGGACTGGGATAGGGGACTGGGATAGGGGACTGGGATAAGGGTACTTAGATAAAAGGCACTGGGATATGGGACCGGGTTAGGGGAAGGAACCGATTATGGGGATGGGGAGAGGGAAAAGGACATGGACAGGAATAGGGATAGGGGCAGGCACCAGGACTGGGAATTGCCCCTGTCCCTGTCTTGGACTGGGACCGGGACAGGCACGGGGAGAGGGACAGGGACTGGGATGGGCACCAGGACAGGGACAGGGGCAGGGATGGTGCCACGCTGGGGGACACGGCCCCCATGGCCCCACAGCCCCGCTTCCCTATGGGGCCCATGGGGACATGCGGGGCCACACAAGGACACGTGTGCACGGGGACATGCGCACCCATGGGCACCCCCAGCCCCGGCCTGGGCTCACCCCAACACCCGAGCACCCCAAACCCACCCCTGACACCCCTCCAGTGTCCCTGTGCCAGCAGTTCCAGCAGTGCCGCCGCAGTGGCCCCGCTCCAGCCACGTGTGCCTGGCACATGTGCCGGGGCGGGATTCCCGGGGGATTATCCGGTGCATGGGTCCGGCGCTGACCAGCCTGGGGCAGGGGCCATGCTGTGGTGAAATTCCCAGCGGGATGGGTCTGGGTGTGCCCAGTATTCCACCGGTATTCCCGGTGTTCCCAACCGTGTTGCAATGATGGAGGTTTAATCGCGACACTGGAGCCAGTTCAACTGCACGGCAAAACATTCCCATTGTTTGGCTCTGCTGTAAACAACAGCCTGGAAACCCGTCCGGCTCCGGAGCTGGGCCGGGATAGGTGATCCCCAATGTGGGATACCCAAAATGGGAGCGTGGGGCGCTGCTGCTGTGAGCATGGCCCCATGGAGGGGACACACATGTGGGACCTGTGTGGTGGGACACATGTGGGATGGGAATGGAGCTGTGGCGTATCCATAGGTTCCTGGGGTACGGATAGCTCCATGAGGCAGTCACCACTCCGAGGGACACAGATGGCTCCATGGGATAGACACAGCTCCAAGGGACATGTATGGCTCCATGGGACATCCATGGGGCCATGGGAGACACATGGCCCCCTTAGCCCCATCCCCCTGTGCCCCCTATACTCTTCATACCCCCATCCCCTCCTAAACCCCATAACCCCCATAGCCCCACACTCCTCCACCCCCCCACCCGTGCCCCCCATACCCCTCCAGAATTCCCATGTCCCCCATATCCCCCCATATCCCCATGTTCCCTATAGCTCCCATAGCCCCCCATGTCTCCCCACACCCCCTATAGCCCTAATATCCCCCGTGCTCCTATATCCCCCATACCCCCCATAGCCCTCCACGTCCTCCTATGCCCCAATGCCCCTCATACCCCCCTATCCCCCCATCCTTTCATACCCTCCCTATTGCCCATACCCCCCTATTCCATCCCACCTGCCGCTGGACCTGTGCCCCTTCCCGGCCAGCCCCGGCACTGCCCGGGCAGGGTCCAAGGCCGCCGGGCCGGGCCGGGCCGGGCCGGGGCGGGGCGGGGCGGGCTGGGGGCGGTGCTCCGGAGCCTCCGCAACCCGCCGCCGGCGCCGCGGCCCGGTAGAGGCGGCGCGTCACCCCCCGGGGCCGGGGCACCATGAGCGGCCACGTCGGGGACCTGAGCCCGCGGCAGGCGGAGGCGCTGGCGCAGGTGAGCGGGGACCGGCCCCGGCGCGGGGTTGGGGGGCGGGGGAACGGCCGGGACCGGGCGGCGCTGCCCCGGTGCCCGCCGGCATCACCCGCGGTGCTGCCCGGTCCCGTCCCGGCTGCACCATCCCACCGGTGACCGCGGCACCGAGCCCCCCGTCCCGCCCCATCCCGCCCCATGCATCCCCCTCCATCCCGGGGCTGCCCGGGACACCTCCTGCTCCGCCGCGGAGCTCTGGGTGACCGGTGGCCATCAGCCACGGCGGTGGCCTTGCCACCGGCACTGCGTTCACCGGCACCGTGCCCGGGTGGCTTCACGCGGGGTCATTCCACCCGCTGGAGGGACGACGCCGGCACTTTGTCCTATCGCTGCTCTTCCAGCCCACCTGAGCCGGGCGCGGGCGATGACCCCACCGGGAGCCGGAGCCGGGATGGGGCATGGAGCCAAAACCATCCCGGTGCCGAGGCAGCGGCGGGGGGGGGGAAGCGGAGCTGCAGAACCCGTCCACCAGCACCTTGTTGTTCTCAGGGTGAAGGAGCTAATCCCGGGCTTAATTACACCTAAATTCAGCGGGAGATAATCCCATCAGCCTCATTAAGGGCAGGTCCTGGCCTGGTACGGAGACCTGGGCCCGGGCCACATGCCACAGGGACCTGCACCAGGACCCAGCTGCCTGCCCTGGGCTGGGACCTGCTGGGGTGTCACTGGAGCAGGGGGACATGCAGTGACCACCCGGTAACCGGCTCCATCCCAAAGGATGCCAGCAGTGATGGGGAATGGTCTGGTGAAGGGGGCCAAGAAACCTGGAGAGCGGGTTTGGACAAGGGCCTGTAGGGACAGGCCAAGGGGAATGGCTTTAACCTGCCAGAGGGGAGATTGAGATGAGCTCTGAGGCAGAAGCTCTTCCCTGTGAGGGTGCTGAGGCGCTGGCACAGGGTGCCCAGAGAAGCTGTGGCTGCCCCATCCCTGGCAGTGTTCAAGGCCAGGTTGGACATAGGGGCTTGGAGCAACCTGCTCTAGTGGAAGGTGTCCCTGCCTGTGGCAGGGGTTGGAGCTCAGGAGCTTTAAGGTCCCTTCAACCCAAACCAGGCTGGGATTCCATGGTCTCTGGAGCCCCGCACAGGGGGACAGGCTTGGGGACACCCAGTGCTTGGGCGCAGCCGCTCATCACAGCCACACGCGGTGGCAGGGACAGGGTGCGGGTGTCCCTGCTCTCCTGGGGCACAAACCTGCAGCTTTGGGGTTTCTGGGGTGGGATCATGGACGCTCCAACGCTCCCTCTTCTCCCGGCAGTTCCAGGAGAAGCTGCAGGATGTGCTGCCCTCGCTGCCCGCCCAGGACGACTATTTCCTCCTCAAATGGCTCCGAGGTAACCCCGGGGTGGGGGACACGTGTTGTGGGGTTATGAAGCCGGGGACACATGTCGTGGGGTGGTGGATCCGGGGACACACATTGGAACTGAGCTCTTTGCTCTCTTGCAGCGCGCTCCTTTGACGTGCCCAAGTCGGAGGCGATGCTCCGCAAGGTGAGAGGGACCCCCCCATGCTGCCACCAAGCTCCTGGTTGTCACTGGGATGGCCCCAATCTCAGACGTGCCTGTGGGGTGCTCCTCATCCCATGGGATGGGGGGTCCCCAGCTCCTCTCAGCTCTTCCCCCCCCCCGCAGCACCTTGAGTTCCGCAAGCACATGGACGCCGACAACATCATGTCGTGGGAGCCCCCCGAGGTGGGTGTCCCCGGCCCCGGGGGGGTGTCCCGGCGCAGGGGGCCCATCCCCGTTGGGTGCCCCTGACCCGCGGCGCTCCGCAGGTGATCAGGAGGTACATGTCAGGGGGCATGTGCGGCTACGACCGCGAGGGCAGCCCCATCTGGTACGATATCATCGGGCCGCTGGACGCGCGGGGGCTGCTGCTCTCCGCCTCCAAGCAGGACCTGCTCAAGAACAAGTTCCGCGACTGCGAGCTGCTGCGGCGCGAGTGCGAGGAGCAGAGCAGGAAGGTGGGGCCTGACCCATAGCACACATCCGGGCATCCCCAGCTCCATAAACCCGTGTCCAGTCCATCCCCACCACCCAGTGTCCTCCGCAGCTCCATAAACCCATGTCTTGTCCATCCCCACCATCCAGCTTCCTCCCCACCACTCTAAGTCCACGTCCAGTCCATCCTGCCACAGATCATGTCCCTGCCAGCTCCATAAGTCCATATCTCATCCATTGCCACCCAATGTCCTCCCCAGCCCCATAAATCAATTCTCCATCCCCACCACCCAATGTCCTCCCCAGCCCCATAACTCCACATCTGGTCCGTCCCCACCAGCCCGTGTCCCTATCCCAGCCCGCGATGCCCCTTCTCCCCACACCAGTGCCCGGAGGAGGCTCTGCCCAGGGGGTTCCAGCCCCATCTATGGGGCCGGGCACTGCCTGACCCGCTCCGTCCTCCCATCCCAGCTGGGCAAGAAGATCGAGATGGTGCTGATGGTGTACGACTGCGAGGGCCTGGGCTTGAAGCACCTCTGGAAGCCAGCGGTGGACACCTATGGGGAGGTGAGGCTGTGACAGTGACACAGTGACACAGGGGCCTCGGCTCACCCACGGTGCAGGAGCACATCCCTGTTGTGCCCTGTACCCGCCAGTGTTTTGGGGTGGGGGTCCCGGCCCGTGGTGGGTACATGGGATGGGGGTGATGGAGCTCTCCCCATCCCACAGCTCCTGTCCATGTTCGAGGAGAATTACCCCGAGTCCCTCAAGCGCCTGTTCATTGTGAAGGGTGAGTCCGGCCACGGGGTCCCAGCACCCACCGGGGGGGCAATGACCCCCCTCATAACACCCCCCATCCACCCCCAGCCCCCAAGATCTTCCCCGTCGCCTACAACCTCGTCAAGCACTTCCTGAGCGAGGACACCCGCAGGAAGGTTGTGGTGCTGGGATGTGAGTCCTGACCCCGCCAGAACGGGTCCCCATGTCCCCCTCTGCTTCCCACCCACCCAGGGGGGGCCTTGGCTGCACTGGGGCTCCCCACAGCGCTCCTGTCCCCCCCAACCATTGTGTCCTCCTCCCTCCAGCCAACTGGAAGGAGGTCCTGCAGAAGTACATCGACCCCGAGCAGATCCCGGTGGAGTACGGGGGCACCCTGACGGACCCCGACGGGGACCCCAAGTGCTCGAGCAAGGTCGGACAAGCCACAACGCACCCATGGGTTCCTCAGGGGGGTGCAGGGGTGGTCGCCCCCCCCATACCCACGTCCATCTCCGCCCCCCGTGCAGATCAACTACGGGGGGGACGTGCCGCAGCACTACTACGTGCGGGACCAGCTGGCGCAGCAGTATGAGCACACCGTGGTGGTCAACCGCGGCTCGTCCCACCAGGTCGAGTATGAGATCCTCTTCCCTGGCTGCGTCCTCAGGTGAGAAGGGTGCTGCACCCCACGGGGATGGGGGGACATGGCACAAGGAGGGGACACAATGCGATGGGGGGACACAATGCGATGGGGGCACACAATGCAACGGGGGCACACAATGCAACGGAGGGGACCCAGCGCGATGGAGGTGACACAATGCAACGGAGGGGACCCAGCGCGATGGAGGTGACACAATGCAATGGGGGTGACACAACGCGATGGGGGTGACACAATGCAACGGAAGTGGCACAGCGCAATGTGGGTGTCCCTGCCCCACAGCTCGCCCCATGGTGCAGGCGGCAGGGATGGAAGATTCAGGGAGCTGAGCAGGCTGCCCAGGGCAGTTGTGGGACCACCATCCCTGGAAGTGTGTTAGATATTAGGAACAATTCCTTCCCCAGAGGGTGCTCAGGCATTGGAACAGGCTGCCCAGGGCAGGGCTGGAGTCACCGGCCCTGCAAGTGTTCACACACCGTGTAGCTGAGGCCTCAGTGCCATGGGTTAGTGGTGGCCTTGGCAGTGCTGGGAATGGTTGGACTTGATGAGCTTGAAGGGCTTTTCCAACCTGGTCGATTCCATGATTCACCTTATGGGGATGGGGGGACACAAGGCAATGGAGGGGACACAACATGATGGGGGACACACAACAGTGAGGGAACACAATGCAATGACAGGGACGCAGTGCAGTGGGGGTGACACAAGGCAGTAGAGGGGCCACAACGCAATGCTGGGGGCACAATGCGGTGGGGGGGACACAATGCAATGGCTCTCCCCATGGCGCAGGTGGCAGTTCCGGACTGAAGGCGCTGACGTGGGTTTCGGGGTGTACCTGAAGACCAAGGCCGGGGAGCGGCAGCGCGCAGGCGCCATGACTGAGGTGTACCCCAACCAGCGCTACAACTCCCACCTCGTGCCCGAGGATGGGTCCCTGACCTGCTCCACACCCGGCATCTGTGAGCGCGTCCCCCCTTCCCCTGGGGACACCCCGGGTGCTCCCCACGGCCTTGACCCCCCCGTTCCCTCCCCGCTGCAGATGTGCTGCGCTTCGACAACACCTACAGCTACCTCCATGCCAAGAGGGTGAGCTACAGCGTGGAGGTGCTGCTGCCCGACGCCGCCTCCGCGCAGCAGATCCAGCACCTCGGGGACAGGCCCAGCGAGGAGAGCCTCAACCACAGCCCCTAGCACCGGCCCCCCCGCCGCAGGGACCCCCCGGCTGCCGGAGCCCCCAGGATGGCCGCAGCCCCCCCGGGAGGATGGAGATGGGGCTGAGGCCCCCGAGCACATGGACCGAGGAGGGGCTGAGCGGGACCGGAGGGGCGGGAGCACCCGGGGAGTCCCCGACTGTGCCTTAGGGGGGTCCTGGGCCCCTCACTGCTGCGTGGGGTGGGGGGAGTAAAGGGATGGATGGAGCTGTGTCACCTCTGGTTATTGTCCCCCAGCCTCAGCCCCAGAACCAGACACTACTGCCCCCCCCAACCCCATAACAGGACCCTGCTGCCTCCCCCACCCCATAACCAGACCCTGCTGCCCCCCAGCTCCATAACCAGACACTACTGCCCCCCAGCCCCACAACCAGACCCTGCTGCCTCCCCCACCCCATAACCAGACACTACTGCCCCCCCAAGCCCATAACCAGACCCTTCTGCCCCCCCTACCCCATAACCAGACACTACTGCCCCCCCCAACCCCACAACCGGACCCTGCTGCCTCCCCCACCCCATAACCAGACACTACTGCCCCCCCAACCCCATAACCAGACCCTTCTGCCCCCCCTACCCCATAACCAGACACTACTGCCCCCCCCACCCCATAACCGGACCCTGCTGCCCCCACCCCATAACCAGACCCTGCTGCCCCCCCCAACCCCATAACCAGACCCTGCTGCCCCCCCCACCCCATAACCGGACCCTGCTGCCCCCCAGCTCCATAACCAGACCCTGCTGCCCCCCCCACCCCATAACCAGACCCTGCTGCCCCTCAGCCCCATAACCAGACCCTGCTGCCCCCCAGCCCCATAACCGGACCCTGCGCCCCGCCTCAGCCCCATAATCGCTGCCCCCCCATCCCGCCCACGTGACCGCCGCGGGGCGTCACGTGATTATTGCCCCCCCCGCCCCGCGATGCCCCCCCTCCCGCGCGCCCAGGGGGCGGGGCCCGGTGACGTGTCCCCGGGGGGGCGGGGCGGGCTCGTGCGGCGGCGGGACCGGGAGCGCGCGCGCCATGGGGGCGGCGGAGCCCGACCTCTACCGGGACACGTGGGTCCGGTACCTGGGTGAGCACCGCGCGGGCACCGGGCACGTGACACCGGCACCGGGCACTTGGCACGGGGGCACCACATCGTGTGGGGCACCGGCAGCGGGCACTGCCCGCGAACCGGGTACCGGCACCGTGTGCTGGCACTTGTCCTGAGGCACTGCCACTGGGCGCTGTCCGGCAGCGCGGTTGCATCGGGCACCAGCGCTGTGTCAGCAGGTACTGGGCACTGACACCCGGTTATACACACTGCACCGGGCACCGGCACCGGGCACGGATGCTTGTCCTTGGGCACACACACCGGGTACTGACACCGGGTACCGGACACCGGCACCATTCACTGCATTGCGTCGGGCAGCAGCACTGTGCAGCCGGTACTGACACTTGTCCTTGGGCACTGACACCGGTTACCGACACCGGGTACCAGCACCACACACCGGGCACTGACACTGGGTACCGGCGTCACACCGCACCGGGTAACAGTGCTGCACACCGGCACCGATACCGGGTACCAGCACCACACAGCAGGCACCGGGCACTGCCGCTGCACAGCAGTCACCGTCGCTGGGTACCGGCACTGGGCACCGGCACCACGTGTTCTCACCCACACTGCCCCTGGGGACTGGTCACCAACAACTGTAGGGTCCAGGGTGACTCGTCTGCTCTGACCCTTCCGTGTGAGGTCCTCACTGCTCCCAGTGGGTACGGGAACATCCTGGGGGGGTCCTGGTCCCCACTGACCCCCCTCTGCCCCCCAGGTTATGCCAACGAGGTGGGTGAATCCTTCCGCCCGCTGGTGCCGGTGCCGGTGGTGTGGGCCAGCTACGGCGTGGCCACCGCGTACGTGACCGCCGACGCCATCGACAAGGGCCGGAGAGCTGCCACCGTGAGTGTCACCCGCCTCCCCAGCACCCCCCCACTGCTCCGTCCCCCCACCCTGACCCCCCTTTGTCCCCCACAGGCGCACGCGCAGGACCCGGCGCAGGCCACGCGCGTTGGGGTGGCCGTGGTGGACACGTTCATCTGGCAGAGCCTGGCCTCGGTGGCCATCCCCGGCATCACCATCAACCGCCTGTGCGCCGCCTCGCTGGCCCTGCTGGGCACCCTCACCCGCTGGCCCCTGCCCCTGCGCCGCTGGGCCACCACCGCCCTGGGGCTGGCCACCATCCCCGTCATCATCACCCCCATCGACAGGTAAGGGGGGACACCCGTGGGATGGAGCGCTCCTCATCCCGGGGGAACTGGTCCCAGTCTGGCTTTGGAACTGGGTGGTGAAAGCATGGGGTGATTGAGGGGGGGTCTTCACCCCAAATGGGTGTCCAGCCCCGCAGGGATGACCAGGAACTGGGTGTTAGTAGGGTCCTAAGCCTGGTTTTGGTGACACCAGGATGCTCCTGGGATTAGGACAGCTCCAGCCCCTCCATCAGAGCCAGTTAACCAGGGACACCACCCCCCACTTCCCTTCTCCTGCCGCAGGACCGTGGACTTCCTGATGGACTCCAGCCTCCGCAAGCTCTATGGGGCACCAGGAGAGCCCCCGGCCCCACACTGAGCCCCCGCTGGGGGCACTGAACCTGATCTTGGGGTGCTGAGACCCACTGACTGTGAACCCACCTCCCCTGATCCCACACCCGGTAACGGCCCCGGGGCTGGTCCTAATAAACCATTTCAAGGCTGACCCTGTGCTGGGAGGTGTTTGGGGACTCCACGGCCATGTCCCCTCACACACACACGGGTCTGGCTGTGTCCCAGTCCCTGGGGGATCTCCACCTTAGGATGGGGGGACCCTGATCACCCCACCAGCACCGCCAGGTCCTAGCTGGAGCCCCTCCGTCCTCCCAGAGCCACTGCCAGTCCCGTAGGACACCCTGGGGGCTGCCACCATGTCCAAGGTCTTCAGTGGTGCCTCCAGGCACCCAAATCCCCCCAGGCAGAAGCCACCAGCTCCAGCCCCGTGGCCTGGGGCCGTGCCACCATGCACTGTGGCCACATCTCCCAGTACCACGAGGTGCCACTACACAAGGTCACGGAGGCCCCAGCCTGTGGTGACATCCACATGGTCCCAAGTGGAGGAGCTTTAGAGAAGAGAGAACCACCTTTTACAGGGGAGGAGGAAGGGGGGCACCAGCTCACCCCCAGCCCTGCGCCAGGCTGTGGTAGTCTGGACCCACATCGCCCCCATGTGCATCTCCCTGGGATGAGGCCCCCCCACGCTCTGCAGCTCGGCAGGGAAGGGACATCGTCTCCTGTGCCACCGCTGTCCCCGCTGGCACCGGGTGGCCAAGGCCTGTGTCAGCAGAGCCCCGGCCGTGGCAGATGCCACCAGTGCCAGCCCGGGCAGCAGGAACCTGGGCACCGTGCGGCACCGCGCTGTGGACAGCACAGACCTAACAGGGGTCAGAGGATGCTTCAGGGTAGTGGGTTTGGGGCCATGGGGCTGGAGGTGTCCACTCACCTTCACACCACGGCACCTTCTGCACCAGCAGCAGTCCAAGTGTCTGCTCCCCTCTCCTGGGAGCCCTGGGGGGGGATGTGGCCAATACAGCCTGCGAGGACCCCCCATGACCCCAAAGCCACGTGGGCCACCACGTCCCAGCCCGGTACCCGGCAGCTCTCTGGGAGGGTGTCACAGCAGTGGCACAGGGCGCTCCGGGAAGGAGCTGGGTGCTGGGACAGGGGCTCCAGCGGGAGGATGGCCCATCCACGCTGCAGAGCTGCTGCTGCCCACCCGGGGCTCGCTGCTGGCCCCTCTGGAGACAGGCAGCCCTGGGCACGCAGGGACACAGGGACAGTTCAGTCACAGCCAGGACAGAGCTCAGATGTCCCCACATCACAGCTCCCGGCCTCGGTGCAGAGACGTGCATGGGGACATCATCTCTGCAGCCACCTCCTGCCTCGCAGCCGGCTTTTCCATCCCCTTAGCTGTAGAGACAACGGGTGCCTGAGCTGGGATTCGGCTCCTGCTCCCAGCAGGAGAGCTCAGCATGCCATGGGAGACGCCGTGGAGCTCAGGGAGGTGCCCCAAGCTCTGTGTCCCCCGTACCCACAGGCAGCACCGCGCATGGCTGAGGTGGTGGCCCCAGACTGGCTCTTCAGGCGTGCGTCCACCCAAGGACTGATGGTGCTTTACTGGAGAAGTCCCAGAGTGAGTTCTGGGGCCACCCTCCAGCAGCAGAGCTGGGACCTGGTGGCACAAGCGGGTTGTGTCACCCGTGGTGGCTGTCCCATGGGTCTGGTGTCCCTGCAGGGCCAGCAGAACTGCCCACCAAGGGAGTCCCGCACCAGCACCCGGCTCTGCAGGGACAGCAGGATGGATCCGTGGAGAAGGAGCGGGATGGAGGTGGCTGGACCACCCTTGGGTTAAAAACTGCCCAATACACCATTATCTTACAAAAGTAGAAGGGCTCATTTATTTGTGGTCTTTCCAAAGGGAGCAGAACATGGGCTGGGGGCCCTTTGCTGCTGGGGAGCCTCAGCCACGGTGCCACCTCTGTGCCCCGCCAGGAGATGGCATCGCCGGTGTCATCCAGCCCAGGGACACCCCAGCTTTGTCCCCACAGCGGGGGATGGGGCCTGTCCTCAGCATCCCCCCCACGCCCAGGGGATGGCATCACTGGGACAGTGGCCACCAGACCCCATTCCCCATCTCCTCCCCACACCAGTTCTCACTGGACCCCGTGGGCCTTCTGGGATGTCCCATGCAGGGACCGGGGCCACAGGGCCCTCTAACCAGGACAATGTGGGGCTGTGGGGACCTGCTGTGTGGATGCTCTTCACTGTGGGGACCATCAGTCCACTGATAAATGGGCTTTTGGGGTGGGTTTTCCATTCTCCAAGTGGCTCCAGGTCCCAGCCTGACGTGGACCATGGCTGCGGGCGGGCTGAGAACGGGCTGCACTCATTACCCCAGGGGCCAGAACCCCTAGAGGGGTGCAGCAGCCCCCAGCACGTAGTCCCAGGAGCTCAAGGGAAACGGGGTGATTTGAGGAGCCCCTCGAAGTCTGGGTTCCCTGATGGCAGCTCTGCCCCCCCTGGACGAGGCGGATACCCTGCCCGTATTGCCTCCAGCCAGCGGTGGTGGATGTGCTGCTCCCACCATGACACATCCTTCATGAACACCTCCTCCAGCCTTTCCATGGAGAAGGAAGAAGCGGATCCTGCTGGGAAAACCCACCCCAAGCCCCCAGTCTTTGATGCTCTCGGAGGCTGGGGCAGAGGCTACGGTGGGTCCCCCAAGCTGGGGCTCTGCAGGAAGCTGATGGAGGGTCCCCCCGACCGTTCCCGCGTGCCGGGGCCTCCAGGGGATTCTCATGTCCAACCAACACACGCCATGAGTAAGAAAAAAGAAAGCACCTGGTTCCTCCCCGGGGAGAGCGGGACCCCCGCCACCCCCTACCACTTGAGGAAGTCCCTCACGCGGCTCCATAGCTTGGTGATCCAGAGGTTGGCCCCCAGGTCGGTCAGGTACTGGATTTCGGGTGTCAGCATCTTGCGGCACAGCTTCTGGTGCTTCTTGTTGATCTTCTTCTTCAAGTTATAGCCCAGGATGGACTTCTCCCCCAGCGGCTGCCAGGGTTGCATGGAGGACTCTTGGATGGCACTGGCGTCCACGGGGTGTCCCCCATCGATGCAGATGCTCTTCATCTTCTCATTCTCCCTCTGCAGCTCGGCCACGTCCTTGGCCATCCGCTCCCTCCCGTAGGCCTCCACCTTACGCCAGAAGGTGGCATTAAAGTAGCGGTAGAGCTTGGCGTCGATGAGGTTCCAGGAGGTGGCCTTCTCGTAGAGCTCGGGTGTCAGCCGGGACACAGTGGAGCCCTTGCGGGCATTGAGCTTGAAGTAGAGGACATCCTCCAGCTGCCAGCACAGCAGCTCCTTCAGCAGCACCAGTGACTCATCGAAGTACTCGAGCAACATGACGAGGTGAAAGCGCTGATCTATCTCCTGGATGTGCTCCTCCACCAGCGGGCTGTTGGCGTTCATGTTGTTGTCGTAGCCCAAGTCAAAGAAGAGGAGGTTTTGGAGGTAGTGAGCGTTGAACCCGTTGGGGTCATAGTAGTGCCAAGGGTCCCGGAGGAACTCCGCCAGCTTGTCCTCCCCGGTCAGCTTCCAGGTGAGGGGAATGACGCGCCCGAAGTAGTGGAAGGAGGACTCGAAGAGGTAGGCCGGGTCCCGCAGCACCGTCACGAAGGTGGTGTCGGCCGGCAGGAGCTTGCGCACCTCCTCGTAGTGGAAGCGCATGTGGTTGCAGATGATGTTGAAGCAGGCGCCGGGCTGGTAGTGCTGCACTTGGCTGCGCTCGAAGAACGCCGGGTAGTAAAAGTCGTTGCGGCCGTTGGGGAAGGCGAACTTGAGGCGATGCTTCTCCCCGAAGCGGAAGAGGATGTTGAGGATGGTGCTGCTGGCCGTCTTGTGCGTCTTCATGAACATGACGTTCACCTTGGGCACGCAGCTCCGGCCCGGAGGGCTGCCCGTGCCGTTGGCCACCGGTGCCGGAGCCTTGCCAGGGGCTGCAGAGGAGGAGCAGGAGGAGGAGATGGGGATCCTGGTGGGGAAGAGATGGGACAAAGTGAGAGGGCAGTTGGGCCAGTGCAGCCCAGCCACCACCAAGGCTTGACTGTGTTCCTTCCTGGAGGAGCTGGAGCTGGGAAGGGTGCTCAGCCTGGGGATGGGTGCTCACCCCCAGCACCCACCAGGATCCCCAGTGCAAAGGAGGTTGGGTTTGGGCAGAGCCCCCTGTATACTCCCCACCATCCCCAGACATCCTGATGTCACATGCATCCCTGAGCCACCAAAACCAAGCTCCCCCACCCCTGGACAACCCCAGCCACTGCGGATGTGCTGCTATGGGGGTCAGACCCCACCAGCATCAGCACAGCTTGAGAAGGGGGTCCCTGTCCTTCCCCACGGCCATGGCTGTGGTGGCCCTGGTATGGGTGATGTTGAGATGTGCGTCAAGATGAGCTCTCCATGGCCATAACTCCATGGGCAGGAGCTATTATTACGTTCTTGTGAGGTCTGGAAGCTCCCAACCCCTTGCAGGAGCTGTGGAGGATCCAGCACCCCAGTGAAGAGGGGAATAGTGCCCATGCCCAGCTCCACAGGTGCGCACTGGGAACACCGTTTGTGTTACTCAAGCTGCCTGGGGCAGAGACCAGAGTGCTCCGTGAGTGACTTTGGACACTGTTAATGAAGGTGCAAAGCTGATCCGTGATAACGGTCCCATCGGGCAGCATGGGCAGCACCCACAGGCAGATCCAGGTGATAAGCTTAGAGATAAACCTAGTGCCAGGAGCTGAGCTTTCATCAGGCAGCAGAGAGCTTTGATCCTCCCCATGCCCATTGCTCTGTGTGACAGTGTGCATGTGGCAGCCCTCTGGTAGCTCCTGAAGGACAAGCCCTTGATGACCACCACCCAAATAACTGCTTCCCTCTGCCTGCTGCTCCTGGCTGCTGGGGAATGTCCCTGAGATGCTTTTCCTTCTCCGAGGGGACACAAAGCTGTGGTGGGTTGGGAGGCTCCTGCACCTCCTCGTCCCACCATCACCCAGGGTGTGTGTATGGATACACACATCTCCATCCTGCCCCGAAGTGAACGTCCTCAGCCCCCCAGGGAGCTGGGGCTCACCTTTCCAACCCATGGGGCACAGTCACAGGAGGTTGTAGAAGGGGATGTCTTGGTGTGAAGCCACCAGAGCCTGGAAAGCCCCAGGATTTTCCCAAGCTTTCCAGAGCTGGAAAGCTGTGGTTGGGTGTGAAGCAGGGTGGCCAAGCTGCCAGGGGGGACATGGGACCCCACACTCACTCTGTCATGCTGACTTGCAGTGGTGGGACGGCGTAGGAGTAGAGCAGCAGCATGAAGCTGGTCAGGAGGGTCCCCAGGACGAGCCCCTTGCACATGGACCTCCAGTGCTTCCCATGGTGCAGCATCCTGGTCACCTGCAGGAGAGGAGAGCTGTTAGAACCAGGGGACAGGGAAGGTGGGACGGAGGGGGCTCTACTCACAAGCATGGGGGCACCTCAAGGACATGAGAAGCCCTGGGAAGCATCTCACCAGGCTTTTTGGCACTGGCACTGTCAATACTGAGGTAAGGCAACACCAGGTGTGTCCCCGCTGCTGGCACAACAGCTTCATGGCCAAAGAGCAGCAGCTCTGCCCAACCTGAGCAAACTTTGTCCACCTTGAGGAAACCCAAAGGACTCCCGGCCCCACGGGGAGCAGCTGGGCTGGAACCGGGGGGAAGGAAGGAGCTGCCATGGGGCAGAACGGGGGTCCCGGCAGTGCCCTCAGCACTGGAACACCACGGACATGAGCAGGAGCTTTCCAAGGGCACCAGGATCCCTTTTCCCCAGGAAGCCTCCAGCTGGGTCAGGAGTTCCACCAGCTCGTGACGGTTGGGTGCTGCTCCATGCACCCAGTGCAGCCATGAGGCAGTTCCGGCCCCTCCGGCAGCACTGGGGGCAATGTTCAGCTTTGGGTGGCTCCGGGGGGGAACGGGGGGGACACGGACCTGCCAGACAAGGGGGACCCGGGGCAGGATGTCACCTCCCTGCACCATTGCACAAGCATACATACATGTGCATGCAGCAGTGCATGCACACAGCCAGAGCACACATGCACACACATGCACACAAACATCCATGCACATATGTACATGTAGAGACACATGTATTCATACACACTGGGACACAGACACATACCTGTGCATGCACACACAGGTACATGCATCTGTGTGTGTTCATGCATCCACATGCATGCAGACACACACACATACACACATGTATGCGCTCATGGATGCCCCCCAAGGACACAGACACCCTTATGCGTGCGCACACACACACACACCCAGGGACACACACACACATATATCCATGCACACCCATGCACACACACACACAGAGCCCCGTGCCCACCCCTATGACCCCCCGGCACCGCCGGGGACACGGCGGGGCTCCGGCGGCTCCGCTGGCCGGCGGCCGCATTGCAGCAGGGTGTCCTCTGCGGCAGGACACGGGGACGAGCCACCGTGACCACGGCACCGGGGCTGCCACCGGAGCCCAGGAGCACCCCCCGAGCGGGGGCAAAGCCCCGCACCCCCGTTCTGTCCATGGGCTTGGAGCTGGATGAGCCCAAGGTCCATTCTAACCCGAACCATTCCACGATTCTCCGACTGAGCGGCAGCAGCATCTCCCCGAGCTCCGGCTCTTTCCGCCCTCCCCATGCAGCAAAGCCCCCTCGGCTTTCCCAGCTGCCCCCCAAGCAGGCGGGTTACCTGGTGCTGGGAATGCTGCTGGGACACGCGGAGCCCGGGCGGCTGCTCCCCCTGCCCGCGGCCCCCCCGGCGCTTCGTGTGCCGAGATTTCCAGCTCGATGAATAATGAATGGAAAGTGCAACCGGAGCCCAGGCTGCGGCCGGGCGCTGGGCACAGCTCGTCCTGGCACCAAGAGCGGCAGCGGGGACACCGACGGCGTGGGGGGCACCCGGTGGCTCCCCAAAAGCTCACCCAAGGTCCGCGCTGCAGCAGGGACAGTGGGTCAGGCAGCGCTGGCTGCATCCAGCCTCATCCTGGCCAGTGCGTGGAGCCGGTGGCAGGCACAGCACGGCACAGATGGGACACAGTGGGTGTTTGGCATTACCACATGGCAGCGGGTGGCCCTGACCCTACCCCAGCCCGGGTGTGAAGCCCGGAGGGTCTCACATGCCCGGGAGCAGCCGGAGTTTGGTCTTGACCATGGTAACCATCCGCAATGGAAAAAGGTGCTGGTGGGAGCCAGGCAGTGCCAGTGGGGCAGCGCCGGGGTGAAGCTGCATCCCGCTGCCTCATGGTTTGTCCTTGTCACCACACCAGCACTGACCCCATGGAAGCAAACCAGCTCCATGAGCCCTGCTCGGGGCTCCAGCCCCATGGGGGACCCACATCCCCCTGCAGCAGCACGGAACCCCATCCCCATGCACTGGGATGCCAGGAGGATGGAGCTCCACCCCGGCTGGCTCCCTGGGGTGGCTCTGGCAAACAGTTCCCAACCCAGCTCCTCTATTGACTTTACCTTCAATGAGTGGGTTAATTATTAATAGCTTGCTGAGGGAGACGTGGTGACCGAGGCGCTCTCCTGGGGCTGCCATTAGCGCTGGGCAGCTGTGGCGCCGGCTCCCAGCTGCCGGCTTGAAATTCCCAGCCGGAGGACGCGGCAGCACCAGCCATTTCCCCACAGGTCACCCCCAGCATGGCCCAGGCCACGCAGCTCTGCAGCTCCATCCCCATGTCCCAGCAGCTCGTCTGGTCCTTGGGGATACCCCAGAGCCTTCTTTGGGGTTTTCTCTATAGGATCCATCTCCTTTACATCCAACCCCTATAGCTGCCATCCACATCCACCCGCCCTTGCTCCTCCAGCCCCTACAAGCCCATGGGCACGCTCTTTATCCCATGATCCCAACTTCATGCAGACATGATGCTTCCTACCCCCCTTGCACACCTCTCATGGGTGCAAACACTCATCCCCACACCCCCCATGCACTCTGCCCCATAGATCTGCCCCCCAAGCACCCCGTTGCCTCCCAGAGCATTACCTTTTCCTCTGCTTGAGCTGCTCTCTGTGATCCGTCCCTCTCCTCTCCTGGGCTGGCCGGGGCACAGGGGGAGCGGGCGGCACGGGGCGAGGGTGCCGATGCTGCTCCGACATGGAATAAGCTCTTCCCGGGCAGCTCCCCACAAACGCTGGCTGGTCTGAAGCCTCCCCACTAACCACGGTGGTTATGGCATCTCCGGGGCCCTGGCCCCGCGTCACTGGCCTGGGGAAGGGGGAGAAGAGGCAGCAATGAGGGGCGCTGCGGGAGGGACGCGGAGCTGCGGCCGGGCACTGCCCGGCTCCCCCGGCACGGCCGGGCCAGCCCCTGGGTGCCCGCGGCCACCCCGGGCCTCCGGCTCCCCACCCACCGCCGCGGCACAGAGGAGGCATTGAGCCGCTGCCGAGGAGAACAAGGGCAACGTTTGTCTCCATCTGCGCCACCGGCCTCAATGGGGACATTGTCACCGGCAGCACCCAGCCCGGCATGGCCCTGCGCTGGCAGCCGGGGTGCCGCCGGCCGGGGGGGGACGATGGCTGTCCCTCGGCGGTGGCACCCGGCTCCTCGCCTCTTGCCATCTCCCTTGGCTGCTGTCACCTCCCGCCACCGCAGCTCACCTGGAGATGGGGGGCTCGGCCCCACAGCCTCGTGCCGGCTGCCGTGGGGTGCCTGGTCAGCACCGTGCCAGCTCCTCTTCATCCTCCCTCCCGCAGGCTCCCTCCCTCCCTCCCCGCGCCTGCCCTATCTAAAGAGCTTTTATGGCCTTAATGGCAGCAATATTTATGCTCCCCCAACCCAACCCCGTGATAACGGTGGAGCCACCGTGCTGCTGCCAGCCTTTCCCCCAGTGCTGCTCCCACTGCGCTGCGCTGGGGCTTTGGGGGCACCCAAAACCCAGCAGTGCTCTGCCCCACACAAGTGGGGTGAGCGGGTGCCCTGGCTGCACCGGGGAGGGCTCAGCCCAATGGGGTGCACCACCCCATGATGGGGCAGAAAGGGGTGGTTGTGCTCCCAGACCTGTCATTGGTGCTTCCTGCTCCTGGTTCTCACCTGAGTCATCGTGATGGAGGGATTTGGGCTTGGGGTCACCCTGCTGAACCCCAGGGCAGCTCTTGCCCCATTGCAGGCAGTGGTCACATCCTGCCCTGCCTTGGCAGGACCGGTTCCACCCCAGTGTTAACCTGTGCAATCCCCGGGCAGCCCCAGCCCTGTCAGGGGACAGGAAGAGCCAGAATGTTCTCTGTCATCACAAGAAGAGGGACAAAGAGCTGCCACCACCCTGCAGGAGCTGGCATAGCCCTGCTCACCCAGCCCTGGAGGAGGGATCCCGTCTGACAGCGGAGGGGAACGGGCTCCTCTGTGCAGTGGAGAGGAGTGAGCAAGTGCCCAAGCGAGCACAAGCAATGCTGGGGGAGCAGAGGCTGCTGTGGGACAGGGACAGGAGACTTGTCCTGAGTGTGCCCAAGCTCATGACCTCCTCCAGCCCTTATTTGATGCATTTCCAGTTGCATCCAGCCGTGGCTGGGATCACGCCAGGGATCTCTCCTCCCTGGTGCCCAGGGCCATCTGTCACAGGCCACAGCCACTGCATGAAATAACCATGACACTGGATTAAATATCAGCCCTGGCTCTGCTGGCCCCTGACCTTTCTGTCCCCTCACCTGGAAACAGCGGCGTGAGGGCAAGGAACCACCCCACCGCCTCTCCACAGGGACCTCTCCATTCCAGGTTCCCCCTTTGTTTTGGGAATGCTGCTGCAAAGAGTTCCCAGCCAGAAAAGGACCGCAGCAGCCAGGATGTGGCAGCTTAATGAAGGGATGCTGGTGGCCTCAGGATGTGGCGTAGATGAGCCATGACACCCCATCTCCAGCACCCCATGGGGTGTAAACCATCCCCAGGGGGCATCCCCCATGTCCCCCACCCCCTGTCCCCCCTGGGAGAGGGCAGAGCGAGTCCCCCTGGGTTGGGTCCAAGCAAAGCACTCACGCTGGGAAGCGGGGCCGGAGCCGGGGATCCCGAGGGATGCAGCGAGGAGCCGGGCAGTGGCGTGGGCAGCAGCACCGTGGTCCCACGGCTTGGTCCCACCGGACACGCGTTGGCCAAGCGTGGCGTCAGGTGCCGCTGTCACAGGGACAAGGTGTTATTATGGTGGGAAAACTGGCGCCTGCCTGGGTGGTGCGACCGGTCCATGACCTCTGTCGGCCCGGCCCAGCGCCTGAACTCAGCACCCGCCCTGGCACCGCACCTCTGGGTGCTGCGGGTGCTGCAGGGCATGTGGGTGCTGCGGGTGCCAGTGGGTGCTGCGGGTGCCCGGGGCTCCAGTGCTGTTGGGAAGCCCCATTCAAGGTCCTGTGGCCCATGGTGGAAGCCCGGCTCTGGGTGCAGCTTCCCAAGAGCTCCCCCCATGTGGTGGAAACTCCCTCCCCCCTTTTCCAAGAAGTGAAATCAAGGAAAGGGGGAAGAACAAGGGAAAAAAAAAAGAATAGCAAAATGCTCCCACGTCCTCAAAGTGAGGGGAGGGGGGAGGGGAGGGAAAGGAAAAGAGAAAAGGAAAAAGGAAAAAGGAGAAGGGAAAAATAAAAAATAAAAAAGGAAGAAAGAAAAAGGAAAAACGGAAAAAAGGAAGAAAAGAAGGAAAGAAAGAAGTAAAAAGGAAAATAGATGAAACAAAAAAAGAAAAAATAAAAAGGAAAAAGAAAAAAGAGAAAAAGCAAAAAAGAAAAAGAAAAATTAAAAAAAAAAAAGAAAAAAGAAAAAGGAAAAGTCTTGATGGAAGCTGAAGGAAGGAGCGAGGAAGGAGGAAAACGGGAGAACAGGGAAGGAAGAAGAGGGGACACAAACGGTGCCTGTGCTGCTGCTGGGGCTCAGCGACCCCTGGTGCTGGTGGCGAGTTCATGGCCACATCCATGTCCCCCTCCGGGAGCACCATGAGGTGGCGGGGCCGCCGCCATGGCTGGAGCGCGCGTGTCCCCACAGAACTCCTGCGGGATGAGGCGGGCTCCGCCGCTGCCGAGCACGAGTGTCCCCAGAGAGCCCCGCGGCCCCCACCACGGCCGCCGCATAAACCCCTCGAGACACCACGACCCCCCCCACCAGCCCCCCCGGGCGCCCCGGCCCCTCGGGACGCCCCTTCCGCCCCTTCCCACCTCCCGGGGGAGCCAGGAAAGGGGGAACCCGCCCCACGGGTGGTGCCCACGCCAGGCGTTACCCTGCGCCTCCGCCCGGGACAGCCATGAGCAGGCCTCAGCCTGAGAGCAGGCCCCAGGGAGGGAGTGCGTGAGGGGCGTGTTTTGGAGGGAAAACCATGGATTTAGGGGAAAAGGAGGGGATAATGCTGCTGATGGGGGCTGCTGACCCCCCTGGGTGCGCTTTGCAGGGACACCTTCCACTAGAGCAGGTTGGAACAAGCTGGCCTTGAACACTGCCAGGGATGGGGCAGCCACAGCTGCTCTGGGCACCCTGTGCCAGTCCCTGCTCATGGTGTCTCCATGCAGGAGGCTTCACTGCCCCTCCAGCAGTGCTCAGACATGGTCACGGTGCTTCTTGGTGTTCCGAAGAACCTCCTGGGCTGGTTTGTGCCATCCCGGCATTGGGCACCAGTGAGAAGAACCTGGCTCCATCTTCACACCCTCCCCTCCAGCATTTGCACCCACTGATAAGACCCCCCTGAACATCGTCTCCTCCAGTCCCAGTTCTTGCTGCACTTCCATGCCCTGCATCAGCTTGGTGGGCTCTCGCTGGATGTGCTCCAGTGTCCAGCCCATGCCTCTCTTGCTGGACACAACGTTCCATGAGCAGCCTCACCAGCGCTGAGGGGCAGGATGACCTCCTCCATCACTCCTCATGCTCCATCAGCTGTGTTTGCTCCGAGGGCACGGTGGTGGCTCATGGTCAAGCTCCAGGTCCTTCCCTACAGAGCTGCTTTCCAGCCCACTGCTCCCCAGGGGCAGGACCTTGTGCTTCCCCTAGGTGAACAAATGGACTCAGGTTGGCTCTAGCACCCAGCCAGGGTGTAGCAAATCCTTCCCAAGGGACCAAGGACTGGCAAAGGGGGACAAGGAGCAAGGTCACAGCCACAATGCCCACAGGTTGTGGCACCTGGAGCAGGGTCCAGGCTCTGTCCCTTCAGCCCCATGCAGGATGAGGAACCTCCTCCAGCCCCACACATGCATTGGGCAGAGCAGGGATGCGGTGCAGTCCCACCACCCCACCACAGCCAGGAGGGATGAGACACCACTGGGTGAGTGTCACCTTCTTTAATGACAAGTAAAAAGCCAAGAGCAGCAAGGCGGGCACCCAAACGCAGGTGGGTGGCTCCAGGCTGGGTCCCCCTCCACTGAGGACTCCTCTCCACCAAAGCCAGGGCAAAGCCGCGCTCCTTGTGCTGGGCACTGCCAGGGAGCTCCTGCTCCACCATGGGGCTGTTCCTCCACAAAGGGTTGTGCCAATGCAAAAGGAACAATCCCAAAGGGACCTGCAAGAGCCTGGAGCTTTCTTTGGCCGCCTCCTCATCCTCACTCACCAGAGGTGGCACCAGCATGAGGGGCTGGTGACACCAATGCCATGGCCCAAGGCAGGATGAGCAGCACTGGTGCAGGGGAGCACTGGGAAAGGCGCAGCAGGAGGTTTATTTAGAGGGGAAATGGTTTCAGTTTGCATTCCTGTCGCAGGAGCAAAGCTGAGGGTCCTTCACCCAAGGACAATGGTGTCCACAGGGCACAGCCCCCAGCGCCATCACGCTCGTCGTGCCTTCTTGCTTTTCTTCTTCTCCTCCTTGACAGCAGCATCGTGGGCCTTCCTCTTCGCAGCGAGTTTGTTCGCCTGTGGAGAACCCCCCACGACCCGCAGTCAGACCCATGTGCAGCCACCGAGGGCTGCTCTGCCCTGGTCCCACCAAACCCCCTGGCTGCAGGCACCCGGGTCCATGCCCTCACCAGCTACAGGAGAGCAGAAGGAGCAGCCCAGAGCTGGCACAGAGGCTGCTCCCTCACCCCCAAGGTGGGACAGACCTGGTTTTAGTGATTCACCACCACGAGCCCGTTTGGGAAGAGACAAAGGTCCTGGGCCCACAGCAGCCCTATGCTCCTACCTCTCGGACTTTCCTCTTCTTGCCAAACATGATCTTCTTGTAGAGGTATTTCTCCCTCTTCTTCATCATCATGATGGCCAGACGCTTCTCCTCGCTTTGCTGCTCCTGCTCCAGGCGCTGCTTGTCCTCCAGGCGTAGCTTCCCGGCCGTCACTGTCACCAGCAGCGCCTGCGGGAGCCAGAGCTCAGCACCCGGAACCCACTGCTCTCCCCAGGGACACACGGAGCACCCTCCACACCAGGCAGCAGGTCCTGAGCATGGACAGGGGCGCAGGACCCAGTGGTGTGGTGGCTGCAGGAGCAGCACAGCCGCAGCGGTGCCAGCACTGTACCTTGTTGCTCTGAGTCTTCTGCTCTTCCAGTTTCTTTAATTTCATCTCCTCTTCCTTTTCAGACTCATCTTCCTCCTCCTCCTCCTCCTCTTTATCGTTGTTGTCCTCCTCTTCCTCCTCTTCTTCCTCCTCCTCCTCACTCTCTTCACCTACAGACACACCACCGTTACCAACGGGAGAGCAGTGACTGGCTCTGGAGCAGGTCCAGCCCTGCTCAACTCCCCAACTCCTGATCCCAGAGCCTGGCATCACCTGGCTCCTCTCCCCTCTGCATGGCCAGCAGCTTCAGCTTCTCAGGAGGGATGTAGTCTCCCTCCTGCTCCGTCACGAAGGGTGAGAGGTGGGGGGGCAGCAGCACCCCCGGGAAGTAGTCGGCCACAGGGAGGCACAGCTTGGCATTGACCGAGTCGAAGACCCACTGAGGCTGCAGGTAGTACCTGTGGGGCAGACGGACTCAGGCTCTGGAGCTCATGGGCTGGAGGGGAGCGGGGGACAGCCCTGGGATGGCCAAGGACACCATTGGTCCCCTCTGGGACAGGTCTCCTGCCTCACCGACCTGCCAACAACCTGCTGCTGCACCTGGGGCCGGTCAACGATCTGGTGGGTGATGGATGGGTCACTCACGTCGTAGGTGGCCCCGATGCACAAGGACTTGTCCCAGGAGACCTGGCCACCAAAGCACCTGCCAGCACAGCCCACTGAGGGGTCAGGGAGGCAGGAGGGCCCTCGGGGTCCCCTTGCCTGCAGGAGGCCAGGCAGATCGGCCCCTAAAGCCCTGATGGAGGGGCAGCACCGAGGGACAGCACGTACCGGATGACGAAGGCCAGCGGCTCCCGAGGCACCTCCCGGTTGAGGAAGAAGCGCAGCCCCTCAAAGAGCTTCTTGTGCTTCTCCAGGGCCTCCTGTTCCTTCTTCCTTGCGTCCATCTGCTCCGCGGTCTCCTGCTCAGAGCGAAGTATTCAACCCCCTCCTCAAGAGCAGCCCCTACCAAGCCCCTCTCCGCAGGGTGCCGGCCCCATTGTGCTCCCAGTCCCTCCCAGCACCACACCAGACCCTGCTGGGCACAAAACCTACCCCAGACAGGATCCCCCAAGGCCAGGGCTGAGCCCCGCCACCAGGCTCTTACCCCCTCCACTGGGAACTCATCCAGCTCCACCTCCTCCTCGTGGGTCGGTGCCACCACCCGGGCCAGGCTGGAGGTCAGAGCCGACAGCTTCTGCAGCGGGAGATGAGGAAGGTCAGGCCCAGCCAGGGCTTTGGGATGGGAAAAGGGGCAGCCTCACGGAGGAAGGAGCTTCTCTGACCAGGAGGTCACAAGACTGGACAGATATTCAGTCTTCTCCATGCACTGTCCCACCCCAGGTCCCCCACCATGCAGAAGGGAGGCCAGTGAACCCAAGGCCAAGCACAGCTCCTTCCTTGGCCAACAAAGAGTTTGGGGCCCGCCTCCACCACGCAGGGGTCTGGCTCTGCTCCTCAGTCCCCACATGCTGAGTGCCCCACACCAGGAGGAGGTGTGGGGTCAGGACACCAAGACCACGCAGGATCCTCCCATGGAACACGGTGACAGCAGTATCCCTCACCTCCAGGTAGCTCTCTGAATCCATGGCGTATTCCTTGCCCTCTGCAGGCTTCAGCTCAACATCAGCCTGGCCATCAATCTGGGGGGAGAAACAGGGATGTAGGGAGGCAGCTCCCACATCCCAGAGACCCCCAAACACCCCCTGACCCTCCAACACAGCCTCTCTTCCCAGCACCCCGAGCCGGGAGCAGCCGGTGCCTCACCTTGGGTGGGTAGAGCAGGTTGAGAGACTGGTAGAGGCGGAAGTTGACGAAGCCCAGGAGCGTGGTGTAGAACTCGGTGAAGGTGGCCATCACCCGGTAGTCCACATCCGTGGGGTGCTGTGGGCACAGGGAGGTGAGGACACAAGGACAAAGGAGCAGAGTCCCCTCTGCACGGACAGGGCCCTGTCCGTCTGCACAGGGAGGACCCTGTGCCCTTCACAGCGAGGTCTGGAGATCCACGGCCACCAACAGAGGCTGGGTGGGGAAAGCTGCCCAGGCTGTCACACAGGGCTCTGCTGCCACCCCTCCATGGAGGCACTCATTGCATGGATGGGTCCCCGCATCCCATCACGGCTAGGGACCCTGGGGGCTTGCTGCAGGGACTCCTTGGTGCAGGCCGTGGCAAGAGCAGGACAAGGAGCCAAACCCGGCAGAGACCCAGCCAGCCCCACAAGAGCCAGAACTCAAGGGAGGGAGAACTAATGCTGCCTGGGAAGGACGTGGGTTGGCCAAGGCGATGCTGTGGGGTGAGCTGGAGGGGTGAACCTCAGCAGGGGAAACACAATAAGCTGGGAAGCCTCAACCCAACTGTGCCAACCCCAGAGGCGAAATGAGAGGGTCCTGCCTGGCAAGGGGAGTAGTTCTAAACTGCCAGAGGGGAGATTGAGATGAGCTCTGAGGCAGAAGCTCTTCTCTGTGAGGGTGCTGAGGCGCTGGCACAGGGTGCCCAGAGAAGCTGTGGCTGCCCCATCCCTGGCAGTGTTCAAGGCCAGGTTGGACACAGGGGCTTGGAGCAACCTGCTCTAGTGGAAGGTGTCCCTGCCTGTGGCAGGGGTTGGAGGTGGAGGAGCTTTAAGGGTTGGGTCCCTTCCAACCCAAAGCAGGCTGGGATGATTCTGTGACACATCTTGACAAGGTGCAGCACAGCGATGAGTCTTACTCAGCTCTTCCCTAAGTGGCAGCAGCCTCATTCCTCAGGTTAATTTTTAATGGCTGATTAAGGCATACCTTGAAAATGGACAAGAGAAAACAAGGAACCGGGGAGGCTGGTACAGCCTGGCACAGGGTCATGGGGACAGCCAGCCCGGAGGGCCGTGCCCCACCGGGCCCCACGGTCCCCCCTATGGGCTCCACAGCACAAGAGCCACAGGACGGTCCCTCAGCTGCCCTTGGGGAGAGACTTGAGCAGGGCCTGTTGTGTCTGATGACAGGTGATGGGTTTGAACTGAAAAAGATTTGGGCTGGACGTGAGGAAGGAATTTTTTCCATGAGGGCAGTGAAACACTGGCACAGGCTGCCCAGAGAGGTGGTGGCTGCCCCATCCCTGGAGACATTCCAGCCAGGCTGGATGTGGTTCTGGGCAACCTGGTGTCAACGAAGACATTCCTGCTCATTGCAGGGGCCGGACTAGATGAGCTTTGGGGATCCCTTCCAACCCAAACTGTGCTGTGATTCTATTCTAACCCTTCCCCATCCCAGGGAAGGCAGCAGTGTGGGTCCCGCACGGATCCTGCCACGTTCCTCCCTGGTACTCACATCATGGGCGAAGGCGTAAGGGGTGATCCAGGTGACGGGCTGCCCCAGCACCTCGGCCTGGTAGTAGATGCCCTTGATGGAGAGGAAGACCTGCAGGGAAGGGAAGGCTCAGGGGGAGGAAGCCCGCGGGTGCTCCCTTGTCCCTGTTCTTGTTAACTCTTCTCCTGGCAGTGGAGTCATCAGGGGAGCATCAGACAGCCCAGCAGCACTCATTCCCCGGCTGAAGCACCAGCACAGTGGGCCTGGTGCTGTCCAGGGGCATGAGCTCAGCACCACCACCTCCGCAGCCCCCCCAGGCAGGGGCAGGGGGGTCTCAGCCCCCCTCCCACAGCACCCACCTTGCGCAGGGAGCGGGAGGCGATCACGTAGTTGAGGAACTCCACGGCCAGGCGCCGGCAGAGCTGGATGGTCTGGACGTGGCACTTGCCCGTGCGCGGGAAGGTGGAGAACAGGAAGCACATGGAGAGAGCATCGTCCAGGTCCCGCAGCGCATCCACAAAGGTTGGGTACCTGTGCCCGGGCAGGAGGAGGAATCACACAGAGCCACGTCCACCAGGACCTGCTGGGGCTGCTGGAGACCACGCAGGACAAGGGGACAGGAACCAAAGAGCATCGACCTCCTGCATGTCCCACCAAACTGGTGATCCACAGGGAGGGGAAGACCCTCCTGGGCACTGCGGAGCTCACAGACACCAGCTCCTGGGACTCAGGGCTCTCCAGGGAGCCAGAAAGCTCCCTGGATGAGGGGACAGCAACACTCCAGTTACAATGTGGTGTCAACAGGTTTTAGAGTACCTACAGGCACCGAGTGTTGTGGAACTGTGTGCCGGGCGGCACCCCCAGAGCGTGAGCACCAGCTCAGGGAGGGGATCCTGCCCCTCTGCTGCGCTCTGGGGAGACCCCCCCCCTGCAGTCCTGATCCAGCTCTGGGGCAACAGCACAAGAGGGACGTGGAGCTGCTGGAGCGAGGCCAGAGGAGGCCCCGGAGCTGCTGCGAGGGCTGGAGCAGCTCTGCTCTGGAGCCAGGCTGAGAGAGCTGGGCTGGGGCAGCCTGGAGAAGAGAAGGCTCCTGAAGGGGACACCTTAGAGCAGCTCCAGTGCCTAAAGGGGCTCCAGGAAACCTGGAGAGGGGCTTTGGACAAGGGGAATGGCTTTAACCTGCCAGAGGGGAAATTGAGATGAGCTCTGAGGCAGAAGCTCTTCCCTGTGAGGGTGCTGAGGCGCTGGCACAGGGTGCCCAGAGAAGCTGTGGCTGCCCCATCCCTGGCAGTGTTCAAGGCCAGGTTGGACACAGGGGCTTGGAGCAACCTGCTCTAGTGGAAGGTGTCCCTGCCCATGGCAGGGGTTGGAACTGGAGGAGCTTTCAGGTCCCTTCCAATCCAAACCAGTTTGTGTTTCTGTGAATCCCAGCCTGGACCCACCAGGACCAGTTCCTGCGCTGCAGCACACCAGCACAGGGCACTCCTTGGGCAGATGAAAGCAGCAGGACTCAAAGGCTGCAGTCAGGGGAGGTGGGAAGGTCACCCCGTGCCTGCACCCATCCTGAGCTTGCTGGGGCAGCGCCTGCCCCTTGGTACCATTTCCCTTGCCTCAACCTGCACCAGCACAATGAGGTCTTGGACACCACTGGGACAATGACGAGACCTGCCAAAGCAGGTTCCTTCCCTCCTGGGTTCTGTCCTCTCCCAATGCCACCAAATCCATCAACTCATCAAGAGTCACCATCCGTCAGCCCTCCCTCTGAGGAAAACGGTGCCCAGGGAGAGAAGGAGAGCATTGAGCATCTTCCTAGAGATCCCAGATCCACCCAGGATGGCCAGGCACTCCCTGCTCACTCATGTGCTGCTACAGCCAGCATGCAGCACACCAGGGCCTTCTCCTCCAGCCCAGAAACACCGGTTTCCATCGCTCCCCCTCCAGATACACACAGGAGAGGGATCCCTACATAGGGATGGACACAGCAAAGGCTCCACAGCTCCTCGCGGGAGGACGGCTCTGCCAGGACACGGCATGCAGCTCACCCACCTCTCCTTCACAATGTGGTCAAGCTTGTAGGTGGGCTTGTTGTCCTTCAGCCGGTCTACGGTGCTCCACTCGCTCTTCCCGTACGCCTTCCGGAGCTTCCGCACGAACACCTGCGGGAGAGCGGGAATGCTGGGGGGGGTCTGCAGGAGAGCCCGAGCCCCTGGAGCCCTCGGGGGGGCTCCTGCAGGAAAATCACCTTGTACTCCCGGAACGAGTTGACGATGGGCTCATGGAGGAGGAACTTGATGTCCTTGAGGAGGTAGAAGGTCCTGGGAGCTGTGGAGCCTCTGTTCACCTTCTTCTTGTGCTTGGGCTCGTGGGGGTAGATTCCCTTCAGGATGCAGAGGCGCCTGGTGGCGGTGATGAGGGTGAGACACGCGGGGCTGTAGCACGCAGAGGTGCTGCCACCTCTCGGGGCGGGGACCCCAAAACACAGCACCCTGAAAGCCCAGGACACACAGGAAACACCACCCCGCTCCCTATGGGAAGGGCCACCCCACACCCCACCACAGGCCCCATCTCCTGCTGCTCCTTCGGGGGTCCCGGTTGGGTGCTGAGGGGTCCCGGTCGGGTGCCGGGCGCACCTGAAGTCGGGCAGGCTCAGCTGCAGCTTCTTCCGCGCCCGGTTCCGGGTGATGTAGTTGGTGGCGGCCCCGCGCTCGAACTGCAGAGAGACGGGGGGGTCGGTACAGGGAGCCCCGGCACCGGGAGGGGGAACCGCGGGGGGGGGCGGAATAGAGCCACTGGGCACGGCGAGAAGAGGGGGAGACCCGGCACCAGATGGGGGGGACGGACACGGTAGCACACGGGAGGGTACCGGGGGGGGCACAGGGAACGCGCACCGCAGGGTGCGGGAGTACGGGGGTGGGGGGGGGGGTCCGGTACCTTCTTCTTCTCCAGCCCCCCCATGGCCGCGCCGCCGCTGCCGCGTGTTCCCGGCGCTCCGCAGGACCCCGGGCTGCCCGCGCCCCGCCTGCGACCGGGCCCCGGGCCCTGCGCACACCGCAGCCGCGCCGGCCGTGGGGCAGCGCGGGCGGGGCGGGAGCGGGACCGGGACCGGGACCGGGAGCAGGAGCGGGGCAGACAGCGCGGGCAGGCGGGGGACCGGGCTGGGCAGGGTTAGGTCAGGCGCGCCGCGGGCAGCCCGCGCGTCCCCGTAGGAGGGGTCCTGCGGCGCGGGGCACGCCGGGGTGCCGAGGCGGGGCCGGTGGGTCCCGGTGGGTCCCGGTGACCGCGGCAGGGCCGGGCCCGGGCGGTCCCACAGCGGCGGTTCCCGCGGGGCGGGCCCGGCTGCGGGGCCCCCGCGGCTGCCGCACGCCCGGGCGCGGGGTGACCGACAGGCGGCGGCGGGGGGTGAGTGCCCGCAGCGGCTCCGTGCCCAGCCCCGGGCCGAGGCGGGTCTCGGTGCTCCTGCGGACCCCGGGCTGCGGAGGAGGTTTGGGCTGGTGTGTGCCGCCGCCGTGTGCAGCGCTGGCGCTGCTCGCAAAGCGGTTATAGCCGCGAGCTCCAGCTCCAAGGTGGCTCCTTGGCCCCACGTTGGCACCGGAACGAGCTGTTTGCATTAAAGAGAACCAGAACCACCAAACAAGCGAAAAACGGGGAAAAGGAGCAATTCGAGGGGGAAAGGGTCTCTTGTCCCGGGGGTGCTCTCCTGGGCCGGTGCTGGCGTGATGGGGGCCCCTGAGCACCGTTGGTTAAAGAGAACTTGAACGTCCACCGGGACCCTCTCGAGGTGACGGCTGCTGGAACAGTTTAATGTTTGTCCAGTGTGAGGTGTCCCTGCCCGGGGCAGGGGGTGGAACTGGGGGAGATTTAAGGTCCCTTCAACACAAACCAGGCTGGGGTTCGGTGCCGGTTCGTCCGGTGCCGTGTGGGGCTGTGGGTAACGGGGGCTTGGACCTGACCCCGGTGGGTCACTGGAGCTGCTCTTGTCCCCACTGCTGGTTGCGGCCGCTCTGGGTGCTTCACCCACCCGTGGTGCCTCTGGGTGCTGTTGGTGCCGTGCGCCCCTCCCTGCACCCTCATCCGTTCCCAGCGCCCTCCAGAGAGCAGCTGCCCTTGGGACATGGGTCACCTCCTGCCCCTGTCACCAGCGGGACACCCATGGGTGCTCCCTGGGCTCCCTGCTGTGTCCTGTGGAGGCCGGGAGCCCTGTCCTCAGCCCCCACCCAGTGCAGGGGTTCTGTGGGGGGCAGCAGCGAGTCCCCACAACTCAGCACCCCCCTGAGCCTGGGGGTCCGCACTGCAGGGATTTACCTGCTGGGGTTCAGACCCCCGCACCCACTGCGGCGCTGGGCTGGTTAATGCTGGTTTGCAGTTCCATACGGACAGCGGGTTACAGCTTCCGAAGGGGATGGAGGGCGCAGGAGCTCAGGATTCCCATCCCCATCGCTTGTTTTTTCTTGGGCTGACTTTGGCCGGTGACTCTGACCCGAGCAGGGGTTCAGGTCTCGCTGCCCCGGCCGCAGGACAGGGACACCTTGTGCTGGCACGGGCTGTGCCGGGTCAGGGAGCCAGGGGGGGAAGGAGGGCCGGGAATTCCTTATCTCTGCCCTGCGGGGGTCGGGCTCACTTCCCTTCTCTTTGCCTCCAGCCGAAGTTCTTCCCTGTTCCTGCTGACTCGGCTCCAGTGTGCGGAAACAGCCTCCTGTGACACCTCCCTGTCCCCGGCCGTGTCCCAGCTCACCTCGTCGTGCTGTGCCGTGCCCTGCCGTGCCATGCCACGACACCCACCGTCCCGCTGCGGCGTGTGGCTGCTCCTGGTGCTGCTGCAGGCTGCGGTCCTGCCTGCCTGGCTCTGCGGTGAGTATGGCCACGGGCACAGCCCGCAGCCCCCCCAGGCTCCGGGGGGCTCACTCCTGCTGAGCAGGTCCCTGAGGAGTGGGTCAGGGGACACAAGCCCCATCCCATGCTCCAGCCCCATGCCCTGGCTCTGGGGCAGACGTGAAACCCCTCCGGTGATGGGTTTCCCGGGGCTGAGCTCTCTGGAGTGCCCGCTGGGGTTAAGCCTTATTCCTGTGCTCCCTTCTCCCGCCCAGTGCCTGCAGCCCCCAACCACCCATGTCCCTGGGGTCAGGGCAGCCCCAGCAGCCCCCTGCCAGCCCCACGGGTTGCCTTGGGCTCTCTGCATTCCTGCTTCATGTCATGTATATTGTTTATTCCCTATTTTGGGGGCAGAGACTTGAGCTTTGGGGACCTGAGGAGGGGTTGCAGAGGGCAGGGGTGCACGGCAGGGTTGGGGTGCTGGGTGTCCATCGCCACCACAGCCCCGCACCGCCGGTGCTGGGTGCTGCAGTGCCCCGGCGCTCTCCTGCCCTCCTCACCCTGCACTCCCCGCCGGGCCCGGTAGAAGCCCCGGGGCAGGCGGCCGTGCTGCGGGCTCTGAGCTCCCGGCTGCTCGCGCTGGCGGCGGATCCCGAGCGGGAGCCTGACCCCAGCGTGTACCTGGCGCTTCGCCTGGCCGGGGAGCACGACCTGCGCCGGGAGCAGCAGTACCTGGCACGGCTGCAGGACGCCTTCCAGCACCGCTACAGCCGGTAGGTCCCGGGGGGGCACTGCGTGTCTCCTGTGTCACCGGGGGATGTCCCCTGGCTTTCCACTGACACCAAGTCCCCGCAGGAGCCTGCAGGCAGCCGGAGACCCCTGGCACGATGCTGCGGGCACCGAGCACAGCACGTACGTGTGTGTCCCCCACAGGGGCAGTCCCCTCTGCTGGCAGGGTGACGAGCACCGGTGCAGTGCAGGGGGGTGACAGGCACCGGTGTGCTGCAGGGGGGGTGATGGGGTGTTTGCAGGAGCACTGATGTGGAGTGGCTGGAGACGGGGCGGCTGGCGCTGTACCTGCTGGGGCTGAGGGCCACATGTCCCCCGCCGGAGCACAAGCCCCTGCGCTCACTGGTGACCTGGCTCAAGTACTACCTGGAGGAGGACTGGGCAGGTGAGAGCAGCCCCATGGCATGACCCCAGCGAGCACGCACCCGGGCACCGGCACGTCCGGCCGCGGTGACACAAGCCCTTGTCCCCAGGCTCCCGGCGGCATGGCCACCCCATCACCAGTTACTACCAGTACGGCCTGGGTGTGCTGGCGCTGTGCGTGCACCGCAAGCGGGTGCGGGAGGAGGTGATCCGCCGGCTCCTGGCTGCCGAGCAGCACGCCAAGTTCGGGTACAGTGCCGGCAGTGCCATAGGTAAAGGGGCCCTGGGGACGGGTGGGGTGGTGGCACCCCAGGGTGGATGTGTGGCCACGCGGTGACACCCCGTCCCCACAGACACAGAGGCGGTGGCAGCGATGGCCTTCACCTGCCTGGAGCAGGAGCGGCTGGTGGGGTCCACGCTGGCGGCAGAGCTGCGGGCGGCCGTGCACGGGGTGAGGAAGAGGATGGTGGAGGCACAGGGCGAGGATGGCTTCTTTGGCAACGTCTACAGCACCCCCTGGGCCATGCAGGTGGGTGTCCAGTGTGAGGGCACACCCGCATGGGATATGGGTTTGGGATGTGGGTGCTGGCCTGGGTGTGAGCAGAGACACAGTGTGGACATCATGAGGTTCCACAAGGCCAAGTGCAAGGTCCTGCCCCTGAGTCAGGGCAACATCCAGCACAAACAGAGGCTGGGTGGAGATGGGATGGAGCAGCCTGAGGAGAAGGACTTGGGGGTGTTGAGTGGGGAAAAGCTCCCCATGACCATGGCAGGAGGTTGGAACTGGATGAGGTTTAAGGTCCTTTCCAACCTTTCCCTTTCACTCTGTGATCCTATGGCTCTGTAGGTAGGGGTGTGGGTGCAGGCACAGGCATGGGAGCAGATGTGGGTACTGGGGCAGAGGCAGGGGCTGGGGGGTCAGTGCTCAGCTCACTGTGGTGCCCACAGCCCGGGGCTCTGACCCACCTCCCTCCTGGGGACGCTGCCCCATCCCCTTCCTCCCTCTGGCTCCAGGTGTTCATCGCCACCAACTCGTGCGAGGCGCAGGCTCCGTACGGCCGGGCCATGGCCGCATTGCTGCGGCACGCGGGCGCCTTCAGCACCGCTGCCACGCTGGCGCAGGCGCTGCCGGCGCTGCACGGCCGCTCCTACCTGCACATCGCCTCCATGCGCTGCGAGGAGGAGCTGGGTAGGAGCTGGGGGCAGCCGGGCTGGGGTTGGCACTGCTGGCGCCGCGGCAGTGGCCTGGTGCCCATCAGCACCGCGGTGGCTTCCCGCAGACACGCTGACGCCCATCAGCCCTGAGCCGCTGTCGGAGCTGCCAGGGAACAAGACGGTGCGGCTGGTGGTGGAGTGTCCTCTGCCATCGTGTCCCCAGCGCTGGCTCTATGACCACGCGGTGCTCGCGCCTGCCAGTGCCACCCTCCTGGACGTGCTCAGGGCAGCCACTGAGCAGGGACCTCCCGACTTCACGTATGTGACCCGCGGGTGTCATATCCCGGGTGGCCATGCCCTGTGCACCCGTCCATGGGCTCACCCACCCGGCAGTGCTGGGGCTGGACCCTCACCCTCATCCCCCCCCGGCAGGTTTGACACCCAGGACACCCCCCAGGGCCCCTACCTGAGTGGGGTGCTGGGGCTGGAGGCGCAGCAGCAGAAGCGCAAGTACTGGCAGCTCCTCACTGCGCCCAGCACCAGCCTGCAGATGGGTGAGTGATGGGGGCACAGGGGAGGTGGGGGGGTTCCTGGCTGCCCCCAGGGCCACTTTCCCACCCGGGGCTCTCCCTCTCTCCACAGGTATTGCTGACTACAGACCTTGCGACGGGGAGACCCTCATCCTGCGCCTCAGCCAGTGGTAGAGGATGGGGGTGATGGCAATGAACCGCCTGCCCAGGCACAGACCCTGCTGGCTCCTGCCTCCCGCTTTCCTGCGTCCGGGTGCCAGCACCCCAGATCTGCCCGGGGGGGGGGAGAAGGGAGAGGAGGGACCCACGATGCCCTGTGTCCTGTGTGCATGGTGGGACGGAAGCACCCAGAGCAGCAGCTCAGTGCACGGATGGGGCAGCAGCAGCTGGAAGCACTTCTAGTGCCCAAAGTGGCCACTTTGGGGGAGCTCGAGCCAGTGCTGTTCATGCCCAGTGCGATGCCAGCCAGGGCCATCCTCTGGGGGGACACCCTGATCCTCCCCATGGAGTCCCCTCCAACCCCAAGTGCTCGGGCACCGTGGTGGCCCCAGTGCCACACGCAGCCCCACTGGGGCCTCCTGGGCGTATCCCAAACGTGCTCCGGGGATTTAATCCAACCCCAGCCCCCCCGGTGGCGGTGTCGGGCGCTGCGGTTCGGGGTCGGGGTGTCCCCAGCGCGGTGACAGCCGCACCCGGCAGCTCTGACGCACCGCGGAGGCCGCCGCGCTGCGGTTACCTCCGGCCTGGCGGGGCCGCACGGCTGCGGGTTGTGCCGCCGCGGAGCCGGTACCCCCGCCCGGGCGGCGGTGACGCGGTGGCGGGGAGGAGCTTCCCTCCCTCCCTCCCGCCATCACCAAACTTTCCGCTCGCCGCTGGCATCGCCGCCCTCGCACATGGCACCAGCGCCCCCGGGTTGAGCCCTGACACCGGCCACCGGGCGGGTCCCGCTGCCGCCGGGAATCGGGGATCCGACACCATCACCAGCAGCAGCACCGGCGGCGGATCTCGGCGCAGGAGGACGGGGCAGAGCGCAGGGTGGCAGCGGGGGGGAGCGGAGCCGGTGCCCATGTGCCTGCGGTCCCGGCGCGGCGATGAGGCAGCGATGATGACAACCACCGCCGAGGGCACCCTCCGGCCCTGGAAGCCGGACCCGGGGCAGGCGCAGGGGGGTCGGGCCCCGCCGTGGCCGTCGCTGCCGCTGACCCTGACGGTGCTGGCCTGGCTGGGCACCGGCACCACCATGGCCGGCCTCAACAAATGGATCTTCTCGGCGCACGGGTTCCGGTACCCGCTGCTGCTGTCGGCGCTGCACATGCTGTCGGGGGCGGCCGTGGGGCAGGCGCTGGGCTGGGCGCGGGGACTGGCCCCGCCGGCCCCGCGGCACCGCGCCAGGATCTACCTGCTCAGCATCACCTTCTGCACCAGCGTGGCCTTGGGCAACCTGGGCTTGAGCTCCGTGCAGCTGGACGTGGCGCAGGCGGTGGCTGTCACCACGCCGCTGGTGACGCTGCTGCTGTCGCGGGTGCTGGGGCGCCGGCGGCACCACCCGCTGCAGTACGTGGCCATGGGGCCCGTGTGCGCCGGGGCCGCCTGCGCCATCGCCAGCGGCCACCAGCCCGGCTGCGGCTTCCTGCTGGCTGCTGCCGTGCTCCGCGCCCTCAATTCCATACAGCAGAGTAAGTGCCACCCGCCTGTCCCTGCCCTGCCCGTCCCCTGCCCTGCCCGCATGCCCTCCCCATCACAGCCCCTGGGCACAGGAGTGCTGGTGATGCCCAGCACCACCCTGGTGCTGGGTGATGCTCCCTGGCACCGGTGCCACCCCAACCCTCGCAGCACTTTGGCCTCCGGTGCCCCTTTAGCCCTAGTGCCACCCCAATTCCAGGGCCACCAATTGCCTTCCTGGCCCTGGCATCACTTGCTGCCCACCCTGTTCCTGGTGCCACCCCAGGGCCACCCTTGCCCACCCTATCCCTGGTATCGCTCCAGTGATCACCCTGCATCACCCTTAGTGCCACCCTGTCCCTAGTGTCACCCTAGTGTCACCCACACCTGCCTGCCTTCCCCAGCATGGTGCCATGACCTGGTGTGACCCTGGTTTGTTGCTGACAAACACGCTGGTGTCCCTGTGGTGTCCCATGGGCACCGCTGGCTCCCAGTGATGCTATCCCATGTCCTGGGGGCCTGGGGGGTGGCAGTGCCATAGCCTGGCGCAGAGGCACCCAGACTGCCCCGTCCCATCCATGGGCTCCCCCAGCACTCACCCTGGGCTCCTCGTCGCCCGTGGGACATGGCAAGAGGCCCTGGGTACACAGCACATGCCCCGCCATGCAGCCCCCAGTTGTGCCTGCTGTCCTCGGGTGACCCGGCGGGGGACCTGGGGACACAGCAGGGACAGGCCACGTGCCCGGGAATGGTGCTGCAAAACCAGGGGGAGGAGGAGGATGAGGATATGGGAGCGGAAACTGTGTTTGCTCCAGAACAGGACAGGGAAACAGCTCTATCCAATCTGCCCTGGGGCTCCCCATGCCCCAGACTGGGGCATCCCCTCACCCAGGGCACCCCCAATTCCCCATTTCCCCCTTCCTGGTGGCTGTGTTCAGTTCTGGGCCCCTCACTGCGAGAGAGACATTGAGGTGCTGGAGCAGGGCCAGAGAAGGGCACCGGAGCTGGTGCAGGGCCTGGAGCACAAGTGTGATGAGGAACGGCTGAGGGACCTGGGGGGTTTAGTCTGGAGAAGAGAAGGCTCAGGGGGGACCTTATCGCTCTCTGCAACTGCCTGACAGGAGGATGGAGCCAGGAGGGGGCTGGTCTCTGCTCCCAAGGAACAAGGGATGGGACAAGAGGAAATGGCCTCAAGCTGCACCAGGGGAGGTTTAGATGGAGCTGAGGAACAATTCCTTCCCCAGAGGGTGCTCAGGCATTGGAACAGGCTGCCCAGGGCAGGGCTGGAGTCACCGGCCCTGCAAGTGTTCACACCCCGTGTAGCTGAGGCCTCAGTGCCATGGGTTAGTGGTGGCCTTGGCAGTGCTGGGAATGGTTGGACTGGATGAGCTTGAAGGGCTTTTCCAACCTGGTTGATTCTGTTATCTGGGGCCTGGGCACGAGTCGGGGCTCATGTTGGTGGGTGCCCCTGTGGGTGCAGGTGTCCCCCCGGGGCCATCCCCACTGACTGTCCCATGTCCCCGCAGGTGTCCTGCTGCAGGAGGACCGGCTGGACGCGCTCTCCCTGCTCTGCCTGACATCCCTGCCCAGCTTCTGCCTGCTCCTGGGGGCCGCGGTGGTGCTGGAGGTGGGGCCCTCCTGGGACGGGGTCCTGCGCTACGACAGCACCCTGTGGGGCTGGGTCCTGCTGAGCTGCCTGGGCTCCGTCCTCTACAACCTGACCACGTCCCGCGTCCTGGCCCTCACCTCCGCGCTCACCGTGCACGTGCTGGGCAGCGTCACCGTGGTGGGGAACCTGCTGCTGTCGCGCCTTGTGTTCGGCACCCGCCTGAGCGGGCTCAGCTACGCGGGCACCGCGCTGGCGCTGGCCGGGCTGCTCCTGCTCCACCAGCCCCAGCTCCTCGCAGGGCGCTGGGCCCCGCGCACCGCACCCGGGCACCACGGCCATGAGTAGGGACTGCGCGGGGCTGGGCACGGGAGCAACGGTGGCCGCGGTGCAGTGCACACAGGTGTGCTGAGCTGCACCGTGATGTGTGTGCACGTGTGTGCTGGTGTGCATGGATCTGTGTGCACACGTGTGTGCTGAGGTGCATGGATCTGTGTGCACATGCGTGTGCTGAGGTGCACAGTGATGTGAACACATCTGGTGTGCACGATGCTGTGTGAACATGTCTGGTTTGCACGGTGATGTGTGCATGTGTGTGCTGGCATGCACAGTGATATGTGCACATGGGTGTGCTGGTGTACACAGCTCCGTGTGCATATGGGTGTGCTGAGACGCACAGTGATGAGCACAGAGCAGTGCTGGTGCACACAGGTCTGTGTGAACACGTCTGGTGGTGTGCACAGCTCTGTGCACGCGTGCTCCTGTGCACAGCACTGTGTGTACGTTTGTTTTCTGGTGTGCACAGAGCTCTGTGTGTGTGTGCTGGTGTGCATAGCACAGTGCGCACACGTGTCTTGGTGTGCTCAGCTCTGTGCACATGTGTGTTGATGTACACAGCTCTGCGTGTGCAAGGGGGTCCATGCAGAGCTCTGCACGCACAGGCTCTGCCAGCGTGCATGTATCTGCGTGTTGCTGTGCGTGCATGGGGCACGTGCTGCTGTGCAGCTCTGTGTGTTCAAGCAGGTCTCACGCATGTGGGCATGCGTGCTCTGTATGTAGGAACATGTCTGTGTGCACGGCTTTGCGTGCCCGCGGGCGTGCACGGGTGTTGTGTGTGCAAGCGTGTTGCTGTGTGTGCAGAGCCTTGTGTGCAGGTGTGCATGTGGGTATTGTGCACAGGTGTGTCCCTGCACACGTCTGTGCACGGAACATGCGTGTGTTGGTGTGCACAGCAACTGTGTGTGCAGATGCACTTCCACATGTACACGGCTCTGCACAGGGCCGTGTGTGATGGGTACTGGTGGCACATGCCTACATGTGTGTGCCACGGCTCTACACGTGTGTCCCCAGGCTGGGCACGCTCAGGGATGTGGCTGGGGATACACGGCTCCATGTAACTGAATGCTGTCACAGCACAGTGTGTGTGCGCACACACGTGTGTCTGTATGTGCGCGCGTGAACACGCCTGTGTGCCACTGAGCTCCGCTGGCTCGGGTACACCTGGGGTTGTGCACACGCGGTTCTTATGGCTGAACAAGACACCAGGGCCAGTCCGTGTCCTCTCCTTGTCGTCTTCATCCCTACCGTGTGTCCTCCGGCCACCACAGCTCCGGCCCCGCCGGTCCCCATTTGCCGAGGCTGGAGCAGCAGAGCGGGATGGCCAGAGCCCAGCAAAGGGCACGGGGATGGCCCAGACCCACTCGCCATCGCTCCGGGACAGCGAAGGGACGTCCCAGCGTGGGTTCACCGGCACCGGCACCGCCGCGGGCGAAGGGCCCGGCTCTGGTTGCACTTGTCCCAAAATAAAGCTCTATTTTTGTCGTGCTCCATCCCGGCTCCTGGGTCATTCCCGGCCGAGGCCCCGAGCGGGGCAGGGAGGAGGGTGCTGAGGCGCTGGCACAGAGTGCCCAGAGAAGCTGTGGCTGCCCCATCCCTGGCAGTGTTCAAGGCCAGGTTGGACACAGGGGCTTGGAGCAACCTGCTCTAGTGGAAGGTGTCCCTGCCCATGGCAGGGGTTGGAGCTGGAGGAGCTGTAAGGTCCCTCCAACCCAAACCAGGCTGGGACTCTGAGCCACTGGTGCAGGAATGTGAAGCTGAGGCACAGGAACCCCTCGGATGTCCCAGCTCCCAGCTCTGCTGTGCCCACCATGGCTGGTGCTGTCCCCATGCTCCAGTGTGGGGCCCTGGGGCGGCCACTGGGACCCACACACGGTGCCCATGTGGTGCCCGCAGCGTGGCCCTGCCCGGCCCTGGGGAGCAGCACCCGCCGACACCTCCATATGGACATGCCACCCGCAGGCACAGCCCCTGCTCCCTCCCCATTCCCAAACACTGGTTATCTTCCACCCGTCAGGGTTGTGAGTCCTGAGGCACTTCCCAAAGTGTCCCAGGAGTGGCTCCTTCCCCAGCACCCGGTGAGGGCCATGAGCCTGTTGGTGCTCAGGCTCCCATTGCAGCGGCTGTTCCATAGCGGGGAGGGTTCAGCGTCTTTTTGGTTTCCCAGTTCCTTTCCAAAGGCCAATCCCAGCGTGTCTGCAGGGATGGGGCTGGAGAAATACCCCCAGGGAGATCCCGGGACCCTCAGCATCCCTGCCAAGGGATGGGAGGAGCAGGACTTGCCTGTGGGCAAGGAGCCCTTCCCCAGGGATTGCCCATCCCGGCCCCTGGCCCATCTGCTGGCACTGGGGTCTGCCTGGATCCTGCCTGCATGAGATCCCAGCCTGGTTTGGGTTGAAGGGACCTTAAAGCTCCTCCAGTTCCAGCCCCTGCCATGGGCAGGGACACCTTCCACTAGAGCAGGTTGCTCATCTGAGGCTTTGCTGGCCCTGGTTCCTATTCCCGCTGCTCCAGTCAGGCTTGTGGCTGGAGCTGGGCTGGGCATGGTGGGTCCCACTGGCAGCATTTGTGCTGGGCTGGGGGCTTCTGCACTGCCCATGAAGGCGCTGGCCTGGAGCTGTGGCCCTCTCAGGTGTATTTCAGGCCATGACCTCAGCCCGGTGGCATCTCAATGCTCCAGCCTCGGGAAGGATCAGGCTTCCCATGGGCACGGTGCCCAAGTGCTGGCTCTGGTGGCATCACAGCCCGGCTGCTTTGCATGTGCAGGAGCACTGGGGCACCCCTGCTCCAGGGCAGCACCTTCCTGGGGAGCAGACCCTGTGGCAGCAGGACCAGGGAAAGACAGGGACAGCCCCGCATGGGCAGTGAGGATGGGTGACAGCTCTACGTGCTTGGTCCCACCGCGCTGGAGGTGCTGGTGGTGAGGAGCTCCAGTGGGTAAAAGGAATGTGTGTCCGATGGGATGGTGGTGTTATGAGGGAAGTTTCTTCTGGAGCTGCTGTTAAACTGCTACTGAAATGCTCCTGTGAGGTGGCGATGGAGCAGCCTCGGGAGCTGTGAGCCGCTGCCCTTGCTGGAGGAGCAGCATGTCCCCGTGCCGGGGACAGAGCATCGGGGTGGCTTTACTGTGCACATGTTATCCGTGTTTCAGGACAGGGGATTAGCTGCTGCCCTGGGGACGTTGGGAGGCTCAGAGGGACGTGGGAGCTGTGGCAGGACCAGCACTTGCTAAGCTGGGAGCCAAAGGCAGTGACACCTTCCCTCGCATGCGGGCTGTGGTCTGACACCACCATGTCACCGCCCTCACACAGTGCCAGGGACCATCCCAGCTCTGGAGCTGAAACCATGGAAAAGCCTTTTCTAGGGCAGACCTGAAGGAAAATACATTCCCGTGGCAGGACAGCACGGCCTGAGGATGGACAGTGTGAGGAGCAGGATCTGAGGATGCTTGAAGCAGCCCAGGCCCCGCTGGAGGCCAGGAGATGGACAGGGAGACCCTGCAGACTCCCTTCAGCCCCTCCTCTGCTTCAGCAGTGACCAGAAGTGCTGTGAACGCCGCCAGGGCAGGCTGGGGTTACTGATGACACTGCTCACCCTGCCTGGCACCCGCTTGCTGCTCTGCTCTGAGAAGGCTGAGAAGCTCCAGGGCAGCCACAGCCGCTCCGGGCAGCCTGTGCCAGTGTCCCACCACTTCCCAGGGGAGAACTGCAAAGAATCCCAAAGCCAATCCAACCCCCTCACCCACCAACCCAGCCCAGCACAGCACACCCCGCACCGAGGGCAGTGGGGTATCCTGCAGGAACCTGCATTCCACACCGTATATCCTTCTGTTGAGCAAGAGCAAGGAATGAACAATCCTTTAGACATCCTCTAAAAAAGCAAAGGTTCTACAGGCTCAGAAGTAGGGCCCATTTCTGCCCAGGCTCTGGTGTTCCAGGCACTGTGTGAGCTCCAGGCACTGTGGTACTGGAGGAACAAAGAACTGTTCCACTGGCGCAGGGTGCCCATAGAAGCTGTGGCTGTCCCATCCCTGGCAGTGTTCAAGGCCAGGTTGGACACAGGGGCTTGGAGCAACCTGCTCTAGTGGAAGGTGTCCCTGCCCGTGGCAGAGGGTTGGAACTGGAGGAGCTTTAAGGTCCCTTCCCACTAAACCATTCCATGACTCCATGGTTCCATGACTGCGGATGCTGGAGTCTCTTCCTGCCCTCTCTGGAATGCAGCAGATGACTGGACTTGGAGTTGTTGTCTCAAAACCCGGAGTCATATCCCAGTTAGGAAAAACAAACACTGGTAACGCTCCAAACACCCTGACTCACACCCGCTCCTGGCCTGTGTTAGCACAGTTTGTGCTGGAATAGAACAACCCTGTCCCAGCACGGGACTGCTTCAGAGGCACTGTCAGGGCCCCAGCGCACAGAACATGTGAAAACTAACTTTATAGCTTAAACTGTGTTGGTTCTATTTCTGGCAAACCTCACCGGTTGTACCACAGATCCCCTGGATTCAGAACAGAGACTTCATGCTCCAACCCCCTTAGATGAGAAGATTATTTTCAATGCTCTGGCTCTGATCTGGAAAACCGCCGTTGGCTTTTCCTTGGTGTCTTGCCAAGAGGCCACAACAGCTCCTTTGTACTCCGAGCAGCAGCACTGCTCTTACTTCATCTTCATAAACATGGAGTATCATCCCTGACGGAGAGATCACAGAATCCCAGCCTGGTTTGGGTTGGACCTTAAAGCTTCTCCAGTTCCAACCCGCTGCCACGGGCAGGGACACCTTCCACTAGAGCAGGTTGCTCCAAGCCCCTGTGTCCAACCTGGCCTTGAACACTGCCAGGGATGGGGCAGCCACAGCTTCTCTGGGAAAAGTCTGTGCCAGCGCCTCAGCACCCTCACAGGGAAGAGCTTCTGCCTCAGAGCTCATCTCAGTCTCTCCTGTTTGAGTTTAAACCCATCACCTTGTCCTATAGCTGCACATCCTGTGATGGTCACTGGGTGCCTGCTGACACTGAAGGGTTTGTGCTCGCAGTGCAGAGCTGCTGCCAAGGCTGTCACTGGGCTGTGTGATGGGACAAGAGGGCTCAGCCCAGGCCCCGCTGCCCGGGAGCCCTGGGGGGGTCCGGGACTGTTGGGGGCCTCCCATGGCAACCACCCACAGCACAGAGCAGCGCGGGGCCATGGCGGAGCGGGACAGCGCACGGCCTCGCGTCACCTCCTTCCCACCACCACAGAGCCGGCGGCCTGGGGGGGTCCGGTGCGGGCATGGGCACATGTGTCCACATGCGGCTGGGGACCTCACACAGGGCCGGGGGACCCTGACATGGGGCCAGGGGACCCTCACATGGGGCTGTGGGACCTTCACATAGGGCTGGGGGACCCTCACATGGGGCTGGGGGACCTACACATGGGGGTGGGGTACCCTCGCAGGGGGCTGGGGGACCCTCATGCCTCCGGGGTGTGGGAACAGGGGTCCAGCTCAGCACCCCTGCACCCCGCTCTGTGTGACACGAAGTCCCCTCTCCCTTGGAGCAGCTTTGCAGACTTGGACCTCGACCACCACAGCGACTTGTCTGAGAGCTCCACCAACCGCCACACCCTGCTGCTCCTGGAGAAGAAGGTGACTCCACCACTGCCCTGCAGGGCCTTGGGATGGGGTTCACGGCCACCTCCAGCACAAGGGGAGGGTTTGTTCCGTGGAGTCCTTAGGCCATCGCTGAAGTCCTCAGCCCTTTGGCCTCCAGCCTGATGGATTGGGATGTGGGTGCAAATTTTCTCTTCAGGGGAGCAGGAGGCAAATGGTCAGGGGGTGCCAGCCCTTGGTTCCTGGGCCACCTTTGATGTGGATGGTTGCACCTCCATCCTGACCTCAGGACGCAGCTGCCACATCCTACCTGCAAGTGAGCTGTGGTTTGGAACCATAAGCTACAGACTTAACCTGGACTTTGGGTCCAGCAGGAACAGGTTCATGAGCAATGGCAGGTGAGACAGGCTCTCCTGTGGGAATGTGCCAGGTAGCGACTATGAGCTCCGAATTGGGATTGAGGGTGGCGTCAGACATACCTGGACCTTCAAGCACTGAGTAGCTCCCTCTAGCTCCTCTCTGCTCCTGGCAGGCTTTTTGTCCTTAGACACATCCAGCACCTCCTGAATCCCCTCTTACTGCACACATCCCAAGGATCTTTGCCATCCTGCTCTGGTCAGAAACCCCAAGCACCAGGATTGCAGCAGGTTTTCACTTTAAATCAGAGTTTCATGCCATGGGGCTGCAAATTCCCCCCTCAGGACTGTTTCTGGCAGAACTGTAGGGTCCTGCTGTGGTCTGGCTCTACGTGTGAGCAACAAATCATGCAGCCCCATAGCAGTTAGGGGTGACAACAGGGGGAAAGGCTGACCCAGCTTCTCCCCTCAGGTGAGCTCTGCTCAAATAAGACAGTCTAACACAGAAAAGTGTCTGATGGTTTAAATTCCCTGTGTCTCTTGCTAAAAACTGTGCTTGAGACATGAACTAGTGACGCCAACAGGTCCTGACTGAAGGTTTCTTCCTGCTGTCACAGGGATGACAGCACCTTTTCCTCGGTTGGGTGTTCCCTAATCCCTTAACTCAATGGGTAGGGTGTGCTCAGGAGATCCTCCTGGCTGCCAACACTCATGATGCGCTGTTGGTTTCAAGGCCTCGGGGCAGTGCAGCTGCTGTGGGTGAATTAGCTCTGGGCTACAACGAGGCTGTGCAGTGCAGGTGACATGCAGCTCGTGAGCTTGCCCCGTGAGTTCAGGTTGAGAGCCCACTCAAGCGGGTGACCACACTGTCCTTGGCCAGTCTTATAATGTGGGCTTTTTGTTACCAGTGTGATGGGTTGGTTTGGGATGGAAGAACGCCAGGGAGTGCGAGTTCTGTCCTCCAGACCTGCTGCTTACAGTACCATAATGTGAGTTACAGTCAGAGGCAGCATGGTTTGAGTGCTCTCCTTCAGACCAACATTCAGAGTGATACTTATGAATGTTTGAGGTTGGAGGTCACCTTGAGCACAGTGAGGGATGTGGCGGGATGTCCCTCTTCCTGAAGACAAGCAGCCCTTTGCAGTTCTTTCTTTCACGGTTAGGATGGTGACTGTAAGATTTTACGTTTGCTTTCGTAAAGGCAAAACACTTTGAAGAGGCCAAAAGGAAGAGGCAGCATTTCCACAAGCAGCTACAGCAGCAGTTTTTGAAGCAACAGGAGAGGAAGCTGGAGCTCAGGAAGAAAGCAAGGGAGAAGTTTGAGAAGTCACTGGAAGTGCTGAGCCGCCGGAGCAGGAAAGCAGCCATCCCTCCAGCTGAGAATGGAGCAACACCCTCAGAACACGCAGCTCCCACTGATGGAGAAGGGACCAAGAGACACGTCTAGAGAGCTCCTCCTGCAGGCTCCGGCCCGCGTCCTGCCAACATACCGGAATGTTCAGTTTCTCCTTTAGGAAGCCAAAGCTCGTCCTGTCCCAGCAATAAACCACAGTGGTCCCTTCCTCTGCTGCTGCTGCCCGTTTGCCTTTTGAATCCACGGGGCTGCTGTGCTCACAGGGCCATGGGCTGGGCACAACCCAGGGAGCAGGAGTAAAATAGCTCTTCAAAGGCCTGGTGTCTTTCGAGGGAATAGAACAGGGATGGGAAAGGGGTAGATCTTTTCCTTGGCTTGTGCTTATAGACAGGATCCAAACCACATGTTTCATGGCTGGTTGGATTTCCAGAGATGGTATCAGAGGCTCAGGGAGGGTAAATGAATCCGTTGTTGGGGAAAAAGAAGGATCAGAAGCTTAAGCAGCTTAGGAGAGAAAAACAGCAAGGAAAGGAGTATTGAAGGCAGTGGAGAAGTGGGTAAGTGTCAGCAGCAGATGGAGAGGGTGATTGTAGGCAAGTAGAACTGATCAACTTTCTTTTTCTCCCAACCAGAGGCATTCAGAGTCCCCCGCAGCTGAGTGCAGGAGCGTGGAGCTGGAGACACTGACACCATCCACCCTGGCCTCATCAAGTGCATTTTGACTATCCCTGAAAAACATCCATCTAACTTGTTTTTAAAACCTGGCACTAAGGGAGAAGCTGCGGTTCCTGGAGGTGCCTGGTTTTCAGCCAGCATTTAGCGCTGAGGTTCACAATGTCATAAAACTGTTCTGCTTGGAATGAAGCTGATAAGCTCCAGGTTGGGCAGAGCAGTGATTCAGAGCAGCCCTGTGGAGGACTTGGGGGTGTTGGGTGAGGAGAAGCTCCCCAGGACCCAGCTTCAGTGTGTGCTTGAGCCCAGAACCCCCCCATGTGCTGGGCTGTACCCCCAGAGCGTGAGCAGCAGGTCAGGGAGGGGATCCTGCCCCTCTGCTGTGCTCTGGGGAGATCCCCCCCTGCAGCCCTGATCCAGCTCTGGGGCAACAGCACAAGAGGGACGTGGAGCTGCTGGAGTGAGGCCAGAGGAGGCCCCGGAGCTGCTGCGAGGGCTGGAGCAGCTCTGCTCTGGAGCCAGGCTGAGAGAGCTGGGCTGGGGCAGCCTGGAGAAGAGAAGGCTCCTGAAGGGGAGACCTTAGAGCAGCTCCAGTGCCTAAAGGGGCTCCAGGAAACCTGGAGAGGGGCTTTGGACAAGGGCCTGTAGGGACAGGCCAAGGGGAATGGCTTTAACCTGCCAGAGGGGAGATTGAGATGAGCTCTGAGGCAGAAGCTCTTCCCTGTGAGGGTGCTGAGGCGCTGGCACAGACTTTTCCCAGAGAAGCTGTGGCTGCCCCATCCCTGGCAGTGTTCAAGGCCAGGTTGGACACAGGGGCTTGGAGCAACCTGCTCTAGTGGAAGGTGTCCCTGCCCGTGGCAGGGGTTGGAGCTGGAGGAGCTTTAAGGTTCCCCCAACTCAAACCAGGCTGGGATTCTATGAATAACTTGATGTTGGAAGATTGCTGTCACATCCTCTCTCAGTTTATTCTTCACTGCATTAAAACATGCTCAGAACCTTCAAGCTGTCCACTTCAGCTGAAGCACTTTCACCCCTCATCTGAGAGGTGTACCTCAGACATCAGCACTGCCTGTTGCTCAAACACCTGGTGGCATCAGGCCTGGATGATGAAACAGTACTTACTAAAGACTGTTTATCAAAGCAACAACAAACTTTCCTCTAACCTCTGGCTCTTCAAAACCGTCAATAATTCTGTTTCTTCTTCCCTAGAAGAATCCTGTTTCTTATTCCCTATTCCCAATAACTCAGCCAGACTCACACCCCCGGCAATGTTACACATGATGGTAACTGAAGTCTCAGACTGGAAGGTGCCTGACTTTAGAGGCAGTGCCTTACGCCTCTGGGCCATCACCACCTGCTATGGCCTTGCACCAGACCCTAGTGATGACATCCTAGTGGTGACATTCCTGCCCGGCAGCCCTGCATCTGCAGCTTTTGCCTGCTATGCTGGTCCAGGAAGATGTGGATCTGTTGTTCACCATGCCAGCTGCTGGACAGGACAGACAGGAAACATCTTGGGTCATGCTGGCACCAGTGACAGGCTGGTGTCTACCTACATCGCTTGGCTTGAGCAGCACTGACACCCAACAAGAGGTGCACTGAGATGACAAGCAAGGAAATGCCAACACACAAATAATGCCATGAATGTCCAGAAAGGAGCCTGGAGGTGTCACCCAGGGGTGACCTGGGCTTGCCACCCCCAGGGGTTTCCTTGTGGGAAGATGCTGTTAGGAAAGAACTGGTTTAAAGCCAAGTGAGAGCTTCCGGGTTTGCTGACAAGTGCATGTTACCACGCAACACCTGAGCCGTTGTTTGAACACTGCCTGGAGCTCTTGGCTCTGTCACTTGGGAACGTGCCACCCAAAGCACACCCAGGCTCCTGCAGCCTGTCTCCCTGCCCGCCAGCTCTCAGCAGCCTCCAGGGCTGCTGGACTCTCCTGTATGTGTTTGGCCCCTGCAGCATCCCGGGGCAGTGAGTCTCAGTGTTCAATAATGTAGTGTGAAAATGTCCCTTTACTTTGTCGTAAACCTGCTACCCGGGTAAATTCACTGTGTGCCCAGTTCTGGTGCTGTGAGCAGCAGTGACTGATTATTGCCCGTTTCTTGATTTCAGAGTCCTCTGCTTTGTGCCCCCTCCATCAACCTCCTCCCTGTTGCTGTGGTAACACCACCATCCATCCATCCATCCATCCATCCATCCATCCATCCATCCATCCATCTGCCAAACAGTCCCACCCTGTGTGGATCCCCAGGTGGTGCCTGCCATGCAGCAGCTCCTTGTGGGGAGCAGGGACTGTCCCTCCCCTCCAGCCATGGAAGCAGAGGGGCTGTGGGGCTGTGTCTAACAGTGCTGCTCTGTGCGAAGCTCACAGGGACAGAGCTGGGCCCCTCTGAGCATCTCCCTGTCCTCCCGGTGCTGGGAGAAGCCAGTCACCAGCTCGGAGCTGTCCTTCATCCCAGTGTCCCTGTGGCAGGAGCCAGCCCTTGCACGCAGCAGCTCTGAAGAGCAGCAGGCGTGGGGTGATGGCTGATCCTGTTTGCCCTCACCTCATCTACCTCCCCAGCCCTCGGCCCAGTGGAGCTGCAGGACCGCACCGCTGGCCAGGGCAGGCTGTGGGTGTTCTCTGGCTCCTGGAGCTGGCTCTGCAGCGCTGGGTGCCGGTGCTCATGGAGCTCAGCAGGGCAGGGAAGCAGCTGATGTGCCTGAAGCAAGGCAGGCAGATGGTCAGAACCACACTGATCTACCCCATGTCCCCAGCATCCCGCGGGAGGTTTCTCTCTCAGAGCTGGGCTCGTCGCTGCCCACAGCTGACTGCAGAGGGTGCTGCTGCCTGAGCCACGTCCCCTCTCATCCTGCCTCTGCCACCCAGCTCCCAGCCTGGTGCTCTCAGGCACCTCCAGCCCTCCCGCCTTCCCCCTTTTGAAGTCTGTTTGCTCAGAGCTTACAGTAACCCCACGACACTTGGTTCTTCAGCAGACTCCTCGTTGTAGGAACTCTGGTTTCTCTCTGTAGGTAGAGGTGGAGGTGAAGGCAATGGTGGCTTCACCAGGAGCTCCCTAGCTCCAGTGGTCCACCGTGGAGGGGCTCCTCATCCCATCCAGTGACTGACAGACCGCTTCAGGAGGGAGAGGACTATTCACCCTGGCACAGGCTGGTGAGGGCTGTGTTCAGCCAAACCTGGAAGGCACACGGAGCCGTGTCAGCACAACGCTCGCCATCTGAAGCAGGCAATGCCTGGAGCAGGGGAGTAGCACTGGCTGCCCACACCTCCCCAGGGGAGCAATGGAAGCCAGAGCCGCAGGGTTGGTGCCATCCAGGGCTGGATGAGCTCCCAGAGCAGCCCAGAGCAGCAGCACTGACACACAACCCACCTTTGCCCTCCCTGCACCTCTGGTTTCGGTGTGTAGAAGCAAGCAGGCAGGATCTGGGCCCTTTCCTCACCCAGGAGGCTCCAAGGAGGGGAGGAGCTGGTCCAGCCAGGCTCTGCACACTGTACAGAGCGCTCACAGATGCCCTGGGGCAGTGTTAGAACATGCAGGTGACTTGAGGGCAGCCCCACACGGGCAGGACCCAGCACAGGCTGTGACAGGCAGGTGGGGGCTGTTTGGTTCGGCCTCATCGCATGCGTTTGGCTTAGAGGCAGCTCCTTTGCCTGCCCACGTGCTCAGGCTCGGACCACAGGTATGATGTTAATAGTGTGCGTTCACTGAGTGCTAAATCACAGGAGCTTGCGCTGACCTGGAAAAGGCTTTGTAAAGCCCTGAGATGACTGTGCAGTTGGAAAGAAACAGCAGCTCCTGAATGCCTGTCCTGAGACCAGCACCACAGCTTCTCTGGGCTGCTTTTATGTGCATGCTGCTTCATTATTACCCTCCATGGCTGCAAGAGGCTGGCAGGAACCAGCCTGAGAAGCAAAGTGTTAGTGCAGGGGTTCCAGCAGCACCAGGTACTGAAATGCCCACTCCTCACCATGAGCTTTCAGTTTAAATCCCCCCGGAGCTGGACAGGTCTCCAGTTGCCTGAACAAGCAGCTCCACCACTTCATCCTTGGTGTGATGAGTCTCCCAACCTGTGCACAGCCAAGGACCACGCTGGGCCCATCTGCCCGGGGGCCACCACAGAAACAGGAACTATTATTCCCAAACTGGTGCTTGGGAAGCTCTGTCATGCTTTAACAAAGCTACAGTCAAGCCTGAATCAGCTGGCGAGGGAACCAGGGGATGCAGGTCATACAGGATCCTGCACGGTGCGATGGTGATGGCGTGCTCCCTCTCCCTCTGCCTGGAATAAGCACCAGGAAAAGGGCCTGGTGTTATGTTTAATGATGTTCCCAGAGCACTGCCAGAGCCTTTCTGACAGGCTCCTTCCCACCTGCTCACAGTATGGATGAGGGACACGTCCCCCCACTGACAGCAAGACATGGCAATGAGCGAGCTCAAGCCGGAGTCACAGGCTCCGTGGTCAGGGACCAGTTGGTGGCACAGGTTGCCCCGGGGCTTGGTGTGGATGTGGAGCTCCACGCTCCAGCAGAGCATGATGCAGGGCTCCGTGCAGCACAGCATCGTTGTGTGCTTTTTGTCATCATTTCACTGACAGTTATAACTGGCATAATCCATCCCCCTCCCTGCTGTCCCTTCCCTTGTCCCACACAGGGGTGGGTGGCAGCAGGAACAGGGGAATTATATGGGCAAAGCCATGCTGGGGTGGATCGCAGCCTTCCACGCTCCCACGCGCTGAGCTTCGCTTCCCCTTGCTGCAGTGGAGATGGATTCAGCTCTGGTGAGAGGTTCAGTGGTGGGAGAAAGCCCAGATGGGGCCGGGGAGGTCTCTAGTGTTCGGGTGCTCAGCCACAGGTCTTAGTGTGTGAGCTCCCTCAGTGGGACACGGGGTGTCCAGGGTGTGCCTGGCACCCAGCGTCTCCCGGCTCTCCCCTGCGCACGTAGTTGGGATCCTCGGGCACCTCTGGCTCATGGGCGATGCAGGCTGGTGGGTTTAGATGCAGCCAATTGTTCCAGGATGGATCTGAGGCTTTTCTACGTCCTGGCTGAGGTAGGATTGACGCAGGTTCAGTGATGTGTCATCCAGCTCCCAAACGGACCCGGTTTCCTTCCTGGCAGAGGAGCTGCTGCTGGCCTGGAGCAGTGGGTGAAGCTGCAGGACCGGTCAGGCTGCCCCAGGCACTGTCATCACCTCCATCTCCGCCTGCAGGACCAGGGTGTCTCCAGTTACCCGCATCCAGGAGGGAGCAGCACTGCTCCACAGCTCTTCCCTGCTTTAGAGGAGGTTTGGATGGGACACATGGGTGCTGGGTGCTGTGCTTTCTCTGCCCCATGTTTGCAGTTATAGCCACCCCTTGTACCCACAGCAGGCTGACTGTGTCCCGGCTTAGGGTCTGTGCTGGTGGGTGCAGCGTTTTGACCCAAACCCAGGCTTATCATCACGCCAAATCCCGGCCCTTTGGCTGGGTCACTGAGGGCAGGAGGTGGCCCATGTATAGGTCACTGATTTCCTGGCCAGTAATGAGCTGGATACGTCCAGCCCAACACCCTAGAGCCCGCTCAGGCCTGCTGCTGCCTTATTGTCTGCTGTGAGACAGACCCATGGTCCTGCTGTGCCCGGGGAGGCAGCAGAGCTGGGCAAACCTGGCCCTCCATGGGAGTCCTCCCGTCCACCCTCACCACTGCCAAGCCCTGGTAGTCCCAGTGCACGTCTCATCAGCAGACCCTGGTTTGCTTTGTGCCACTGCTTCCCGCCTGCTCCTGCCCTCAGGGACAGAGCTGGCATCACCGGGAGCCCGGCTGGGTTCTGCCCTGGGCACAGAGCCTGAGCACACGGCAGGGCCAGGGCAGTGCTTGTGCTCAGCTCTCCAGGGCCAGCATGTTCCATCAGACGTCGCTAATTCACGGGTAGCCAACACTTGGGCATGTGCAGCATGTTAATCAGCTGGAGTTTATTAGCATTTTCATGGCCCTGAATGCAGAGTTCAATAGAGTCAGACCTGTTTAACGGTACGATTGGGGACATTTCTCAGTTGTTGGTGTTGCGACATTTCAAAGCCCTGTCAGACAACATGTTCTGCCTGATTTAATACTGCAACACGGTCTAAATGTCTTTTCCCCTGCACTGGGCACTGGTGAGGCTGCACCTTGAATCCTGTGTCAGTTCTGGGCCCCTCACTGCGAGAGAGACATTGAGGTGCTGGAGCAGGGCCAGAGAAGGGCACCGGAGCTGGTGCAGGGCCTGGAGCACAGGTGTGATGAGGAACGGCTGAGGGACCTGGGGGGGTTTAGTCTGGAGAAGAGAAGGCTCAGGGGGACCTTATCGCTCTCTGCAACTGCCTGACAGGAGGATGGAGCCAGGAGGGGGCTGGTCTCTGCTCCCAAGGAACAAGGGATGGGACAAGAGGAAACGGCCTCAAGCTGCACCAGGGGAGGTTTAGATGGAGCTGAGGAACAATTCCTTCCCCAGAGGGTGCTCAGGCATTGGAACAGGCTGCCCAGGGCAGTGCTGGAGTCACCGGCCCTGCAAGTGTTCACACCCCGTGTAGCCGAGGCCTCAGTGCCATGGGTTAGTGGTGGCCTTGGCAGTGCTGGGGAGTGGTTGGACTGGGTGAGCTTAAAGGGCTTTTCCAAGGCACTGACGCTGTGCTGTGCTGCTCCCGCGGGTGCTGTGGGTGCCGATTCTCCCGCAGGACCCCATCCGCCAGCGGCTGCCGGGCCCTTCCCCACGCACCGCCCCGGGGCTCCTGCACACCGGCTCCCTCACACCGCCCCTGCCCCACCTCTGCTCTGCCACAACTGAGCAGGGTCTGCGCGACGCGACCTCGGGGGGGGTTAAAGTTTATTTTCCTGCCTGGTTTTGGGCTCTCAGGAGTGCATTGTCGGTCAGCCCCGCGGGAACGCTGGGTGCTCTGTGCTGGGTTTTCTATGCCGGGTGCTGTGTGCTCTATGCTGGGTGCTCTATGCTGTGTGCTGGGTGCTTGGTGCTGTGTGCTCTATGCTCTATGCTGTGTGCTGGGTGCTTGGTGCTGTGTGCTCTATGCTCCATGCTGTGTGCTGGGTGCTGTGTGCTCTATGCTGTGTACTCTGTGCTGGGTGCTGTGTGCTCTATGCTGTGTGCTCTGTGCTGTGTGCTGTATGCTGGGTGCTGTGTGCTCTATGCTGTGTGCTCTATGCTCTATGCTGTGTGCTGGGCGCTGCGCGCAGACACCGCTCGGGATGGCGCTTCTCCACTATAGAGCTGTGAGACCCCCGCTCCCGCCTCACCGCGCCGCCATCCACAACATGGCGGCCCCCGCCCCTCGCGGGACGTCTCATTGGGCAGCGGCGCTGTCCATCAAGTGACGAGCCGGGTGAGCGCCGCACACCATAGGCTGCCGGGAGAGGCCCCGCCCCTGTGTGGGTTGCCGAGCAACCGGAGGACGCTGGCGGCGCTGGGTGCGCAGGGGCCGCGGGCGGCGGGAGCGGGGCCGGGACCGGGAGCGGGGCCGGGACCGGGACCGGGACCGGGACCAAGCGCGCTGCAGGGGCTGGGGGCAGCCCGGGACCGGCACCCCCGAGATAACCCCGACCCCCCTGGGTCCCCTCGGGCCGCTGTGCCCCCAGGCCTCTCCTCAGGCCTTCCCCGGCCCTCCTGACCCTCTCACGGGGTTCTCCCCCCCGGAGGCCATTCCCCGCATGCCCCCCAGCCTCTAACCTCCCACAGCCGGGGGATCCCTGGGTTCCCCCTCCTGCTGCCCCCCGCCCTCCAGGCACCCAGCGGCCCTCTGCTCCCTCTGGCAGCGCCAGGCCGCAAGGCTGGAGGTGTCGCACTGGGAGCCCTGCCCTTCCCTCCACGCTGGCCCCAGGCACCTGCAGGCTCTCCCTAGGGATTGCAGAGCTGCAGCGTGCAGGGGCTCAGGCATTGGAACAGACTGCCCAGGGCAGGGCTGAAGCCACCGTCCCTGCAAGTGTTCACACACCGCGTAGCCGAGGCCTCAGTGCCATGGGTTAGTGGTGGCCTTGGCAGTGCTGGGAACGGTTGGACTGAGTGAGCTTAAAGGGCTTTTCCAACCTGGTTGATTCTGTGATTCTGTGATCTCCACCTCAGCTGCTGCTCACCAGCCGTTGGGAGGTTTCTGCCTGCCACCCTTCAAACAGGAGTCCGTTACTCTTCTCCCTTCCTGTGGGTGGTCAACAGCCTCTCTGGGACACAGACCAAGTTTGATGCGTGATACCGTGTCCTCACCCCACGCCCAGACCCAGGGAGGTATCAGCTGCAACTCCCAGGTTTTCCCAAATGACATTGTTTCTCTAATGCTGTCACTGTGTTTTCCTTGCAGAGATAAAATCCCAGGAAAAGTCTGTGACAGCAGCAGCAGAGGGACCTCGATGGTCTTTGGCTGTCGCCTCGTGTAGGAGATGTAGTGCCCTTTCTAGACTTCACTCAACTCACAAGTCAGCAACTTCAAAGCACTCAACTCACTGGAGCCATGGCAACAGGGGATCCAGATGTGTTCCCATCTCAGGATGTGAAACAAAGCACCAAGCCCTTGCTGAAGGGCACAGCAACTCCAAAGAAAGCAAAGATCACATTCGATGTCATGAAGATGTTAGACCCACATCAGCTGAAACCTGATAGCACGGAGACAGAAAGAATCATGAATGTCTTGGATGAGACAGCTGCCAAGCTGGAGATGAGCAGTTTGATCCCACATGTGGTTGACTCTCTGGATAGGTTTGCTGATATGCTGGGTCCTGAGATCACAAAGAACCTGCTGGAGCTGCGAAAGCTTTCGATGGAAATGGAGTGCCTGCTTGCCAGCTCTGGGGAAGAGACCACCACGAGAGCTGAGGAGCAACGGGGCCACCTCTGCTTTCTAGAGCAACGTCTGAAATGTTCTGTTAGAAACGTCCTGAGACTCTTCCTGGCCAACCCTTCACTTCCCCAGGCTCTGAAACCCAAAGCTGGGGCGGGAGAGTCACCAGCTGAAGGGTTTGTCAAAGCCTTCGGGGTGTTCAGGAATTTCATGCTGGAGAGACTCCTGACTAGTCCCATGGAAGAGAAAGGAAAGATCCAGTTCGTGGAAGACATCTCCCTCCAGATTAAGCAGCACGCTGAAGCAATCACAGCCCTGCAGGCAAAGCTGGCAGCAGCAATCCAGGCTCGAGAGGACGAGGTATGATATTGGAGGAATATGTTTTCCAACACAGTGTAACTGGAGCCAAACTTGGTAAGGTAAAACCTCACCCCTTGCTTGCAATTCCTAAAGAAGTTCCAGAGGTGATTTCTAACCCAGATCCTAAATAGAAAAGATACTATTTTCATGGAAAATATAATGAAAAATGCTCATTGCATGTTGGATTACTTTAAAACTGGAATTTGGTATGTTTGGAACCTGCTCTCACACACAAGTCAGTGTGTTTCAAAGGAGCTGCAGGACAGGCAGGAATTGCTGTGGTGGTGTTTTGGCAGCATGAGCCTTCCTTCACTGCTGCTGAAGGGAGGAAAAGTCATTCCAGGGAGAGATTGCTCTGATTAAAATCCATCTTTAGTATCTGCTCTGTCTTTGTTCTGCCTAAACCCCGCACTTCTGGGAGTTCCAGCGCGGTGACACCGGCTGCCTCAGAGCACGGGCGTTCATGTGTGCTTAGAGGAGCCCTTCATTTGCCCAGGGCAGGAGCTGAGGCACAGCGGAGGGAATGGGCAGTTCCCAGGCTCCTGCTGTGAGCCCTGTGCCGCAGCCAAGCCCGAGCTCCGGACAAGCACCACTTTGTTCCCTACGTGAGCTTTTCTCCCTCCTTCCTGCCAGAGGGGCCAGAGGGGAAGGTTTTGTCATGTGCTCGCTGCACTGAATGGTGCTAGCGGAGCCCAGGACCTGCTTTCCCCATTCCCACTGCTCTTTGGGGATCTGTGGATCCAGACACTTGAGATCTTGATGTACAAGTTGGCAGCTTGGCCAGGGCATGGTGAATAAACGTGTTTCACTGGGCCCAGCTGAGGCTTTCTCTTGCAGCAGCACGCTGACCTGTGTCCCCCAGGCAGGCACTCTGAGCTAACCCAAAGCTCGAGGGAGCCGTGGGGCTCGCTCCACTGGCTCTGATTTTGGCTTTTCCTCAGACAACAGTGCTGGTGGGACTCAGTGTGGTTTGTTCATTCTCTGCCTTTATTAACAGGACCCCAGAGGAGCAGAGGGGGAAGGTTTCCAGAGCACCTCATGTAAGCCTAACTCTGTTCCCTCAGCCAGCAGTGGCAGGTCCCTCTTGCTGCCACATCAGCAGGGTGGCTCTTTAGATCTCCTGCACCTTCACAAGGGTTCCATACTCCTCCTGCCCACCTTATACCTCACCAGCATTCCTCAATGGTATTCCTTTCCCTTGCTTTCTGGGTCTAGATTCACAAGAAGGACAATATGATTGAAGACCTCAAAACCAGAATTCAAGATGTGGCCAAAGACTCCAAGATCAGCTTCCAGAAGATCAAGGAGGAAGGAGAAAACCAGCAGAGAGTGGAGCTGCAAGCCTCCCAGAGCAGGTGTGCTGGGCTGCAGCAGGACATTGAGCAGCTACAAACACAACTCACTGCACTCGTGGTGGAGCACCGAGCATCTGAGCTGGCTCTCAGGAAGGTAAATGGGAGGAGAGCTCTAGAGCAGGAGGTTGAGAGCAGGAGGTGTGCTGCTGTCAGCTCTGGCTGCTGTAAGCAGTGGCTCAGCTCCTGCTGGTCCTGGCAGGATGCACATGCTGTTTGTCAGAGCTTACCTGCTCCATCCTCACGCTCTGCTGGTTCTGGTGGCAAGCAACCTGCAGTGACAGCAGGGGAGCAGCTCCCTCACCTCCTCCTGCTGCTGCCTCAGCTCTGAAAACACCTTCATACAGCAGGGAGGGAGCCTGGGCTCAGGGCAGGGTGCCGAGCAGCAGGGCTGAAGGTGAAAGGAACAGGGGTTTGGTGTAGGGTAAGCAGGACAGACATAATATTGGCTTTAATAAAGCCATCTTTAGAGGTAATGTAGCATTCAAGGTTGAGCAGAGCCAATCCTGGAAGCTGGGCAGCTCCTGCTCTGCCTGGCCCTTGCCTGAAGAAACAAGCCAAGGAGTGGGGTTGAGTTGGATGAGGGAGAAATGTAATTTATCCCAGTGCTGAGCAGATGCAGGAGGAGGAAACGGGAGCAATGGGCAGGCTCAGGCCTCTGTGTCAGCAGCTCTGCCCTGAGCAGGACATGCTGGTGGCACAGAGAATCCAGAACTGGAAAAGGGGCATTATTCCCCCTCAGTTTGCTCCTGGTGGCTGTTTACTCCAAACAAGTGCAGGGCAGCACACACAGGAGATGAGGCCTCTTTCCCTCTTGCTTTGGACCATGCAAGGTGCCAGTGGGGCTGGGCACTGGCAAAGTACAATCCCCAAATCTCCCCATTTTCACCTCCTTTAGTGGAGTGCTTTATCAGGCAGCTGCTTCCAAGGCTGCTCAGCACCGCAGTGTTTGCTGGGGGGTTGCTCAGCTCATTCCAGTGCTCAGGCAGACACGTTTCCCGACCCCAGAAGTCCCTTTTCCCCCTCCTTTGCACATCCTCGAGCCCTGCATGCCCCAAGACTGCACTTGTGGTCTAAATAGCTGAGGTGTGACCTCACGATGGCCTGGGAGCCCTGGGGACACCCTGGGTCACTGCCATACAGGAACCACTTGTGCTGGGCTCTAGCTGACCTTTCCCTGGTGGTTCCATGGAGCAGAGGGGTAAACTGCTGTGTCTGGTAACTCTGCAGGATAGCCCGCAGCGTTTTACAGCTAGAAGTACCTCTTCGTTTTAAAAAGCACCATTTTTTGAGTTCTTTCTGTCTCACTTCCATGTTTAGCAGTTCTCTATTGCTCTGGTTTGAGGGTGGTTGCCCCAGTTTCTCGATGACTTGCCACATTCCATCAGGCACATTCATTCCCTACTGCAGAACGCACCTTTCAGGTGTGTTTCAATCCCTGGCTCCACGCTGTAAACCAAATAAGGCCCTTTTGGCCCCAGGGAATATCCCATGAAATCCCAAACCAGGGCACACAACGCGTGTGTCAGCTGGAGGAAGCTTGCCACAAGGAGGAGGTGTTACACTCCCATGGGATAGCGCTGGGGCTCAAAGCCACACTGTTCTCTAGCTCAGGTTACTCTTTGCCAGGGTTCAGGTGCCTGCAAGACACTTGTCTTTTGTTTCAGAGGAAGTGCAGGTTGGAGATGGAAATTTGGAACTGGGTCCAGAAATACGACACAGACATGGCAGAAAAACAGGTACCTGCTTTCAGAGCTTTGCGCTGCCAGGAGGTGACACGTTCAGGTGGATTCCTGTCCACATGGGCACGTGGCTCTTACACGGGTGGCTGGTGAAGTGAGGGGCAGTTCTCCACCCGGAAGCAGCACAGGCTTTGTATTTGTCCTGCCTGCTGCTTTGACTTTCAGTTACATCCACTGCTAAATCCCACCGTACTTGGAGCAAAAGGGGTGCCGTGTTCTGTCAGACACGTCCGCCTGGGAACAGGCTTTTCAGTCTGGCTTCAACCCTCAGTCCTGTTCACCCTGCCTGGTGTCCACATCACACTCCTGGTTCTGCTGGCACCTCTGGGAGATGTGCTGGCACCGAACAGGCTGCACACCACTGCCCTGGTCCCAGCTGAACCGCAGCAGGCTGGGGGGCACGTCAGCACCCCTGACTTCACCTCTGAGAAGGCCCTGCTTGTCTTCCTGTTCTCACCCTCCTTATGGAGATGGAGAAAAGCTGCTGGGTTACCAACAAAGGCAAAGCTTCAGCTTCAGCCTGAAAGCTGGCTGCTAATTGTAGGAGATGATCCCCCTTGTCAGGGGTTTAACAACGTGGTGGTTGTTTCCTGCTGGGTGGCACCATGTCGCAGCAGGTTTGGGGCAGAACTCACTAAGGCATCACACATCCACACTGCTGGTTCCCCTGATCTTCCACCTCCCTGTGGCTTCCTCAAGGCCATTAGGAAAGGCAGAAATGGCTGCTGAGCTTGGGAGGGCAGTGCCACCATGGCAACTGCCTGCCCTTGGCCTTTCCCAGGCTGCCATGGCCTGGCTTTTCACATGCTCTCAGCAGGGAAGAGCACATGAGCTGGGCTTCAGTGCTGCTCATCTAAATACCTTCTCAGCAGCGCTGGCAGCCCAGGCTCAGCCTTACCCAGAGCACGGTGATACATGGTTCTGCACAGAGCACCTGCAGGAGGGGCTCTGACCTGCTCGCTTCCCAGCTGAGGGTGGGTACAACACAGGGAGAATGATGAGATGAGCATCTCAGGAAATTCCCTGGGAACCGGGCACCTTTTTGAGTCGCTTTGGAAAGACTCAGCTCCCAGTCGTGGCTCTGCTTGGGTTTGGGATGGGATCAGGCACCCTTCCCTAGGGATGAACAGGAGGAGCTGCTGAAGGCCCTCGCAGTTGCTGTACCTGGTATCTGCTCTCTTGCTAGGCTGAGTACGAGGAGGTTGATGCTGCCTATGTGGAGGAGAAGGCCCAGCTGGCCCTGCTGACACAGAAACACGCTCTGCTTCTCCAGGAGTATACCCAGATCGAGGAGGAACGCAAGATGCTTCAGGAGAAGGAGGAGGAGGCTTTGAAGGAGCTGAACACCAAGAACCGTGCTGCTGCCCGCATCCAGGCCCTCTGGAAAGGCTACCTGGTCCGGTGCCTCTACAAGCCAAGAAGGAAGAAGGGCAAGGGCAAGGGCAAGGGCAAGAAGGGCAAGAAATAAAGCACAAAATCTGTTCTTCTTCCTCCTGGCAAAGCTGCTGCCTCTGCTGGGACTGAGCTCCTCCAGGCAAAGCAAGAGATTTGAGAGAGCAGCTCCATTAAGGCCTCTAGGGCTGGGGCTGCCTCTCATAGCTGGAGCATCCCGGAGCAGTGGCATGAAGACATGTCTCACCACTTGAGGTTTGGCTTTGCTGCCTCTGCAGGGAGCAGGATGTCTCCTGATGGAGGGACTGGGCTGGGAGTGCAGGTTCCTGGCTTGTAACCTTCGCTTCAGCCTCCCTGCTTATCCCTTGCTTGTGTTCTCAGTGAAGGTGGCAATGAAGTCATCCCTGGGGGCAGGATGAGACCCTTCATCTGGCAGGGTTTCTGCTCTGTGGGTCTGAGAGGCCATGTCTCTTTCTCCAGGAGGAAGCTGCAGGACGTGGCTCATCAGGGGCAGAAGTGACACAAGTGCTGACTGGGCAGTTGCAGCTGAGGGCAGGGGCCAGCAGAAGGTGGGATGTGGCACAGCCCAGCTCCTGTCCTGCTCCCAATCCAAGCGTCTCCCTAAGACAAGAGGCAAACTGTGCCTGTTGAGTGCAGATCCCTGCTCCGGCAGCGCACTCTCCACTGGATTCCGCAGTGTCTGATCCCAAGAGCACGCTGCAGCCTCTCCCTTTCCCGGGGCATGACTCAAGTGCTTTCACTCCCTTCCTCTCCCATCTATGCAGCAGCTTCACAGCCCAGAGCCCTTCACCCCTCTGCTCTCTGGACTGAAAGGGGGCAAGATGCAGGGAGCGCCATGCCCTGGGTGCGTCCTGTCCTCGGGCTGGCAGGTCCTGGCGGGCCAAGCCAGGGCCGGCTCCTGGTTTGCTGCTTCCCCACGTCACCCTCTGCCTCAAGTGGCTTCATGAGGGGGTTTTAGTGTGGTATTAGAAGGGGTGTTGGAGCAATGGCACAACCATGGCTCTGGGGCTCAGTGATGGGCTGTGGGGCTCCATGAGGACCTGTGGGCTTCAGTGATGGGTTGTGGGGCTCCATGAGGGCCTGTGGGGCTCAGTGATGGGCTGTGGTGTTCCATGGGGGGCTGTGGGGCTCAGTGATGGGCTGTGGGGCTCTATGGAGGGCTCCATGGGGGCTGTGAAGTTCCATTAGGGGCTGTGGGTCTCCTTGTGCCGCAGGTCCAGGACCCCCCTGCCCTCCCACGCTCTGCCTGGGGGGGTGCACGTGTGTCTGTGTGTGTGTCTCTGTGTCTGTGTATGTATGTATGCACGTGTGTCTGTGCGTGCACGTGTGTGTGTGTGCAGATGTGTGTGTGTGCATGTGTATGTGTGTGCACGTGTGTGCACATGTATGTGTGTGTACATTGTGTGCACGTGGGTGTGTGCAGATGTATGTGTGTGCACATGTATGTGTGTGTGCACGTGTGTGTGTGCAGGTGTGTGTGTGCACGCACATGTGTGTGTGTGCACATGTGTGTGTGCGCGCACATGTGTGTGTGTGCACGTGTGTGTGTGTCAAAATGGCGCGAGAGCAGGGGACCGCGGGCTTTTCCCGCCCCGCCGCCAGGGGGAGCCCGTTCCCGCGGTGGTTCACGTGCCCCCCCCCGCTCCCTCTCCCGCCCCCCCGCCCCGTGCGGCGCGTCACGTGCCCGCGGCGCCGCCCCCTGCCGGAGCGCGGCGGGACGGGCGCAGCGGCCGCGCCGCGGGTCTATGGGGAAGGCGGCCGCGCTCTGCGGCAGCGGCACCCGCGGGCTGGTCTCGCTGCTCAGCGCCGTCCCCTGCCTGGCCCGCCAGGACCTGCCGGCCATGAGCGCCGAGCCGGGCGGCCGCGGCACGGCGGCGGGGGTCGGGCCGCCCGCCGCGCCGGGCTCCGACACCTACAAGGGCTGGCTCTTCAAGTGGACCAACTACCTGAAGGGCTACCAGCGCCGCTGGTTCGTGCTCAGCAACGGGCTGCTCAGCTACTACAGGTACCGCGGGGCGCGGGCCTGGCGCGGCGGGCGCGGTGTCCTCCGGGCGTCCCGCGGGTCCGCGCCGCCGCGGGGCGAACCCCTTCGGTTTGCGGGTGCGGGTCGTGCCTTTGCTGCGATCGAATCCTTCCGAGCTAAACGCGGGCTGATCGTTCCGTGCCCCCCGGATGGGCCGCCCCGCGCACCCCCATCCCTCCGCCTGCCGCTGCTGCAGCGGCTGCGGCACCCCCCCGAGGCCGGAGCCACCAGCACAGGCACCCCCAGCGCTCCTCTGCCGGGGCTGGGGCGGGTTCGTCACCTGCTGCCGCCGCCGGTCCTTCCGCCGGAGGCTGGAATATCCCCACGGGCCGCGTGTGGGACCGTGTCCCACGGGAAGGGGCCGTGGCGCTGGGGCGGGAGCCAGGAGGGAGGTTCCAGCACTTCGTGGTGACTCCCAAGTCCTGCCCCGCTTCCCCCGCTGCTGCAGGGGATGGGGTTGGGGCAGGGCGGTGGGTGACACAGGGACCAGGGGCCAGGAGGTTTGATCCAAAGCAATGGTGCTTTCCCTTGTCTGTCTGCTGTCAGTCGGCCAAACATCAACGTGTTGGTGTTGTGGGGGTTTGGTGGCGTTATCCTGTTGGAAGGATCACGTTTATTGGTGTCACTCGGAACACAAGTGCTCTGTCACCTTTGGTGCTGTGGAGTGAGTGTCGGCTCTATTCCAGAGCATGGGTATTAAAGATGGTTAAAGCTTTATAAAATATACATATTTAAAGTACCAAACCCTGTGAGCAAGTTCAGCTCTGTGAAGGCTATGCAGAAGCTGTTTATCCTCCTGGCACAGAGTTAATCTGGTCCCCTCTGTGCTCCAGCCCAAAGCAGATCCCGGAGCTTCAGCTTGTTGTCAGGTGTTAATATAAACCCCTCCAGCTCTAAAGGGACATCTGGGACTGGGTGATCAGGCTGTGGTGGGTGACAGCTCAGGAGGTCAATGGTGTGTTTCTCTACTTGGAGTTGTTTAAATCCCACCCCCCAAGCTCCAGCCAAACAAGAATGCCCTGTAATGCACCTGAGAATGTGGTTCCCTCGCAGCAGTTTGGCTGATTCCCTTCTAATCCCTTCTGGTATGCCTGTGCTCTTGGACCAGCCCAGATCTGCACCAGCAGCACTGTCTTGGAAGGGTTGGTGAAGTTTTAGTGCTCCACTTGAACCCATGGCAGAGTATTTTCTGTTCTGTGTTGCTGCCAAGTCAGCCAGGAGCAAACAAGTGGTTTTCTTCAACAATTATTTTAGATCAGAACGACCGGCTTTATTTTAAGACCATTTGATCTGTTTTAGGCTGAAACAACAAACAGAAACACCCAAGGAAATGATTCTGAGCAGCACGTGAAGGAGTTGGAGCTGCTCTGCATTGTGGAGCCTTCAGCAGCTGCTGGGGAGAGCAGTGCGGGAGGTTCCTGTGCTGCCGCCTCAGCGCTGGCTCCACGAGAGCGGAGCGAATGTGGCTGTGAGTCAGGAGCACAAAGATACAGCACATGGTGAAAGTTTCTCATGGGTGGAATAAAGCCTCTGTGGTGCTCTCCAGAACCACTGCTCTTCACTGGTGGCCATGCCAGCCCGTGCCAGCTCACATTGCTCATTGCTGTGTGTTGTAACGACACCTTCCAGCTAACGACAGGAGCAAGGGAGCTCCAGGTATTGCACTGGAGCTCTTCCAATATGTCCCATGTGAGCAGACATGGGGACTGCTGCTTGTTCGACTAGAGTGCAGGGAGTTTAAGGAATGACTCTGTAAAGGTCTCTTGCTGCTCTCTTGTCCTTTCTGCTGGGTCTTTGGGCTCATCCCAGCTCTGAAGGTGTGTGCCAGAGGTTCCTTCTTCTGCCTGTGCTGCTCAAGGCTTTGCAGGTTCAGTGGTGCCCTTGCAGGTGAAGTGCTGCCCTCACTGTGTCTCCCTGGCTTTTGAGACCTCTGTAGCTTGAGTTTGGAAGGTGGTTGCCCTGGTAGACACCGCGGATGGTTTCTCTGTTGGCTGTTCAGGATTAGCTGATAAAAACCTTGCTTTGCTCATGTGCTGAAATCAACTTAATTGCAAAAGCTGTGCCGTTCTGCCTGGGCGGCTCCTGGTGTGTGTTGCTGTAGTTCCACGCTGGAGCTGTGGGTTTCATTTGAGTGCTTGCTGTTGGGGGTTGCTTGAGGGAACAGCCCAGCACGTTGCCTGTGGAGATCCCGGGTGGGCTGGTTTGTTGGGGAGTTGAGCTTGGCCCCTCAGGAGCTCCTGTTGGTATGTGTGGGCAGCAGGAGCTGCTCGCTGGGGCTCTCGCAGCCCCATGTGATGCCTGTTTGCTGTCTGCTGGGTTTCCCAGGGAAGTTTTGCTGAATTAAAGCTTCCAATTAAAGTGATTTTTTCCAAATGGAGTATATTTTTCCAAAAGGAGCGTGAGCAGCAGGTCAGGGAGGGGATCCTGCCCCTCTGCTGCGCTCTGGGGAGACCCCCCCTGCAGTCCTGATCCAGCTCTGGGGCAACAGCACAAGAGGGACGTGGAGCTGCTGGAGCGAGGCCAGAGGAGGCCCCGGAGCTGCTGCGAGGGCTGGAGCAGCTCTACTCTGGAGCCAGGCTGAGAGAGCTGGGCTGGGGCAGCCTGGAGAAGAGAAGGCTCCTGAAGGGGACACCTTAGAGCAGCTCCAGTGCCTAAAGGGGCTCCAGGAAAGCTGGAGAGGGGCTTTGGACAAGGGCCTGTAGGGACAGGCCAAGGGGAATGGCTTTAACCTGCCAGAGGGGAGATTGAGATGAGCTCTGAGGCAGAAGCTCTTCCCTGTGAGGGTGCTGAGGCGCTGGCACAGACTTTTCCCAGAGAAGCTGTGACTGCCCCATCCCTGGCAGTGTTCAAGGCCAGGTTGGACACAGGGGCTTGGAGCAACCTGCTCTAGTGGAAGGTGTCCCTGCCCGTGGCAGGGGGTTTGGAGCTGGAGGAGCTTTAAGGTCCCTTCAACCCAAACCAGGCTGGGATTCTGTGGTTCTATGATATAAAGCCTCCTGTATCTTTGTAAATCTATGAAGACATCAACTCCTACTACCAGTGAAGCTTCCCTGCAGGTCATGTGCTTTCACTTCATATTCCCTGCTCTGAAGCTGTGCAGTGATAACAGCTGAGTAATTCTTGCAGATTTCCCCTGCAATACCCTGCTCAGGAGTGAGACACGTGGCTTGAGGAGCTCCAGGAGGCACACAGCAAGATAGTTGTGGGAAAGAGGATTCTCCTCTCTGGGTTTCCCCCAGCAGTCTCAGACGTTTGGTTCTGAGGTAAATAATACTGGAATGGAACAGGGATAGGAGCAGCTGGAGCTGGGGGCCTCTGGGGAGGGACCCAGGACAAGGAGATCTCTGGGGTTTTATACCCTGGTGTTCTCTGCACCCGACCACCACACACTGTTCATGTGCCTCTTGGTCCAGTGGTCTGGGGTCTCCTCGTCCATCAGTGGGTTCTTTCCTTGTCTCCCGGCTGGCTGTAAATTTCCTCTTATCTTTCAGGTTGTAGCTCCTTGCTAAGAGGTGCAACTCCTTTCTCTTCCAATCTGCACTGCTCTCACGGGCTTTGTTTCCATAACTAAGCACAGGTTGTAGTTAAGTTCAGCTCTGTGAGGTGGGAGGGAACTTCAGCTTCCCCATGCTCGGGCACTGCTCATGCTGAGCAAACCCAGCCAGGCAGTAAAGCTCAGTGAAAGGAGTTCAGTCCCAACACTTGGACCGTTGTAATGCCTTTGACTGTCCCTCTTAGGCTGGTTTTTGACCAAGGTTTGTGGCTCACTTGGGAACCTGCAGTGCAGAGGTGATGCCCCAGGTGATGCCTGTGCAGGGAGGCAGTTTCACATGGCACAACTGCTCTACTTGACTTGCTTGTGATCCAAACTCTTTCTGAGCTGCTCTGGCAGGCTGCCACTCACAGAGTTATCATTAGCTGTAATTAGCTTGTCCAGGAGAATCTAATCACCTTGAACAGATAAGTGTTCTCAAGGAGATTAGAGAGGATTTTGAGGTAAGTATTATTTCATCAAAGATTGACATTGGCTCTTGTGATCGATGCTCCAGGTGAGCGTTGTCTTCTCCAAGCAGCTTTCTCCTATTTCAAAGAGCTTGAGTTTCATGTTGTGCCCTCTGGGTTTCATCCTCAGCCCCTTACTCAGGGGTTGGGTGTCTGAAGAGCCTTTAGCAGGACTTGTTCAGTGTCCTCAGGGGAATGGTTTAGCTGCCTTGTCTGGGTTCTGCTGGGCTGGTGGAGGCACGGGCAGCTCACATCCCGGGATGAGCTGTGTTTCCCAGAGCAGCATTCTTCACTGGCGTTGTGTATCCAGCAGTTAACTCTTGGTGAGCGCTGTAAGGTCTGGAGTACAACACAGGGGTTTTTTCTTGCTTCTTGCACTGAGACTCCAGCTGAAAGCTGAGGTGGTGAGGTCAGGAAGGAGCTTGGAAACTGCTGCTGTTACTGGAGATGTGACGGAGTTGAGGGCTTCCAGAAGAGACCTCTGAGAGCCTCTGATCCCGGGCCCACCAGCTCGGCTGCTGAGGTTTGAATGTCTCTGAGGTATGAGCTTACACAGCCTCTGGGGCCCCTCTTCAGTGTTGGACAACCCTCGGGGGTAAAATGTTTCCTTCTATTTAGTTTGTACATTATGAAATGAGGAGAGAGATGCTTTCCTAGAATGATTTTTGTAATAGCTGGTCCCTCCGCAGATGTAGGAGCAGCTGAATGTCATAGAATCCCAGAATCCCAGCCTGGTTTGGGCTGAAGGGACCTTAAAGCTCCTCCAGTTCCAGCCCCTGCCACGGGCAGGGACACCTTCCACTAGAGCAGGTTGCTCCAAGCCCCTGTGTCCAACCTGGCCTTGAACACTGCCAGGGATGGGGCAGCCACAGCTTCTCTGGGCACCCTGTGCCAGCGCCTCAGCACCCTCACAGGGAAGAGCTTCTGCCTCAGAGCTCATCTCAGTCTCCTCTCTGGCAGGTTAAAGCCATTCCCCTTGTCCTGTCCCTACAGGCCCTTGTCCAAAGCCCCTCTCCAGGTTTCCTGGAGCCCCTTTAAGCGGAAGGATGTCCTTCTCTGTTGGCCATCCTTGTGGTGCTGGAGCATGCAGGTGTTGAGGGCAGCTGTGTAGCTGCATGGTGACTTTGAGCTACTTGTTTTAAATAATGTGTTCCTCTCACCCTGTTTTCAGCTGACACTCACTTTATCCCTGTGGCACTTTGCTGTCCATCCTTGTTCATCCTTTTCCTGTTTCTGGGGGAGCTCCTCTCTGTGCTCTGTCACTGGGGACACGGCGCTCGCCCAGCTCCAGCCAGGCCCAGCACGTCCCAGCAGCACGAGAGCTGTCAACTGTCTCGATGCTTTATTTCCACCCATATAATCTTAAATCAGATGTACTGGCCCAAATGCTTCGTTTGATGGAACTGGAGCAAAGTAACTGGTTTGTCTTATGCAGAGCTGAAGCTTTGAGAGGGGCAATGCCTGTGGCTCTGTGCAGAGCGACTCCAGCCTGTCTTGCTGTCTTAAGGTGATCTGCACTGTGAACTGTCACACTGCAACTGTAGCTCCTGGAGCTGTTTGCTCCTGAAGCATGGTTGTGGGCTCAGCTGCTTGGGTGCTTATGGAGAGGAAGGTGCCTGTCACCCTTCTGGTCTCAATTGCTCCAGCTTTAGTTGCTGGAGAACACGTTGGTGCAGTTCCACCTTCGCTGCAGCCTTTGCCCCGTCCTCTGCAGGGGCAGAGGAAGGTCACTGCTCCGGTCCTGTGCTTTTCCCCATGTGCTGGTGCTGTGTCAGCTCTGCCCGTCGCAGCCCAGGGGCTGTGTGGGGTGGCTGCTGCTCCCCTCAGACACTGCCGTCAGCTTGGGGCTGTCTCCCTCGGCACGGCTGGCGCAGGCTCGCCGAGGTGATGGCATCACCTCCCTGTGGCTGTAGCTCCTATGCCTGTTCTTTGCCAGGGTAATATGAATTCAGCTCTGACCCTGCTTGCTCCAGTTACAGGTTTCAATTTGAGCTTGTCACCCTGGTGCCACAGTGAATCACTGGTGAAGGAGCTGATCCTTCTTGTCAGAAGTAATGTGAGAAACCTGCTGGGTTTTCCCTTGCAGTAAATGCTTTAACCTGCCCGAGCTCCTCCTGAAGAGGAGTTTCCAGGCAGCACAACGTGCAGAGTTCATTGCTCCTCAACAACCTGCACTTCCATCACCTGTAGGTTGATTTCTGTTTTGCAGCAAGTCAGACTGTTGAGTTTCCTGTATTGTTCTGTGCTTTACATGAATTGCATTGGAACGTACTCAAGTGATTTGAGGTAACTTCAGTGCGTGGTGGTAGCAGAGCCCTTTGCTTTGTGTGGATCTACTGCTCATGGCCAGCAAATCGGTCATCACCCTGAGACGTGAGCAGCCCCAGGCTGCTATCAGAGGGCAGGAGCTCGTCCTGCTGCGACAGCCTGCAGGTTTGTCCCCTAAATGGGATAGTGCTCCAAAACTTGTGCTCGCTGGAGGTGTTACATTCCCCTTCAGGTCTTCTTCATGATGCCGTTCAATTCTTGTAATCGTTCCTGTGGCAGCTTGGCAGGGATCCTGCTATGCTTTGTGTCAGCCTTGGTTTGGATTAGGGTGAAAAGCGTGTTTAATAATGACTCGTGTCAGTGTCTGAGGGCTGCAGGGTGGGCGGCAGGGTCAGGGCTGGAGGACAGCAAAGCTGGGCGTGCTGCTTGCTGTGGGGTCAGTGGCTGCTGACTCACACAGGCCAGTGCTGAGCCTTCAGGCAATGCAGGAATCAACCCCACAAGTGAAGATGCAAACTGAAAGCGTGGTACCACGGGGCAGACATGAGTCCATTGGCAGTGGCAGCACCGGGGTAAGAGCAGAACAACGGTTAGTGTGTGCTCGGAGCCCAGAAACCAACCGTATCCTGGGCTGATCCCCAGAGCGTGAGCAGCAGGTACAGGGAAGGGATCTGCCCCTCTGCTCTGCTCTCATGAGACCCCACTTGCAGCACTGTGTGCAGTGCTGGTGTCCTCAGCATAAGAATGACATGGAGCTGTTGGAGCAAGTCCAGAGGAGGCCACGAGGATGATCAGGGACTGGAGCAGCTCCCGTATGGAGACAGGCTGAGAGCATTGGGGCTGTTCAGCCTAGAGAAGAGAAGCTGCTGGAGACCTCAGAGCAGCTTCCAGTGTCTGAAGGGGGCTACAAGGATGCTGGAGGGGGCCCGTAGTGATAGAACTGTAGGGCCAGGCCAAGGGGAATGGCTTTAACCTGCCAGAGGAGAGATTGAGATGAGCTCTGAGGCAGAAGCTCTTCCCTGTGAGGGTGCTGAGGCGCTGGCACAGGGTGCCCAGAGAAGCTGTGGCTGCCCCATCCCTGGCAGTGTTCAAGGCCAGGTTGGACACAGGGGCTTGGAGCAACCTGCTCTAGTGGAAGGTGTCCCTGCCCGGGGCAGGGGGTTGGAGCTGGATGAGCTTTAAGGTCCCTTCAACCCAAACCATTCTATGATTCTAAATATCCTCTGTTCCAGGCACTTACACGACTCACGTCACCTTTGCAAGCCTGGGCTTGCTTCAGGGCTGTTTGGAAATGTGGCACGTTGCTCTCGGTCCTCCCGGCCTCCTGCTGTCACCAGGTGATGTTCTCATCCCTGTGTCACATTGCAGCACTGCTGGGTCCGCTGCTGCTCCCAAGTTACATCGTGGAGCAAATAGTGCTGCACAGTGATGGAATGTTTGCAGTGTAAGCAGCATTGGCTGGCTTGTGTGTGTCAGAGGGGAGTTATCACATGTGTCTGCCCCGCATCCAGCAGTCCTGCCTTGCATAGTCACAAACTAGTGTGGGTGTGAGGGGGCTTAAAGCTCACAGGATTGCTGGAGCCCCTTTAGGCACTGGAGCTGCTCTAAGGTCTCCCCTTCAGGAGCCTTCTCTTCTCCAGGCTGCCCCAGCCCAGCTCTCTCAGCCTGGCTCCAGAGCAGAGCTGCTCCAGCCCTCGCAGCAGCTCCGGGGCCTCCTCTGGCCTCGCTCCAGCAGCTCCATGTCCCTCTTGTGCTGTTGCCCCAGAGCTGGGTGAGGGCTGCAGGGGGGGTCTCTCCAGAGCACAGCAGAGGGGCAGGATCCCCTCCCTGAGCTGCTGATCTTAATGCACAAGCTTTTTGTGTTCAGGCTGTCAATCCATAGGGATATGGAGCACGGTGGCTGCATGCTCTTCTAAAGAACAACAAACTGCTGCTCTCCCTGGCCTGGCTCTCAGGTGTGGTTCCAGGGTTGCAGCAATAACCCAGGGGCAGCAGAGCTGCCTGGGAGGACACTGTCCCTCCTGCTGCTGGGCACACGCTCAGGTCCTGGCTCGGTCTCCCCAGGGCTGCTCCCTGCAGAGCTGGGCGATGCTGGGCTGTGCTGCAGAGCGCCGTGTCGGGCTCTTCCCAGCTGACTCGGTGCTTTGTGCCCATCACTCATCCCAGCACAGGATTAAGTGTTTGTCACAGCACACGATATCCTTGGCAACTCCTTCCCCAGTGCTGGGAACCCGCAGGGCTTTGGATGTGTCTCTTCTCCTGTGAAGTGCACAGGGGTGGCTCCACCAACTTTTTTTTTCAGGTCTTCAGCAACTGTCAGGAGTGATGGCTCCGCTTGGAAGCATGTGAAAAGTACCCCGGCGCCAGCCCGGAGGATGGGGTGAGTTTGGGTGTATTGGGCTGCAGAGTGGACACGGGTGATGGAGATGTGCTCATGCCAGTCGGACAGAGACACACTCCTTACCTCCACATGGGCTGTGCATGAGGGGAGATGGCATGATTAGAGAAGCACCTTTTTGGCTTAAAAATCCTCTGATCATCTTCGTGGCCTCCTCTGGACCTGCTTGAGTGAGGCCAGAGGAGGCCCCGGAGCTGCTGCGAGGGCTGGAGCAGCTCTGCTCTGGAGCCAGGCTGAGAGAGCTGGGCTGGGGCAGCCTGGAGAAGAGAAGGCTCCTGAAGGGGACACCTTAGAGCAGCTCCAGTGCCTAAAGGGGCTCCAGGAAAGCTGGAGAGGGGCTTTGGACAAGGGCCTGTAGGGACAGGCCAAGGGGAATGGCTTTAACCTGCCAGAGGGGAGATTGAGATGAGCTCTGAGGCAGAAGCTCTTCCCTGTGAGGGTGCTGAGGCGCTGGCACAGACTTTTCCCAGAGAAGCTGTGGCTGCCCCATCCCTGGCAGTGTTCAAGGCCAGGTTGGACACAGGGGCTTGGAGCAACCTGCTCTAGTGGAAGGTGTCCCTGCCCGTGGCAGGGGGTTGGAGCTGGAGGAGCTTTAAGGTCCCTTCACCACAAACCAGGCTGTGACTCTGTGGGTCTGTGGAGGTGATGAGCAGCAGGCGGGTGCCAGCTGGGCCTGCAGCTGGTTCAGTGTTAGTGAAGTGTTTGTTAAGCTTTGGATTTGAAGTCCTTTTGGAGGCACTGGGAGGTGGCTGCTCGGTGGTGAAGTGTCAGGGCTGTGCACTTCACAAGTCCTGTCCTTCATTTCTAAAGGACTGAGACCTTCAGCTTTGCTGTTCCCAAGTGTGTGCTCTCCTGTGACTGAAGCTGGATTCTGTTTATCCTGCGTTGCCGCTGAGGTGTTCCCAGCAGAGCATGTGGAGCACAAAGCTCTGCAGGGTTTAGTGTGTGCTCAGGTGAAACTACGATGTGCCTTTATTTCATCCATGCAGGTTTGTTCCTTTCCTTGCCAGTTGGGTCTGTGTTGGGGAGAGGCTGCTCCAGGCTCTCCAGCTTTGAATGTCTCCTGGGTGTCATTTGTATAAGGTGGAGGGAATAGAGTGCTCAACCCAACAGTCAGTTTGTGCTGGTGCAAAAGGAGACAGTCACCTGAGTGCTGTGTAACCTGTGTGGAGCATGCTTGGCGTGCTCTAAGTTGTGCGGTACCTTCATGGGCTTGGGGTGACATGTGGGACCCCCTTTGGAAGCTGGTGTGGTGCTGCTGCTCTTGGTGGCCATACCCTGCCAAGGAATAACCAATGCGTGGCTTCATCCTTGTTAGTGCGTAGTGTTTGAACAGAGCAGTTGTTTTGTTTTGGAGATGTGACACCACATTAGTCCTGGTATTTGCTTTATAATGTGTTTATTAATGGGTGAGTGCCCCACAGCCAGGCTGTGGATGACCCCAAAGGCAGCAGAGAGGTTGCCTCATGAGAAGGCATGTCTGGGTTTCAGAGGGACTGTGGCAGAAACAGGGTGATGGATCCTTGTGATGTTCAGCAGTGGCAAATGCCAGCCCTGGAGTAGCTGGCTCGAGGGCAGGAGAGTCCTTGGTGGGTGCAGAAGAGCCCTTGGCAGGTCCATGCAGACACCAAGGTGACCAGGGGCTGTCAGAGGACAGCAGCCTCTCTGGCTGCATTAACATGTCGAGGGAGGGGACCATCCCCGCTGCTCAGCCCATCAGGGTCCCCTGGCCAAGGCTGAAGGGGAGGAGGAGAAGGGGAGGGAGACCTGCTTGCTGCCCATGGTGGGAGGGTGTGGAGAGACATGGTTCTGCTTGTGACAGGGTGAGGCAATGGGCTGGTACCAGAGCATGGAAATCCTATGTGGACACAAGGAAACATGTTTTGATTGGGAGTGGGGGCTGAAAACTGGGGTAGGGGCTGGAGAGGTGAAGGAAACTCTTGGCTGTATTCAAGCTGTGGCTAGACAAGGTCCTGAGCAACCCGATCTGGTTGCTTCTGAGGAGGAGATTGGACCTGAGGCCTCCTGAGGTGCCTCCAGCCCTGGTTAAAGGACCATTCTGTCACTGCTTGAGTTCTGATGCTTGAAACTTGGTAAGTTTGTTTTCACTGTCTGGGTGCTGATGGAGGAGGAGGAGAAGCCACATCACATCTGTGGCTTGCCCTGGCAGTGCCGGGGGCACCGGCGCGTCCTGTGTCTGGCATTGACTTTCCCGTTCCATGGCACTCTGGATTGAGGGAAGGACACCTTGAGGCTTGGAAGCCAGTACAAATGCACCTCTAGAACTTGTGTGTTCAAGGCCAGGTTGGACACAGGGGCTTGGAGCAACCTGCTCTAGTGGAAGGTGTCCCTGCCTGTGGCAGGGGTTGGAACTGGAGGAGCTTGAAGGTTCCTTCCAACACAAACCAAGCCATGACTCTGTGATTCTATAAATGTCTGGTCTTCAGTATGTTCTACTTTAAAGCTGTGCAACAGAATCCATCTCTGAAGCTGTGGGCAGGCTTCCGAAGGCGGTGTTCCTCCTGGTGCTGAGCTGTACTGGTCAATATTTGTTTCCAAAGGTGTAACTACCCACCTCTGATACGGCACTGGGGGTGTGTATCCGCGCACCCAGAGCTGCAGAGACACGCACAGCGAGTATCCTCCTGCTTTTCCTGTTCCCCGTCAGTGTGTTCTGCCCTGGCACACTGGCTGCTGCTGCCCCTGTGTTCGTTGGCTCTCTGCTTGCTCCGGCCGGTTCAGATTGTCCTCCCCACAAACAGCCTTGCCTTTGTTGTGTCCCAGCAGCGCGGTGCTGGAGCTGTCAGAGCCGCTCGATGTGTCTGCTGCGGAAATGAATGCTGCTGAGCCTGAGCTCTAAAAATAAACTGTTCCTGCCCTGTGACGGGAACTGCTGGACACGGGTGCTTGGTCAGAGGGTTCTAATGCCCTTTAGGAAGCACCAGGGCCTGGACCTGCGCTGGGGCTGTGGGACCTGCTGGTGAAATCCTGCCCCAGAGCCCCAGCAGACGGGTCTGACCCGGCAAAGCGCCTGCTTGGGCAAAGGGTGGTTCTGCTCTTAAACAGCTGCTTTGCCTTCATGGTACCTGTATAGCAGCCCCTGCGCCAGGCCTGGGCTTCTCAAAAGGGCTGCTGAGGTCATCGTGTCCCAGCCTGTTTGGATTGAAGGGACCTTAAAGCTCCTCCAGTTCCAACCCCTGCCACGGGCAGGGACACCTTCCACTAGAGCAGGTTGCTCCAAGCCCCTGTGTCCAACCTGGCCTTGGGCACTGCCAGGGATGGGGCAGCCACAGCTTCTCTGGGCACCCTGTGCCAGCGCCTCAGCACCCTCACAGGGAAGAGCTTCTGCCTCAGAGCTCATCTCAATCTCCCCTCTGGCAGGTTAAAGCCATTCCCCTTGTCCTGTCCCTCCAGGCCCTTGTCCAAAGCCCCTCTCCAGCTTTCCTGGAGCCCCTTTAGGCCCTGGAGCTGCTCTAAGGTGTCCCCTTCAGGAGCCTTCTCTTCTCCAGGCTGCCCCAGCCCAGCTCTCTCAGCCTGGCTCCAGAGCAGAGCTGCTCTCTCCTGCGAAGAACTGGCAGGCAGTGACTTTGAATGAAGTGCTAAGGATGCTTTTGTGGTGCCAGCCGTGCCTGCGTGGGGGAGAGGGATGGGATGGGATGGGATGGCAGCTTCTGGAGGAGATGTGGAGGTGTCCTGTGCAGTGCTGCCTGTGAGGCTGGTACCTGTGCATGGCTGTCCCCACAGGAGCAGGAGGCTGGTGAAGCAGGGGGCAGGTCTGGGGCTGTGCTGGAGCAATTGAATGTTTCTGCCTTGGAAAGCTCCGAGCAGCTCCTGGTGCTGCGAGAGTTTTCTTGCACCACATGCCCTGAAATAACACTGAGAGTCTGGTCTGAGCTGTTGGGAAACTCGCTTCGAGCTGAAACTCATCCCAGCAGGGCCCTGTGGAGGTCACTGCCTTCGCCTGCCCTCTTGGCCACATGTTTAACTCTTGTGGTCCTGGTAATCCACACTCGGTGTCCACAGAAGCACCGATCCCAGCGCAGAGCACGGGTGTGCCTCGGACCCCCAAGGGGAATTCCCATGTGCAGGGTGGGGGAATGGGGGGTCCCCACTGCCAGGAGCAGTCCCACGGTCCTGTGCAGGCGGATGCAGACACACAGTGTCACCCCGGGCTTGCTTGGGGCTCTTTGAGTTTCGTGACAAATTACAGGATACAATATAAATTAGATGTAATATTACAATATGTTACTGATAATACAACATATGACATGATACAATAGACATGATACAGAATGAAGTAATTGTATCATATATACACATATATCTGCATAAATCCTCACAGTTATACCTTGTTCTAATCATGGTAACTTTTTTCTGTGCTTCAACCCTGATTGCCTTGAACTGCCCCTGAGGAGCCGTGTGCATCTTCATGGGCTGATGGGGATGGAAATGGGACTGGTCAGGAAGAGGTCTGGGGGCACTTGTGCTGAAAGTCTGGCTTTGGGCATCTGGTCCTGCAGGTGACACAACTGAGAGCATAGAATCACAGAATCCCAGCCTGGTTTGGGTTGAAGGGACCTTAAAGCTCCTCCAGCTCCAACCCCCTGCCCCGGGCAGGGACACCTTCCACTAGAGCAGGTTGCTCCAAGCCCCTGTGTCCAACCTGGCCTTGAACACTGCCAGGGATGGGGCAGCCACAGCTTCTCTGGGCACCCTGTGCCAGCGCCTCAGCACCCTCACAGGGAAGAGCTTCTGCCTCAGAGCTCATCTCAATCTCCCCTCTGGCAGGTTAAAGCCATTCCCCTTGGCCTGTCCCTACAGGCCCTTGTCCAAAGCCCCTCTCCAGCTTTCCTGCAGCCCCTTTAGGCACTGGAGCTGCTCTAAGGTCTCCCCTTCAGGAGCCTTCTCTTCTCCAGGCTGCCCCAGCCCAGCTCTCTCAGCCTGGCTCCAGAGCAGAGCTGCTCCAGCCCTCGCAGCAGCTCCGGGGCCTCCTCTGGCCTCGCTCCAGCAGCTCCATGTCCCTCTTGTGCTGTTGCCCCAGAGCTGGACCAGGACTGCAGGGGGGGTCTCCCCAGAGTGGGGATGTGTCAGGTCTATCCAGAAGTGGTTCTCTAAGGTCCCTTGGGCACCTGCAGTATTTGATCCAGGAGATTTCCCAGTCTGAGCCATGGGTCACTAAGCAGTTAACTCTCAGTTTCTATGTTATGGAAGCTCTTGGCATCTCCTGCGGCTGACAAGCTGCTGCCAAAGTTTATTTTTTGGGTTGTGTCATAAGGAATGGCAAAGATCTTACCCTGTGTCACCCTGCCCCATGCACTCACATTGCAGACATGGTTTAACAGCCTGCTTGCAGTTTCCCCTCTCTGTTTCATCAGTCCTTCCTTATGGAACCAAATGCTGTTCACTGGATCACTGACCTCTGCACGCCTCAGGAACGTGTCCTTGAAGGCTGCTCGATCACTTCATAGGTAATGGAGATCATGGAGGTACCTTCTGCACGTAAGTGTCTCAGTTCTCAAGTCCGTGCTCCCCTTTCTGCTCAGACAGAGGCAGGAATTTCATGCTCCCTAACCAGCAACTTGACTTGGGTGTGAAAGGGAGGGAGCTGCCCACACTGACCTCTGAGGAAGAGGTTTACCAGAAGTAGGATGTGCTGGTGGTAGAGCTGGACACGTTTCCTTGCTTCCAGCAGATCAGGTTGCTCCAAGCCTCATCCATTAAGCAGTGTTGTGGTGGAGCAGGGCTGTGTGTGGTGTCACACCAGCGTGGAGAGCTGCCCCTGCCCTGCAGAACAAGGGGCCGGGTCACCTTGAGGAGCACGTGGTGCTGCTCACCCAAGACAGTGGCCTCCAGAGCTCTGCTGGTGCCCTGTTGACAGGGCTCATGACCTTATCAGCCAGGGCCACCACCAGCCTCTGCAGAGGGGAGGGGAGATAGCACGGCCGGGGAGAGCAGGGGGGGCTCTCTGTAACGGGGTTTGGGTTTTGGGTTTTTAACTTTGTTTTATTTTTTCATTTGTTTCATAAACGACCCAACATGAGTCCCTTTGTAAAACCACGTCCTGCACTGCTCTGATGCTGCCTTATTATCACCTTCTTGCCACAGCTGAGCTTTCATAGAGTCACAGCCTGGTTTGTGTTGGAAGGGACCTTAAAGCTCCTCCAGCTCCAACCCCTGCCATGGGCAGGGACACCTTCCACTAGAGCAGGTTGCTCCAAGCCCCTGTGTCCAACCTGGCCTTGAACACTGCCAGGGATGGGGCAGCCACAGCTTCTCTGGGCACCCTGTGCCAGCGCCTCAGCACCCTCACAGGGAAGAGCTTCTGCCTCAGAGCTCATCTCAGTCTCCCCTCTGGCAGGTTAAAGCCATTCCCCCTTGTCCTATCACTCCAGTCCCTGATGAAGGTCCCTCTCCAGCATCCTTGTAGCCCCCTTTAGGCCCTGGAGCTGCTCTAAGGTGTCCCCTTCAGGAGCCTTCTCTTCTCCAGGCTGCCCCAGCCCAGCTCTCTCAGCCTGGCTCCAGAGCAGAGCTGCTCCAGCCCTCGCAGCAGCTCCGGGGCCTCCTCTGGCCTCGCTCCAGCAGCTCCATGTCCCTCTTGTGCTGTTGCCCCAGAGCTGGGTCAGGACTGCAGGGGTGGTCTCCCCAGAGCGCAGCAGAGGGGCAGGATCCCCTCCCTGACCTGCGGCTCACGCTCTGGGGGTGCAGCCCAGCACATGGCGGGGTTCTGGGCTCAAGCACACACTGAAGCTGGGTCATGGGGAGCTTCTCCTCACCCAACACCTTGTCTCTCTCTGCTTCACAAACCTCTAGGGGAGCTGGGGGAAGGTTATTTGTCAGAAGGACGTGCTCCTCCCAGCACTGCAGTGCAGGACAAGGCTTTGCGCTCATCCCGGATGCTCTGGGCCATAAAGGTTTAATGCAACATCTCACGAGTCCATTTTGCTGGTGTCAGCACTTTGAGGTTGGAGGCATCTTCATGTACCAGTGAGTCATGGAAAACTCACTGCTGGCAGAGCATGCAGATGTACAAGATGGTCTGGTCAGGAAAGGACTGTGAAGTCTGGATTGCTCCGCTTACTGCATCCCTGAGTTTCTAGGGGAGGGTTAGTCAGGTCAGCCCTAAATCCTTCCTTGTGCGGTGCTGGCTGAGGCTCGGCGGTGCTGTGTCCTGGGGTGTTTAGGGGCTTATTCCAGGCTCAGCTTGGGAAGCTGCTGGATGGGTTGGGGGGCAATTCCTGTGCTGCAGGATGAGGATCACAGCCAGGATTGCAGGCTTTGTCCCTGAAACCTGAGTGCTCCTAATCTGTGCCTATCCCGACTGTGGCCAGTGCCGGATTAATCGGCCTTTAAATAGCACTAAATCGGCTGTTTCTGCAGCAATCTCAGCGCGGCATATGCTTGTTTGGGGTTGGTTTGTGATGTGGTAGGTTTGGTGAAGGCAAAAAGAGGAAGGAAAACAACATGGTCTGAGCTGTTTGTCACATGGAGCCTGTGGTTTGTGCGAGCTGAAGCAGCTGGTGATGTGCTGACAGGGAACGCCGCTCACTGCCCGAGCCACGCGCCCGCTTCCTCTGGGGCATTTGTGTGCTGGCATTGAGTCAGCGTCAAAATCCTTCCTCCTCGAACCAGGAGGTTTGGTGTCTGTGCTTCCACCCCCTAACTGCAGGCACATGAGTGTTTGGCCTCAACAGGAATCCAGTTTTCAAGTGCTATTTGGGATTGCTTGTGCCTAAAAGTGGATGCAGAGTTCACTGGCTGCGGGTGTTCCGAACAAAGGATGCGCAAAACCCCAGTTCATAGCACACATGCCATGGGGTGCTCGTGCGCTTGGGTGTCTGTAACATGCTCTGCAGGGGGTGGTTCAGGTGTTCCTGTATCCAGGACAGGGTGAGGATGGAGCGCCAGATCTCAGCGTGGGGGAGCTGCGGGGGCTCGGAGCTCCCTGAGCACTGGTGGCACGGCGCTGAAAGCTGGCGTGTGGTGGGGGGGAGCCGCTGCCCGGGGGGGTGGCGGTGGCACAACAGGCCTTTGTCACTGGGGCGAGACGGGGAGTGCGGCTCCTGTCCCTGCGCTGCGGCACCGCCGGTGTGCCCGGAGCATGGAGAGCTCCACCTCATCCAGCCGGTCTGGTTAGGCTGTGGATTCCCTGTGGAAACCCTTGTGCATTGTCCACAGTCGGTCTGTGCTTTGTGTGAGGCGAGCAGAGAGCAGCATCCCATGGGAAGAGCCTTGCTGCTCGGCGCCAGGGCACCAATGGCTTATCCTGCACTGCAGGGGCTTGTGGCTGCCTTGGCTTTTGTGTGGTCCCAACTCCTAGTAATGGAACAAAATCCCTTGGGAGAAATCTCCAGCCTCAGTTTGTTAAGAGAGGGATCAGCCTGATGAGCCACGTGCTGCCTGTTCTGCAGCATCTTACAAGAGAAAGGTGCTGAAAGCATTGCGGAGCATTGCTCTTCCTCTCGTCTGACCCAGCTGCTGCCTTGCCCGGTTCTGCTGGTTTTGTATCCCTGTCCGTGATTTCTGGCCCTGCCTCTGCCTGCAGCAGCCTCTGCAGCTTCTTTTAAAGGTATTTCCCAGTTTTGCAGCTGGTAGAAATATTGCTCTGTGGCTGCAGAGCCCTTCGCTTAGTTAACGAGATGATATTTTCCGGTCTGATGGGAAAGTGGAATGAGTAAGTGTTTCAACTTAATCCATGAAGATATAGTAGGGAAAATAGGTCTTAATCTCCGAGCTGGGAGAGGTGAGTGGTGGAAGCAGCAGCAGCGAGGTGTCATCTGTGAAGCTTCCAGCTTCTGTGTGCTGGGCTGATCCCCAGAGCATGAGCAGCAGATTGAGGAAGGGGATCCTGCCCCTCTGCTCTGCTCTGTGAGACCCCCCTTGCAGCACTGTGTGCAGTGCTGGCGTCCTCAGCATAAGGACACGGAGCTGTTGGAGCAAGCGCAGAGGAGGCCACGAGGATGATCAGGGGCTGGAGCACCTCCCGTATGGAGACAGGCTGAGAACATTGGGGCGGTTCAGCCTGGAGAAGAGAAGCTGCTGGAGACCTCAGAGCAGCTTCCAGTGTCTGAAGGGGGCTACAAGGATGCTGGAGAGGAACCTTCATCAGGGACTGGAGTGATAGGACAAGGGGGAATGGCTTTAACCTGCCCGAGGGGAGATTGAGATGAGCTCTGAGGCAGAAGCTCTTCCCTGTGAGGGTGCTGAGGCGCTGGCACAGACTTTTCCCAGAGAAGCTGTGGCTGCCCCATCCCTGGCAGTGTTCAAGGCCAGGTTGGACACAGGGGCTTGGAGCAACCTGCTCTAGTGGAAGGTGTCCCTGCCCGTGGCAGGGGTTGGAGCTGGAGGAGCTTTAAGGTCTCTTCCAACACAAACCAAGCTGGGATTCTGGGATTCTGTGACCTATGATTCTGTGATTCCTTCTCTTACACAGGGGACAGGAGTTAAAAAAGTGTTTTTTGTCTGAACTTCTGAATGTTTCCAGGTGTCCGTAGAGCTGAGGAAGTGGAAGCAGAGATGAGGCTGGTCCCTGTAAGTCAGGCATGGGGTGGTAAGAGGGGTCTACACTTTGGCTACTAGAAAATGGGCTTCATGTTGTGTGCAGTGTTAATGGGAATGAAACGTCTTGTCGCTCAAACCCAGATTTGGGAGCTCTGCAGGTTCCTGGGTTAAATCCCTGCCTTGTCTTGAGATGTTGGTAGAAATGTCAGCAGTGAGAGGCTCAGCTGGAGGATGCTTTGAGCTGTTTATAGTTGGGTGTTCTCTGTTTGTGATGTACCACTTGATCAGAACAACACCCACGTTTAAATGAGCCTCGATGTGCATTTGAGTTTTTTTTCTTGTAGTTACAACACTACCTGCCCCATTTCACCCTTATATCCACAGAATCACAGAATCACAGCACAGTTTGGGTTGGAAGGGACATTCAGAGCTCATCTAGTCCAACCCGTGCAATGAGCAGGGACATCTTCAACTAGATCAGGTTGCTCAGAATCACATCCAGCCTGGCCTGGAATGTCTCCGGGGTGGAGCATCCACCACCTCTCTGGGCAACCTGTGCCAGTGCCTCACCACCGTCATGGTAAAGGATTTCTTCCTCATGCAATGCAGGGTCTTGGACCACTGTGCTTTGCAGAGTGATGCTCTTCCACATCTCTCTGCAGAGGAACCCCCTGGGCTCCCTGGTCGGGATGTGCTCTGCTGCTCCCGAGCTGCCGGTGCAGGGACTCCCCTTTCCCCACGGGAGGGGATGTGCTGTCAGGGAGCTGGAGCAGCTGCAGGACCAGGACCTCTCGACGTGGGGACGTGCCTCCTAAGTGGGGATGTGTTGCTTTGCAGCCCACATGCTGCCCTGTGCGTGTCTCCTGCCGTGCTCTCTTCTGGATAGATCGGGATGGAAACGTTTATCCTCATTGTCTTGCAGAGAGAAGCGGGGAAGGGATGCAGCCCCCGGGGGTGTTCACCTGGTGGCGTGCGAGTGCTCAGCTTGAGGGGATGCTGGGCTGCCTGAGTGTGGGGCTGCAGCGGGGGCAGCAGGATGGGGGTGTTCAGGGGTGGGTGGCGCAGTGTCTTGCTGCAGCACCCTTCAGTTCTTGGGCTGTGAGGTGTGATTTGGGTCCTTGAGCTGCTTTGACACCAGAGGTGTGCCGGCATCTCCAGACCAACGTGTTCATCAATCCTAACCTTCCCAAGTCTCCTGGTGTGCTGGGGGGCACCCTGAGTTGCTGGGTTCGTGCTGGAGTGGTGCAGCATTTCCTTCTGGCTGTGCTGGGGTTGGGGTTTGGGGGTGATTTGCAGCACTGCTGCAGAAGCCCAGGTCCATAGTTCTGTTGACATATGACAGCCAAAAGCTCCCCGAGGTGTCTGTTTGCCAGCTCCAGTGATGGATCTGGGATTTGTGTCCAGCTTCATACCATAGGAAGCTCTTCCCTGTGAGCATGGTGGGACACTGGCACAGGGTGCCCGGAGAAGCTGTGGCTGCCCCATCCCTGGCAGTGTTCAAGGCCAGGTTGGATGGGCTGTCCCTGGGCTGTGTTGATCAACCCACCCGAAGCACATGAGCTACAGGAACCGGCTATTGTGGTGTTGCTGATGGTGCTGGTGATGCCGCTGGTGCTGGTGATGCTGGAGAGGCTGTTCCTCAACCTACGCTCTAAGCTCAAACGTGGGCAGTAAGCTTTGCAGAGCATCAGCTGCCTGGTGTGAGCTGTGACAGCTCCAGAGAGCGCTGAGGGGATGGAAACCCCCGCGAGGCTGCGCGGCAGCAGCAGTAGGTTTCCCTGTAAATGCCATTTAAACTGGAACGTTTCCTGGTTGGCAGACGGGGACCAGGCAGCTGAGGGACAACCTGGAGAATGGTCTCGCGTGTCTGGCGGTGCCTGTTGCCAGGGCTGCAGTCACAGCAGATTCCTGTTCAAACCCTTGGTGCTGCTTTCCCAAGGGAAGGATGCTCGATGGCTGCTCGGGAGCGTGCTGGCTCCAGCATCCCCGCTCTCAGCAGGGTGAATTCCCCAAAGTGTGTGGTCAGAGAATTGGAAGTTCAGGTGCGGCCTCTGATGGATGTGCCCAAATGTGCTTGTGGAGTAACCACGGTGAGAGAAACCCCAAGTTGAAGGATGTCAGGAATAGGGCAGAGCAGAACCTGTGAGTCCTTGCGTGCTGCTCACCCCGTGTTCACCGAGGCTGTCGGGAGGTGGACGCTGAGGTTTGAGCCCTGGAGTGACCTCTGCACTGGAGAGAAGGGGCTGGGGGAGTGGTAAGATGGGAATTGAGCATTGAAGGTGTAGGCTCAGGAGTGCTGGTTCCTGAGGCCCGCAGCAAGCACGGGAGCTTGACATCATGGGAGAGGGATCTCCGGGAGGAGACAGGAGACATGTCAGAAGGTCGTTTTTTTGGGCTATAACTGATATTGTGTCAGCCCCTTTGGGCACTGGAGCTGCTCTAAGGTGTCCCCTTCAGGAGCCTTCTCTTCTCCAGGCTGCCCCAGCCCAGCTCTCTCAGCCTGGCTCCAGAGCAGAGCTGCTCCAGCCCTCGCAGCAGCTCCGGGGCTTCCTCTGGCCTCGCTCCAGCAGGTCCATCTGAGCAGAGAGATCCCAGGAGCATCCACCGTGCTTTGTTGCTGGATGTGAGCGGTGTTTGGGAGCAGGGTGTGAGCTCTGGGGCTCTTCATTTCTTGCTGTGTTCTATTAACTTCCCACAGAGCCACACAGCTGTAATTAAAATATCCCTATGAGCATCGTGCCAGCATCTGCAGGTTAATCTAGGGCTGTTGTGATATTGCTGCAACCAAAGCTATGGAGCTGGGAGATGAAAACCATCTTCTTATGTACTTTCCCCCCTTCTTCTCTTGGCTCTGTTTATCAGTCTGTCTTCAGAGCTCTTACAAAGGAGGTTCAAGGTTTTATATATAGAAAGATGTCTTAGTGGGAGCATCTTTTGCATAGCGCTGGCGGCCTGAGCAGCCTCAGAACTGGAAAACAGGGCTTTCCATGGTGACTTGCTGTTCTCTGATGGCACTGTGGTGTGTGGCTCATCTGTCAGGCTGCAGAGTAGGAGTTGCTAAAATTAAGACTCCGGGAGTTTTATACCAAAGGCCTTTTTAAGTACCTGATGCTGAGGAGTTGTCTTGTCAAGCTCTGTATGTTTAGGTTTGTGGTATGAAAGCAGCTGAAGCAGCTTTTCAGCTGTGTTCAGAGCAGCATCCTCTGATCCGTGTGTGCAGGAATTGGGATCCCTGCGTGCACACAGAGGAGATTTGGCTGCTGAAATAGGGACCTGCTGGCATCATGATAGTATATTGATGCTTTTAGAGTAAGAAATCTCCTTTCTGGTGATCGTAATTCATAGAATCCCAGCCTGGTTTGGGTTGAAGGGACCTTAAAGCTCCTCCAGTCCCAACCCCCTGCCACGGGCAGGGACACCTTCCACTAGAGCAGGTTGCTCCAAGCCCCTGTGTCCAACCTGGCCTTGAACACTGCCAGGGATGGGGCAGCCACAGCTTCTCTGGGCACCCTGTGCCAGCGCCTCAGCACCCTCACAGGGAAGCCCCATTCCTGCCACAGGAGGGGTTTGGGGAGCAATCCATGTGCCATGTCTCTGCAGTTGATGGCTATTGAGTCCGAGCCACGTTCCCAGTGGAGCCTGTGCCTTGGCTGGTACCTCAGGACTCACATGGAGCTGCCGTGGGGCTCTGAGCATCTCGCTGCCGGGCTCTGGGGAAGGGGTTATGTTTACCTGGGTCATTGGCTTCCCCCTTGCCGGATGTTCTTTACTCCTCCTGCTTTCTAACACCCACAGGTAACCTTTATCCTGTGTTCCAGGAGACGCAGAGCCCCTCTCGCTGCGCCTGTTGGCACGTGCTCCGTGCGAGGCGGTCCTCTTCATCCTCCCCCTTGCACAGCTGTCATTAGAGATCTCTGAAGGCAAATCCATCATAGAATCACAGAATGGTTTGGGTTGGAAGGGACCTTCAGAACTCGTTTAGTCCAACCCCCTGCCATTGCCAGGGACACCTTCAACTAGATCAGGTCACCCAGAACCACATCCAGGCTGGTTAGGGTTAGAGTTGATTGGATTGTAGTGATAGGATGAGGGGCATGGAGCATGCTGGGGACACATCTCACTGACCCTGTGACTGTAACCAAACAGTCAGAACAAATCCGTCAGGTCCTGTGCTCGGTTCTTGGGGTGCTGCTGTGGGATCTGCCTCCCTATGGCAAGCTCGGGCCTTGAACACCTCCAGGCACTTTGTCCTTATCGAGATAGGGACTGTAGTGATAAGAAAAGGAGGAATGGGTTTAAGCTGAAAGAGGGGAAGTTCAGGTTGGCTATAAGGGAGAAGTTGTTCCCTGTGAGGGTGCTGAGGCGCTGGCACAGGGTGCCCAGAGAAGCTGTGGCTGCCCCATCCCTGGCAGTGTTCAAGGCCAGGTTGGACACAGGGGCTTGGAGCAACCTGCTCTAGTGGAAGGTGTCCCTGCCCGTGGCAGGGGGTTGGGACTGGAGGAGCTTTAAGGTCCCTTCAACCCAAACCAGGCTGGGATTCTGGGATTCTGGGATTAGCTTTGTGAGGGAACAGCAAAAAAACCCCAGATACTCAACTGCCTCCACCTCTGCGTGGCCTGAGCCCACGTTTAACCTCCCTTTGGCTCCGTTGCAGCCAGCCCAGGTCCTCTCCCACATGTGCAGCACTGGGATTACTGCAGGAAGTCCAGGATCAGAAGATGTGCCTGGGCTGTGTTACACAGCAGCTGGGCTGCTGGTGGTGATGAGCAGATCCACCCCACCACCAGCGCTCCTCAAGGGCACCTCCACCTCCTGCCTCTCCCCATGCAGACAGAGGAGGTTGCTGGTTGTTGGCTCGGGGCTGGGTCAGGTGCCTGCCTCGTGTCGGGGTGCTGATGGATAGGGATTGGTTTCTGTGCGGATTGGCATGAGAATGGAGCTTAAAGAACAAAAACCTGGGCTGAAATGGTGTTCTGGGTGGGAGAGCAGGGCTGGTAATGTGACTGGAGTTGATTGAGTGAAGTCACCTTGGAGACCTTTGTTTTGTGTAGAGGAGAAAATCATTTTAGCAGCTCTCCGAAGGGGGGAAGTAATCCCTTCTGGGAACACATCAGTGTGTGCTGCATCACAAAGAGGGTGACTTTGGAAGTGAAAATCAGAGCTTGATTTCGTTTGGAGCCAGTTCACTCCCCTCCTGCAAGCAAATGGAACCGGGCTGTGCGCTGGGTTTGAAGTTAACCCATGGTCCCTGCAGGCCCTTGTCCAAAGCCTTGTCTGAAGGTTTCTTGTAGCCCCTTTAGTCACTGGAGCTGCTCTAAGGTCTCCCCTTAAGGAGCCTTCTCTTCTCCAGGCTGGACAAGCCTGTGACTCTATGCATTTTGGCAGTATTAAAGATGTTTTAATTAACAGCTGGATAGGAATTGTGCTGCTTCCATTTGCCTTTCACATGGAGATCTTTACATGCAGGATCTTAGCACACCAGCTCCGTTGCCCTTTTCTGGCCCTACTCCAGCACCTCAGTGTCTCTCTTGTAGTGAGGGGCCCAGAACTGAACACAGGATTTGAGGTGCTGCAGCCCATCCCTTTTCTTCTGCTGGAGAAGCCTGTCTAGCTGTGGTGGATTTGACACCCTTACCTCCTGCTGGGGACGTGTCCATGGGTCTCTGTGGTGTGGCAGGGTGCTCTGGGGGGGCTTTGGGGCCAGGCTGGGTGCAGGGGGACTGACGCTTCCTTTTCCCTCTGTTCCTCTGCAGGACGCAGGCAGAAATGGCCCACACGTGTCGCGGGACCATCAACCTGTCCACGGCTCACATCGACACGGAGGACTCCTGTAACATTGTGCTTTCCAACGGGGGAAGGACCTACCACTTAAAGGCCAACTCGGAAGTGGAGAGGCAGCGCTGGGTCACAGCCCTGGAGCTGGCCAAAGCCAAAGCCATCCGCATGAGGAACAACCAGTCAGGTAAAGTGCGTCTTAGCCTGTGATCCTGCAGCCAGGTCCTCTCTAAAACCTCCTTGTAAAGCAGCTCTTTTGTGCTTGCTAAATCGTGCAGAAAGCCTGGCAGATCCTCTGTCACACGTAATTAAACAGAGCTGATGGTGTCACAGAGACACAAAGGGTTCTAAACAACATTGTGTGCACCAAACGTCATCTCGTCTGGTTGTGCAGCATTGGGCAGGTCTGCAGAGCCCCTGGTGCTGGCTGTAAGTTGGAGAGGACTGGTCAAAATGAGCTAATGATGCTTCTTCTCAAGGCAGGACAGATGTGTCTGTCTCCCGGAGACTCTGTGTTGGTCTGTGTGGATGGGGGGTGCTGTAAGAGGCACCACAGGGTGTTGCGGTGGTGATGGCACCACAGGGAGCACCAGTTCACAGCGGGGTGCTGGAGCCGCGTGTTCCTCATTCACCCAGAGCTCAGGGGAGTTTGGCAGATGGATGACACACACATGTAGCTGAGCTGTGTTCCTCTGTGCACATTCCTCCTTCTCCCTACACCACCTCAGTGCGGGCTGGTGGTTACCAGTGTACATTTGGGATGGCTGTGATCTGTAAAGCTGTCCCAGTGCCATGCCCATTACACAGTTCCTCCCCAGGGTGTCGTTTCTGCTTCTCATTGTGTGATGGCTCCATTCAGTGCTGAACAGAGTATTGTAGAAGTATTTCAGTGTTCATAACTCTACTGGGATTAACATTTGCTTTCCTTCCACAAGCTAGCACTGCTTCCAGTCGCAGAAAGCAAAAGCAAACCAGACCTTGTACAAGAGAAATGATGTTGTGAACATCAAGTGTAGTGTTTTTTGTAATGCTCTGCTTGAAATGAAAGTGTAGCTTCAGAAAATGCCCCAAATATTTTAGGAAGGGGGTGGGTGAGGCTGAGACCAGATACTTTACCACGCCTGGCCCTGGAGCACAGCCTGGGGCTGCTCTGGCTCAGTGCTTACGGAGCATCTCACTGTCCTGGTCCGGGTTTGGGCTTGGGAACACTTGCAGGTGCTACTCTGTGCTATGGACTGCAGGGAATACGGATCCATAAGTCAAATGTTTGCAGCTCAGCATTCCAGGGAAGGCTGGGGTTGGTTCAGTGCATCAAGGCAAACCTGTGCTTCCCCAGGGGCACTGCTGCTGCTGGTGCACTGAACCCACGGCGTGCCGTGGCCGTGGTGGTTGGGGCTGTGTGGATGGAGGCTGCTCTGTAATGCTGCTGGCTTAGGAAAACACACAGTCAGCATCAAATCAGCGTGACCACGGGTTTGGAAGGCAGCACATTCATGTTTTTGTCCGTGTGCCAGTGGGATGGTCCCTTGGGATGCTGGCTGCTGGGGGCAGCATCTGTGCTTGATATCATGTGTTGTAGAGAGCAGCACGAAGCCGGAGCACCAGCGGTTTGACTTGCAGGAGAACAAGCCAAATCCAGGACCCCCGGTCCTGGATGATGTGGTCTGACTTGTGGCTCATCAGCCAGCCCTCAAGGTCACACAGAGGTTGATCGCTGTGTGAGCCACTTCCCTACTTCCCCTCATTGTTTCAGTGTGCTGTGTTCCGGGGCGCCGGCAGTGGGATTCATGGCACGCAGTGTTGTGGGCTCTGTGTTCCTCAGAGTTCCAGCTCTGGAACGTGTGGAAATATCAATGGAGAATAGAGCCCCTGAGGGCAGGTGGAAGCTCCTGGGCAGAGTTTTGCCTGGCAGAGCACGATGTTGTGCCAGCTCACGGCTGTGGTGGCTGTCAGTCCTGGGAATGCCACTTATCCCACAGCGGGAAGCACATCCTGAGCTGGGTGGGTGTTTGGAAAAGGATCTCGTGTGTGGGAGAGGTTGGTGTGGGCTTCGCCTTCCCCTTGCTGGACATGGGCTGGTGGGGGGTGCTGGGGCAGCTGCAGGGCATCAGTGCTGCTGCTGCTGGAGCCAGGCACAGTCATTCTGGGTTGTGTCTTCACATATAAATAGCAGACACAAAGACTTCCTGCCTTAAGGCTCCGACTTCCGAACTCCAGGCAGCTCGGGCCGTGCTTCCCGGGAAGGGTGGTGCGGCAGCAGCGCTCGCTCCGGCACTGCCTCGCAGTTATGCTGACTCAGCTCATTGCAGGGATCCAGGCCAGGGAGGGGATGGGAGATACAGACCAACCCAAACTCTTGTTTTTCCAGGCTTTTCTGAGCTGCTCCGAGGGGATAAGACACTGTAAACAGGCGCTGAGTCCTTGTGCTGTGCAGTTAGAGCTGCGGGCGGTGGTGGGTTACTTTACACTGCCGTGTTCAGCAGGCTGATGGTGCTTTGTCCCAGTTAGAGATCTTTCAGTTCAGGTAAAGAAGGAAGGTGTGTTAGGTTTGCTTGAGTCTAAATCAAATCCCTAGTGCAAGGAGGGAGCATTGGTGGCTCTGGGAGGCCAGAAGACTGGGAGAGCATTGAAGGGGATAGGTGAGGAGGGCAGTGGAGCAGGTTTGTGTCTAACGCTGCCTGTCCTGCTGGGAAAGGACATGAGGAGCATCCTTCTGGCCATCTCCAGGCTGGTGGAGGAGGCTGGGTTCCAGTCAGCTGCTGCTGAGGTGTTTCCACTGCTGAGCTCCAGAGCGGTCTCACGTGTGGAGCAGCTTTTCAGCATGCAGGGAGCATTGAGGAGAGCGAAGGGGATGTCCTTGCTTCCAGATACTCTGAGGTCCTTTGGAGTCACAGAATCATAGAATCCCAGCCTGGTTTGGGTTGGAAGGGACCTTAAAGCTCCTCCAGTTCCAAACCCCTGCCACGGGCAGGGACACCTTCCACTAGAGCAGGTTGCTCCAAGCCCCTGTGTCCAACCTGGCTTCCCTTCTTGCATCCAAAAGGGCCAAGTGAGGAATGAGTTCATTAAAAAAATAAAAAGCAAAACCAAGTAACTTGTAATGTTCTAACGATGAGCCTCACTTGAGGCCCTACTGAAGGTACAACGTGGTCCAGTGTGAGCTGGGGTTCTCTGGTCATCCTGGCTCTGCAGACATGAGGGATCCCTCGCTGCTTTCCTCTTGGGATTGGTGGGGTGGAGGACTGACAAATTGTGTTAACTGCAAATATATTGGCTGGAGGAGACTACTCTGTGGTGGGTGAAGAGTCTTTTCCCCCTGTGGTTCTCTTGCAGTGAGCAGACAGGGAAGCGCTGTGGCCTGCACTGCTGGCTGGTGCTGTGTGCTCAGAGGAGCCGCTTCCACAGCCCTGGGTTTCATTTCTGTTTCTAAGAAACAGCAAACCCCAAACTGAGCGTGAGATGGGAGACTTTGCTGTTCCCTCCTGCTGTAACTCAAGGAGCTCTGGTTTCCCCTGTACTTGCTGCGTAGCCAGGACTATTTTGGTAAGGATCCATGAGTGGGGACGCGGGGACGTGCTGAAGGATGTCACTGGAGGAAGATCGTGTCCTCATCCTGCTTCACTGGTGAGAAACTGGCCTGGTGATACTGGGGATTACTGGCAGAAAGTGAGAGTAGAGGCGAGTTGCTGGCGTAGCTCTCTCCTCGGTTACCACGTGGTGTATAATTCCTCTGGGATAAACGTACAGTGTAAATCAGGACAGAGGGGGCCGGGTGGGCAGCTCACCTCCAGCCTCTGCTCAGCCACGGCTGCCATTCCTCCTCCTCCTAGTTGGGCTTAGAACATGTTGGTGAGGTTGGAGTAAACTTGATTTGCCCACAGGGTTCCCAGCTCTGTCACCCCACGGGGACACTTTCACCAGTGCTGGTGCAGCCCTGTGCTGTTCTTCTGTCCTGAGAATCAGATTCCTGTCACCACCCTCTGTTCCTGTTGCTGTGAGCTCCTGGGATAATTCCAGCCTTCCCACTCCCCACCCCACTGTACCCACAGCAGCCCTTGGATTTTTGTCAGCTCGTGCATCAGCTTCTGGACAACATTGAGTTTGGAGAGTGGGGGCAAAGAAACACTTTTATCTGCTCCTTGTGCTCACTCTTCTCTGCAGTCGTGCTCTGGAGGATGTGAACTTAAAAGTATTTGCTGATTGTGGCTAATATTCCTTTTTTTATGGCAGTAAAAATATCCTTTCCTTTTAGGAAAGGATACTTTCAGTAACATGCTAGCAGCTTCCAGTGCCTTAAGGGGCTACAAGAAACCTGGAGAGGGGCTTTGGACAAGGGCCTGTAGGGACAGGACAAGGGGAATGGCTTTAACCTGCCAGAGGGGAGATTGAGATGAGCTCTTAGGACTATTGTGGTTCCTGGGCATCTCATGAGGAATGGAAAGGCTCTGTCAGGCAAGGGAAGAGTTTTGGGGCTGGGATGTGCAGGAGATGGCTGTGGTCCTCCACATCTGCTGCAGCTGAATGCTTGGGGTGTCACAGGCAATGGGACTATCAGCAATAGCCCTAAATGAGGGGGTTGTGAAGCACTGAGTTCATTTTAAATCCAGGGGTTGAAGTGGTCTGAACACGTATGTAGCGTGTTCTGGGAAATTCAAGTGACAGGAAGAACAAGAAGTGATTTCCCATTCTTGCTGCTTTTAGAGTGTGTCTGATCAGCCTGGGAATGCTTCTCAACCTGAGAACGTTGCAGGCCCTGAGATGGGAAGCCCGGAGGGGGAAGTACCTGTCCAGGCAGTGTGAGTACCGGAGCTGCTGAGATCCTGGTGGATGGACACTCAGCAGAGGTGGGCTATAAACAGTCCAAGGTCTGCACAGCCTCCAATTGCTGTTGGCAATGAAGACATGGGGAGGAGGGAGGGAGTCTTTAGGATCTTGCTGTATTTCACAAGCCAGGAAATACCTGTTTGGAATTCTCTTGCCACTGTTTTGCGCTTGCATGTCAGGATAGTATTACCCAGGCCATGCGCGTACCTCCTGGGGTGGATGCTGCTCTGGCCCTCGTTTCTCGGGCGCAGCACTCTGTTCTCTGTGATTCTGCTGCAGGTGGAATCCGTGGTGATGGTTTAGAGGGAAGGAGCACCGAAAATGGGGCTTATGTAACAGCACAAATTCAACATTCCAGCAGGAGCTCAGCGGGGACTGCGGAATTGAGGCCACCTCCGCTGCAGCGAGCGAGGGAGCTGGTGGGGAGTGACGGGAGAGGGTTTGTGTGTGGCAGCAGCAGCGGAAGGCAAGGGGAAGACTGGCAGAATCATGGAATCCCAGGATCCCAGCCTGTTTGGGTTGAAGGGAGCTTAAAGCTCAACTCCCTGCCACGGGCAGGGACACCTTCCACTAGAGCAGGTTGCTCCAAGCCCCTGTGTCCAACCTGGCCTTGAACACTGCCAGGGATGGGGCAGCCACAGCTCCTCTGGGCACCCTGTGCCAGCGCCTCAGCACCCTCACAGGGAAGAGCTTCTGCCTCAGAGCTCATCTCAGTCTCCCCTCTGGCAGGTTAAAGCCATTCCCCTTGGCCTGTCCCTCCAGGCCCTTGTCCAAAGCCCCTCTCCAGCTTTCCTGGAGCCCCTTTAGGCACTGGAGCTGCTCTAAGGTCTCCCCTGGAAAAAAGGCCCACTATTGTGTGTGGAGTGGTATTGGGGCAGCAGTCCTTGTTAGTATTGCAAATGTGTGGTGTACAAGTGGGGTTCAGATGTGGGATGGACAGTGATGTCCCAGCTCCACTGGATCTGCAGGACGTGCTCGTGCTCCTGCGCAATGGCACTGGTACATCCCCACCACCTCACTGTCCCGGCGGAGCAGGAGGAAGGGGGAATCCTGGTGCTCTGCTTCCTGAGGTGTCACCCTGCACTTGGGTGCTCTTGGCAGGTTGTGCTTCAATTCTTGGCACACTTTAGGGCTCCTAATGTACAGCTGCGGGAGCAGGCTGTGTGCTGTGAGCTGTGCCTGGGCCCACGGAGCTGCTCGTGGAGCAGTTTGGGCTCTGGTGCACTCAGGGTTACAGGTGAGGCTGTGTTAATAAACCCCCTAAAAATAACCCCTGAGCGTGACAGTGCAGAGGAGGGAAGGGGTGAGGAGCTGCAGCAGGAGGCTGGGGAGGAGCCACTGCCCCCACGCTGGTGCTCGGGAAGATGCTCCTGCTGGAGGAGGGGGATGGAATGTGCAGCACGAGGATGTTGGCTGATAACGGAGACCTGAGGTGCTGAGTGAGCACACGGTGAACTCGGGGTCTGTGGAGTGTCACTGTGATGTGTGGAACATCCTCAGTGAAAAGTTGTTTTCACAGCGGTCTCAAAGGAAAACTTCGATATTGACTTGAGGGACGTGGAGCTGTTGGGTGAGGCCAGAGGAGGCCCTGTAGCTGCTGCGAGGGCTGGAGCAGCTCTGCTCTGGAGCCAGGCTGAGAGAGCTGGGCTGGGGCAGCCTGGAGAAGAGAAGGCTCCTGAAGGGGACACCTTAGAGCAGCTCCAGTGCCTAAAGGGGCTCCAGGAAAGCTGGAGAGGGGCTTTGGACAAGGGCCTGTAGGGACAGGCCAAGGGGAATGGCTTTAACCTGCCAGAGGGGAGACTGAGATGAGCTCTGAGGCAGAAGCTCTTCCCTGTGAGGGTGCTGAGGCGCTGGCACAGACTTTTCCCAGAGAAGCTGTGGCTGCCCCATCCCTGGCAGTGTTCAAGGCCAGGTTGGACACAGGGGCTTGGAGCAACCTGCTCTAGTGGAAGGTGTCCCTGCCCGTGGCAGGGGGTTGGAGCTGGATGAGCTTTAAGGTCCCTTCAACCCAAACCAGGCTGGGATTCTGTGATTCTCTGATGACTGCAAACCACTGGTGTGGGGAGTTGCTCTGGGGTGGGTTCAACCATCTGTTCAGCTCCTGACGTTCCTCTTCCATTGCACAAGCAGACAACCTTGTCACTCAGTCACCAAAAGAGGTGGATGTGTGTGAGCAGCTCTAGGTCTGTGAAGGTTGTATGGGAGCAGCTCACGTCTTTGCTGGCCTTGGTGAGCCATCCTGGTGCTCGTCCCACTGTCTGCCTTGTCCTTTGGAGAGCGGGTGCAGATGAACATTCCCAGCTTGTCACTAAGGAATTGTGTCTGTGGCTCTCTCCAGGCCTGCGTTCTGCATATTCCCTGAGATCTTAAAAATCCCTGTTCCTGCGTTGGTGGCAGAGTGGGAAGGATGATCCGTGCCATTCCTTCCCTGCTGTTCTGGCTAATATTAGCTTCATTTGTCATTTTGGTATTGTTAAAACCAGAGTTGGGATGAAAGTCAGTGCAGATGGCCCCTTGTACTGACCACCAGTGCTGGGGTGCTGGGTTTAGTGCTCTGCCTGGGTTGAAGTTTAACTTGCTGCTGTACATGTAGCTCTGCGTGGTTGAGGTCCATGACCTGCTCGCACACCCCAGCTCTCGCTGCCTCTCGTGCCTTGAGCTCTTGCCAAGTGCTGAGGATGGATGGTTGTTACATGTTGAAGCCAGGCCAGTTTCACCTGTAGGGAGTTTTTAATGCAGTTTTTAGAATCCCAGAATCCCAGCGTGGTTTGGGATGAAGGGACCTTAAAGCTCCTCCAGCTCCAACCCCTGCCACAGGCAGGGACACCTTCCACTAGAGCAGGTTGCTCCAAGCCCCTGTGTCCAACCTGGCCTTGAACACTGCCAGGGATGGGGCAGCCACAGCTTCTCTGGGCACCCTGTGCCAGCGCCTCAGCACCCTCACAGGGAAGAGCTTCTGCCTCAGAGCTCATCTCAATCTCCCCTCTGGCAGGTTAAAGCCATTCCCCTTTGTCCAAAGCTCCACGTCCCTCTTGTGCTGTTGCCCCAGAGCTGGATCAGGACTGCAGGGGGGGTCTCCCCAGAGCGCAGCAGAGGGGCAGGATCCCCTCCCTGACCTGCTGCTCACGCTCTGGGGGTGCAGCCCAGCACACGGGGGGGTTCTGGGCTCCAGGCACACAGTGTGGGTCATGGGGAGCTTCTCCTCAGTAGGTTCTGTCATGGGGATTTTCATCCCTGGGAGCTCCAGGGGGAGCGTTTCCAGCTCACGTCAGCACTTCACTGGATTTCAGTGTTATTTTTAGGCCTCTGAAACTCCCAAGTGCTTTTTTTCTAACTGGCACGGAAAAAGCCAGTTGGAGGAAACTCAGTTTTGACCTGACAATAACAATAGTTACTGATTAGAAATGAGTCAGTCTGGGATGAGTCTGTGATGAGATGAAAGCTGATCCCTTCAGGAAGCCTTCAGCACGTCCCTGAGGGCTGGCTGGGCAGCGAGGCGGGCGGCAGAGCCGTCCCACACCGAGCAGTGGAGGACGGGAAGGAATCCCTTCTGGAGTGTGGGTTGTGTCCATTGGAGCAAGTCAGCTCCTGCTCTACACCCCCTGTACCAGCACCTCAGCACCCTCACAGAGAAGAACTTCTGCCTCAGAGCTCATCTCAGTCTCCCCTCTGGCAGGTTAAAGCCATTCCCCCTTGTCCTGGCCCTACAGGCCCTGATGACGAGGGTGCTGTGATGCAGGATGCAGCAGAGGGTTGCTGGTGGTTTGCTCCGTGCTCTATGCCAAAGCAGGATAGCAGGAGTGGGTTGTCCTCTCCTGGCACCCTCTTCCATGAAGTCCTGACTCCCGTGAACACTCATTAGGATTTGCTCTGAGGCTCTCCAGCTCCTGCATAGGTGATGTCCCTGCAGAGAGCCCAGTGCTGAAGGTGTTTGTTTGCCTGTGCTTGATGAAGGATGACTTCCAGGAGAGGGGTTTGGCAGCCAGACCCTGCTCCAATGCTCTCCATGGGGTAGGAGAGTCAGCTCCCATGGGGGGGAAGAGCTGCTACTCCTGCCCCAGCATCTCAGCTCTCTCCTCGGGCCCCGGTTGGCTGCGGGTGCTCACGGCCCATGGGGACCCCGTGAGGACATCGGAACAGCGCACACTGAGCTGCCGGGGTGGACACGGCTCCTCCAGCCGGGCTGTGCTGGCATCTTGTGGTGCTTTGTGCTCTTGCAGCGCCTGGCTCCTGGCGTTGGAATCGGCTTGGATGCTGACAGATGCTCCTTTGGGATCCAGCTTGGGAAACGGATGGTTCTTGTTGAGTTGAGGAGTCTTTCAGTTCAAATGAACACGCTGGGAAGTGAAGGTCAGCAGTGAGAGGGTAGGATGGTTCTGTCTAGGTCTTGGTTTTATTGCAAGGAAATCTTTCTTGGGTAGTAATGTGTGGCCTCCTCCACTGGCTCCATTGGTGAGAGGTGGGATGGATGGATGGATGGATGGATGGATGGATGGATGGATGGATGGATGGATGGATGCAGTGCTGCTTCTGCCAGGCAGCAGTGGAGGGGTGCCTGCTGGGGGTCCCAGCCCTGCTGGGCTGAGCCTGTTGCACCCACCTTCCCTCGGGAAGGGAATGGGGTTGTGGCAGGAATTGGGGCTTTAGCTGAGGTGATGGGGTGCCCATGGGGCTGGGTTAGTTGCTGGGGAGCTTTGCATGTGGCTTCAGCCCTGCAGGGAGGGAAGAGACACGAAGCCCCACAGGAGGTGAGGGCTGGTGGCACTTCAGGATGTGGTGCAGTCCCAGTTCCTGCAGTCAGGAATGCCAGCAGCTTCACTTGCACAGCTCTAACTGATTGCAAATGGCTTCTCTTTATATCTGCAGTTGATAACTCTCCTTTCCCTGCCACGTAACGGCACTGCACTGCCATGCACCAACCCATAGGTGAAGCTCAGTGCTCCCTGGGGTTTGTGGTGGTGACACAAGCCAAAATGTCCCACTGGGAGAGCACCGAGGCTGGCAGGAGCTGGAGCTGGCTCGGGGCTGTGTGGTGAGTGCCCCATCCCTGGCAGTGATGGGGCATTCACAGGGGCTTGGAGCAACCTGCTCTAGTGGAAGGTGTCCCTGCCCGTGGCAGGGGTTGGAGCTGGAGGAGCTTTAAGGTCCCTTCCAGCCCAAACCAGGCTGGGATTGTGTGAAGTAAGGACACAGGGTCAGCATCAACCCTGCAGTTACCATCAGGCCTCCCAGAACAGGGATTTTTAAGATCTCGGGGAGTACACACTGCAGGCCTGGAGAGAGCCACGGACACAATTCCTTGGTGACAAGCTGGGAATGTTCAACTGCACCCGCTCTCCAGAGGACAAGGCAAACAGTGGGATGAGCACCAGGATGGCTCACCCAGACGTCTGGGGCGTTGTGAGGAACACCCAGCATTCTAGGAAGAGTATTAAAGTAAAATGGTAATTAAGATCTAAAGGAAGGAAGCAGGTTATGGAGCTGTAATGGTGCCTCCCAACACGCTGGAGGTTTCTACATGCTAGGGGAAGGGTGGCCCTTTCTTGCTTGTGTCTGCAGGGGGCAGAGATGGTCCCTTCAGTCTGGAGCAAGAAAATCACTTGGCTGTTGGGAATAACTACCTCCCTGCCTACAAATGAATTCTAGAGCAGGGACATGTGGAAGCAGCGTTTTCAGGGCAGGGTTTGACAGGTTGGTGTCAGGATAACTCTATTATACCAGAATCGTTATTAATGAGTGCATTGTACAGGGTTCCACCGCGTGCAGAAGCCCCCAGAGTTATTTGAAGGCGCTTTGTCATGCTGGCTCCTGTATCGTTTGAAGTGAGGACTTGAAATGTGATGAGGAGCCCGTCCCTGTGTGGCTGCTGTTGCTCTCTGAAGCCCCAGGAGAGGCCTCTTCCAAACCCACATAGCTGGAATGTCCTAAGTTCCTGTTTTCCCTGAGCCCGTTCCGTGCCTGCCGTGTGCTGGGGCAGTGCGGGACACGGAGAGGAGGAGGAGGGAAAGGAGGAGGAGGAAGAGGAGAAGGAGGAGGCATCTCCCAGCCCCGAGTGCGGGGGAATGAGATCTGCGGAGAGGAGAGGGAACGGGAAGGGAAGCAATGAGGATATGGAGCCTGCAGAGAGCATCCCAGGGGAACCATCGCCTCCGGTCGGAGCCCTCTGGCTGTGATCTCCCAGCACACGTCCCCTCGTCGCGGAGCCGCAGCCTCCCGAGCCCTGGATGAGGAGGAGGTGCTGTGGGAAGCGCAGTATGTAATCCCATAAAGACAGCCTGTAACAGGGGAGGGGAGGGCTAGGCTCTGGAATGCTGGTGCTGGCTGAGTGCTGGGGCTTGCAGCTTGTGGGGCTGTGCTCCTTTCGGGTGTGCAGTGGGGGTGAAAGTGTTTGGGAGAGACCTTGAAGTTGGTTTCATGCTTAAACTAATGTATAAGTTCATAAAGCGATGACTCTCCCCAGGTGTGAGAGGTCTTCAGAGCTTGCAGAGGCACAGCAGGTCCTTGCGTGGGGCAGCCCTTCCTCCCCACTGCAGCCAGCACTGCTTTCTGCACCTCAACCAGGGAGAAGGTGTTTCAACTGCTACAAACAAAGTGTTTCTGATGGGTTTTTAATGGATGAGCTTGAGTTTGAGTTGTTCTAGTGCCACCAACCCAGCTGGAGCTCTGGAATTCTAAATTCATCTGATGTTTTAGGGGTTGGTTTGGGAGGTGGATGTGGCGCAGCTATAAAGATGCTCCAAAATTAAGGACTATGGATGCTTTCAGGATGAGTTGAATAATAATGGTAAGAAAAGGAAATGTCACACTAAAGAGCAGAGACCTTGGAGCTGTGGTGGGGCTCTGTGGCAGTGGTCATGCTTGGGAGCAGGAAACCAGAAAACAGTTGAAGTGTCTCCACTTCAGTTTTGCAGTTGGACAAAGGAGTCAGACTAAAACCAAACTACATCCTCATCCCACCATTCCTGCCTGGTTTGCTTCCACACCAAGTGGTTGGAAGGTGGAAGCATCAAGGGAAGGGGTGTGTTTTACTACCTGATACAGTTGTCTGCAAACAGAATGATTTGGTATTGCCACTAGAGCCTGAGGCTAGAGCTAGTGGTCTGGGAGGCAGCGCGTGTCCCTTGGGACGCCTGCATGTGCCACAGGGAGATGGAATTTCCTCCTCTGGCTCCTTTCATTCATCATGCCAATCCTGGTGTTTCCCTGCCTCCCTCAGCCAGCCCTGCGTGACCAAACCCTTTCCCACCTTTGACTCACGGACTGACTTTCCTCTTGCTCAGCATGAAGTTAATGTCATGGTTTGAGTATTTCTTGTAGAAAGCAAGAAGACATTTCATCCTGACGTCTGGAGAGGGGCTTTGGGCAGGGGCCTGTAGGGACAGGCCAAGGGGAATGGCTTTAACCTGCCAGAGGGGAGATTGAGGTGAGCTCTGAGGCAGAAGCTCTTCCCTGTGAGGGTGCTGAGGCGCTGGCACAGGGTGCCCAGAGAAGCTGTGGCTGCCCCATCCCTGGCAGTGTTCAAGGCCAGGTTGGACACAGGGGCTTGGAGCAACCTGCTCTAGTGGAAGGTGTCCCTGCCCGTGGCAGGGGTTGGAACTGGAGGAGCTTTAAGCTCCCTTCCAACACAAACCAGGCTGGGGTTTTGTGAGTATATGAGATGTGTATCTCTGTGTGCGTGCGTGTGTATGTGTGTCTCTCTCGGGGTGTACATATACACACACTGATGTGTAGACAGAGATATATTGGCTCTGATCTTAGTGTCAGACACAGATCCTGGCTCACCTGGTTCTTGGAGCTGATAACAGAAATGGGAGTGATGGTTTTGGCCTAAACCCCACCAAGGCCTCTCCCTCCAGTTAAAACTTGCTGTTCTCCTGTTGGTTGTGGCTTTTCCCCCTTGACAAGCAGCTGGTTCTTCCCCAAAGCATGATCAGATCTGCAGACAAGGGAGTAAATGTTTCTGCATGCATGTGCATTGCCAGCCTGGGGTTTCCCTGCCTCCAAGGCGTAGTGTGGCAATAGCTTGTTTTTTCCAGGGTTTGTCCCTTTTCCACCCAGGATCTTGCAGAGTTCCTGCCTCTTGTTTAAGGTACAGATACACAGAGAGCAGTCACAGTTTAGAAGATGGGCTATGAGGCTTTCTCTCTTTGCCATAAGATTCTTTCAGTACAGCTAAAGAGGGAGACAACTACAAGTATGAGCTCTTACTATGTGTTGGTCCTTGCCAGTGGGTGGTCTCCAGCATCCCATGCTGTGGCTGTGTGTGTTACTGCCCATCACGTTGAATTTCCCTCTACAGCTGCCTGACAGGAGGATGGAGCCAGGAGGGGGCTGGTCTCTGCTCCCGAGGAACAAGGGATGGGACAAGAGGAAATGGCCTCAAGCTGCACCAGGGGAGGTTTAGATGGAGCTGAGGAACAATTCCTTCCCCAAAGGGTGCTCAGGCATTGGAACAGGCTGCCCAGGGCAGGGCTGGAGGCACCGGCCCTGCAAGTGTTCACACAGGGTGTAGCTGAGGCCTCAGTGCCATGGGTTAGTGGTGGCCTTGGCAGTGCTGGGGAAGGGTTGGGCTGGATGAGCTTGAAGGGCTTTTCCAACCTGGTTAATTCTGTGATTCTATGAATTGTGATTTATGCCACATTTCCCTCAGGAACGTGCTCAAATCCCCCAGACCTGTAAAATGGGAAAGGTTGGGAAAATCCAATCATCCCACTGCGGAGGGGTGAGAAAATAGACCTCAGGATCCATGTGGTTGTGAAAGCTCAGAGGTTTTGTTCGTGAGCTGCAGGGGAATGGAAACAGCGGCGTGAGGAAAATGTATAATGAAGTTTCAGCTACAAATAAAGAAATTCTGATGTATATTTTAAGCAAAGGGCCTAAAAATAACCTCCAGCAGCATTTAAAGGGACAAGCCTCCAAATACCATCTTCACCCCCAAAGGAGCATCCCTTTGGTTTTCAGACTAAATATCCACCAGCATTGCTCCGGAGGCATCCCCAGCAACACCTCCCCTGGCCAGGACTCCTGCACTCCTGGTTTTCCTTTTTTCTCCCTTTTTTTGGGCAGGATGCTGCCTGTTTCTGGCAGGGAGGGAGTTAAGCCTGGCTCCGTGGTGCATGCTGGTAAGAGGGTGGTTTGATGGTTGCTGTGCTCTGCTGACAGCATGTGGCAAGCAGTGGTGATGGGCAGCGTGGAGCTGTAAGTGCGGCGCTGCGGCCGCCGGGCTGCTGCTGGATAAGGACATTTGGACGTTTTCATTTCTCCTTTCTTTCTTTTTCCCTTTTCCTCCATCCTAAAGCCACGAGCCATGTCGCACACAGCCTCTGCGAGAGCGGTCCCGCTGTGGGGATGAAGGGTAGGGGCTGCTGGGAGACGGGATCCATCCGCGCCTTCTGCAACGCTGCCTGCCTGAATAAATTTCACCAGGGTTAGTGGCATTCCCGGCATCCTCCCGCTGTGCCGCAGGGATCCGGCCCGGCCTGTGCTCCTCGGGAGTGATGGAGGGGCTGCTCCAGCGGGCATTCCTGGGATGATGGGGGGTGTTTAACCCCATACAGGAGCCCTGGGAGGCAGGGAGATACAGACCATGCCCCGCGCGGGTCCGTCGGTGGCATTTGCCTGGCAGCACGGGTGGGACTCTGGGGAATCACGTGCCGTGTCCTTCTGGGTTTGGTTTGAGGTTTATAACGTGTGCGGCAACTTGCTCCTTCTGCTTTATCAGGTGGTGTTAAAATCAGCTCTGGTTCAGATTTACTGCGTTTTCCTGCTGAGAGAGTTACATTTGATAGTAGATTGTTCTTTTCACGTGTCTGTAATAGCACAGAGAGGAATTGGTTGTTTTATCATGGGGAAAGTGGTTCTTGCTACAGCCTGGTCAGACCTGGTCGTGGTTTCAGTAAATCAGATAGATTTGCCTTAGTTAAAAGCAAAATGACTTTGCAGTTGAGGTGAAATGGGAGTTTCTTCTCTGTGAGGGCTGCTGAGGCACTTGGAGAGGGGCTTTGGACAAGGGCCTGTAGGGACAGGCCAAGGGGAATGGCTTTAACCTGCCAGAGGGGAGACTGAGATGAGCTCTGAGGCAGAAGCTCTTCCCTGTGAGGGTGCTGAGGCGCTGGCACAGACTTTTCCCAGAGAAGCTGTGGCTGCCCCATCCCTGGCAGTGTTCAAGGCCAGGTTGGACACAGGGGCTTGGAGCAACCTGCTCTAGTGGAAGGTGTCCCTGCCCGGGGCAGGGTTTGGAGCTGGAGCTTTAGGCTCCCTTCAACACAAAACAGGCTGTGATGATTCTGTGGGGATGTTGATGTGTTTGCACTGTAATCCACCCTGCCCATGCTGTAGCCTGATGTCCCAGGAGAGACAGAGATGTTCTCCAGGAGCACCTGAGTGGTGGTGAGCTGTAATTTCAGGCTGTGCACTCCAATCTCCCGTCTGTTAGTGCTCCTGAGGTTATTCCAGCCATTTCCCATTGCCAGTACCAGGAGAGCTCAGCTCTGTCCTTTATGGGGCAAGTGATGCTCTGCCCAGATCAGGGCTGCTCTGGGACAGAAATCCCTGTTTTGGCCATGCTGCTGAACACTTCGGGTCTGTTTTTCCTGGGTCGGATGCTGCGATGCAGCAGAACAGCTCTGGGGGGGGGCTCCTCTTTTCCAATTCGGACCACTTCTGTGTTGCTCGCTTGGTGAAGTGACCAAGCAAAACCAGGCTGCTCACAGCAAAGGAGAAGGGGTGATGGGGAGAAACGAGGGTTTGTAGGATGCTCTTGGCCTTCTTCTCTGCTGACACTGACAGCTCAGTCCTTACTGTGTTGTATTTCTATTGCTGTGGTGCCTAGAGGGCCTGTGCCTGCTGAACTGGGTGATGCACACCTGGACTTCCTCAGTGCTCACATCTAATTGTTGCTCCTTTACTGTAGTTTGGGATAATTAATAGGTTTAAGGAAGGAAAAGGGGCAAATTGGACAAAACAATTCTTTAGGAATCAAGTCAGTATCTCCTCCTACAGAAATCCATTAGGAATCATGTCACTTTGTCCTGTGTGGGTTTCATCTCGCCTCACACTGAGTGAGATCATATTATCTCCAGTGTTAAAAGCTGAAGCCTGATCTCTTGACCCAGTGCTGTCCTTGTTGTCAGCAAAGAACCAGCATCTCCAAGAGCTGTTCCCTTCCTCCCAAAATAGGTCACCTCTGACCCTGAGGGAAGTGTGGGGATGGATCTGCTCAGATTTGGCCATTCCATTTCTGGCTGCCCAAAGGTAGATGAGATCATAGAACAGTTTGGGTTGGAAGGGACCCTAAAGCTCATGTGGTCCAACCCCCCTGCAATGAGCAGGGACATCTTCAGCTGGAGATGGGTTATCCTGTCTTCTTTAGACACAAGTGTTAAGGTCACCACCACCCGTTTCCTTTTCCTCAGTGTGTGGTGTGGCTGGTCCCTGCGCAGTGGCAGCACGTCCCCGTCCTGCTCTCAAGCATCACTTCACAATAGGTTATTTTATCTGAATGTGATTTCCTTCCCCCAGAAAAGGCAAGGGCAGGAGAAAGGCAAGGAGGTCAAATCAAAACTCAAGTGATGGAGGGTTTACAGCAGGCTTCAGATGACAGGAAGAATAGAAAAGCTTTTCTGTCAAATCCCGGTTGTCCCTGTTCCTTTGGTTCTCTTTTCAAGCCCTTTCTCTAGCTGGGTGATGTAAGGACATGTGTGGAACAGGAGATGTGCTCACGCAGGCGCAGCACTTTATGTAACCAGGCTTCAGTGCAGAATAAAATGCCCAAAACCAGAATTATTCTCACAAAAAGCTGAAGCCAGCCTGGCTGCTGTTGTGTGGAAATGGAGGGTGGGGAGTGGTGAAGCTGTAATGGGGCATCAGGGAGACCTTGGGAACCACAAGGAGTGAACCCAGGGAGATGTCTCCCAAGGGTGTCTCAGGTTGGGTTGTTTCTGGTTTGGGACTGGGAAGGCACTAGGTGGCCTTGACACCTCTGCAGCAGTGAGTGGCACAGAGCACAAAGTGCTCTTTTTGTTCTATTCTTTTTGTCCCCCCCCAACAACTTTCTAATTCAGATATTCTGAGGGTTTTCCATAGTTCACAGAGTCACAGCCTGGTTTGGGTTGAAGAGACCTTGAAGCTCCTCCAGCTCCAACCCCTGCCATGGGCAGGGACACCTTCCACTAGAGCAGGTTGCTCCAAGCCCCTGTGTCCAACCTGGCCTTGAACACTGCCAGGGATGGGGCAGCCACAGCTTCTCTGGGCACCCTGTGCCAGCGCCTCAGCACCCTCACAGGGAAGAGCTTCTGCCTCAGAGCTCATCTCAGTCTCCCCTCTGGCAGGTTAAAGCCATTCCCCTTGGCCTGTCCCTACAGGCCCTTGTCCAAAGCCCCTCTCCGGGTTTCCTGGAGCCCCTTTAGGCCCTGGAGCTGCTCTAAGGTGTCCCCTTCAGGAGCCTTCTCTTCTCCAGGCTGCCCCAGCCCAGCTCTCTCAGCCTGGCTCCAGAGCAGAGCTGCTCCAGCCCTCGCAGCAGCTCCGGGGCCTCCTCTGGCCTCGCTCCAGCAGGTCCCTACTGAACAGTCTCTGCCCTTTCTCACTGTGTAACTGATGCCCTCTCCGCCCCTTTCCCCTTCATTTCTAGGGATCATGGGGGTGGTTCCTGCTTGGTGGGAGGAGGACGTGCCCCAAGGACATGCAGGTGCTGGTGGGTTTGGATGCACTGCCAGTGCTGGTGCTGCAGGATGGGTGCCAGAGCAGCTCAGCACAAGGCAGGAGATGTTCTCCTCCTTGGAGCTCATGGGCAGCAATCACTAATAATCTGGGCTTATTAGCGGTGGCTTAAATACAAAGCAGAGTGATTAGGGAGGAAGTGGCCACCCTGCCAGGCTGAGGGTGTGATTAGAGACCAGAAATGCACTTACAGAATTGGAGAGGAGCTGAGCTCCCAGCTCTGTCTGAATGGCTCTGCCAATAGAGGCCCTATGCACAGCAGAAATGGCATACTTTAGTTTTGTTCCTTTTCTACTGGGGAGGCTGCACTGAGCCAGCACAGCACAAGAAGATGCTTCATCACAGTGGCTGCCCTTCTCCGGTCCTTGCTCTTCCCCAGGCAAACCTGGACTGGGGGCTGCTGACAGGGGAGTGATTCCAGGGGTGAACTCCTGCTTTAGAGGATCTTTCTGCAGTAAATCATCCATAGTAGCTGATGTGTAAAGAGCAGCGTGTGACCCAGCCTCAGCAAGCTGCTGCCATCCTGCTTTGTGGTCCTGCAGAGCTGCTGCCCAGGCATCTGCTTGTAGCTCCTGGGGGTGTCAAAGCTGGCTTAGAAGTTGCTCGTGCAGCATCAAATGAACGTGGCTGTGAGAGGGAAGAGTTCAGTGTGGGGCTGGAGTTGTACTGGCTCCTCGCAGGGGTGGATGAACATCACGGGGCCTCAGAGGGCTTGCTGAGGCTCCCTGGTTGCCTGGCATGGGCTTGGGAGCTTAAGGGTGACTTTAATCTGTTGTGCTTCCCTGTGAGGGTGCTGAGGTGCTGGCACTGGGTGCCCAGAGAAGCTGTGGCTGCCCCATCCCTGGCAGTGTTCAAGGCCAGGTTGGACACAGGGGCTTGGAGCAACCTGCTCTAGTGGAAGGTGTCCCTGCCCGTGGCAGGGGGTTGGAGCTGGAGGAGCTTTCAGGTCTCTTCAACCCAAACCAGGCTGGGATTCTGTGAACTCTGAATGTGTGACGGAGCCCTGGCTTGAGTCTGTCACTGAGTGCAACTGCTGAAGTCACCTTTCCATCTGGAGGAACTGTGTTGCTAGGGCCCATTACTGATTGCTTGTGTCCCCTTCGAGCAGAACAGTACTTTGTGCACTGTCAGCTCTGGCCTCTTTGGAAAGTCTGGCTGCCCACCGAGTGCAAGGCAGGAGGGGAAGGAGCAGGGAAGGGGTTTGGACCCGTCCCCACATGTGTCTGTGAGGCTCCAGCCCACGGTGGGGTCTCAGCACTGCGCCCTCCCTGCGTTCCCTTCTCCCAGTGCAGGGTTGCTCTACACCCCATTGAGGTCTCTCACCTCTGTTTCCCTATAGCTTCCCCTTGCTCTCTGCTGGAAAAATCCTTCCCCAGGCTGGGAAAACCTTCCCTACAAAGGGGCTAACTGAGGGTTTGTCTTTCCCTCTGGTTCAAACCCTTATCAAGGCTGCCCCGGCTGTGGCGGCTGGTGTGCTCCGGGGCTTTGCCTGCCTGCAAGGACGAGAGGAACAGGATTGAAATCCAAAGGCAAACACAGTGGGAAGGGGGTGTCAGATGCCTTTTGGAGGCTGCTTGTGAGCCTCTTCCCCCTCCCCATGCCTGGAGCTTGGGCAGCAGAGCAAAGAGGCCGGGAGACTTCCAGGTCCTGCAGCATCCCTCCCTTGTCCCTTGGCGCTGGCGTGTCCTGACCTTTGGGAATTGGAAGAAGGTGGGTAACTTACACCCTCCCTGATCCTCTTACACACCAGTAAGCTGAGCATGGGTGGATTTAAATGCACATAAGGGCATGCTTTAATGGTGTTGTGGTTTATACCCAGTTGGGAACTCAGCACCAGCAGCTGCTCACTCTGCCCCAGGCAGGATGGGGAGAGAATTGGAAGGATGTAAAACCTACAGCCTGAGATAAGAACAGTTTAATAACTAAGGTACAATATACTACTACTAATGATAACGATAAGGAAAAAAACAGGCTGTGATATGGGGTGTCCAATGTGATTTTTGTCTTCAGCCCCTGCCATGAGTCTTTCCCTTTGCCCAGGGCTATGGAGATCAGGTGGGGCACCTTTGTTCACAGCTCAGGGAGGGGATTCTCCCCTTCTGCTGCGCTCTGAGGAGGCCCCCCCTGCAGTCCTGATCCAGCTCTGGGGCAACAGCACAGGAGGGACGTGGAGCTGCTGGAGCGAGGCCAGAGGAGGCCCCGGAGCTGCTGCGAGGGCTGGAGCAGCTCTGCTCTGAAGCCAGGCTGAGAGAGCTGGGCTAGGGCAGCCTGGAGAAGAGAAGGCTCCTGAAGGGGACACCTTAGAGCAGCTCCAGTGCCTAAAGGGGCTCCAGGAAACCTGGAGAGGGGCTTTGGACAAGGGCCTGTAGGGACAGGCCAAGGGGAATGGCTTTAACCTGCCAGAGGGGAGATTGAGATGAGCTCTGAGGCAGAAGCTCTTCCCTGTGAGGGTGCTGAGGCGCTGGCACAGACTTTTCCCAGAGAAGCTGTGGCTGCCCCATCCCTGGCAGTGTTCAAGGCCAGGTTGGACACAGGGGCTTGGAGCAACCTGCTCTAGTGGAAGGTGTCCCTGCCCGTGGCAGGGGTTGGAGCTGGAGGAGCTTCAAGGTCCCTTCCAACCCAAACCAGTCTGGGATTCTGTGATTCTATGAATCCCCTGGGAGTGCTCCTGCTCACAGCAAGGATGACATTCTCCTGTGAAGGATGGGAGCGTGTGTTTGCTGATGTGCCTCTCAGATGCTGTCCAGCTCCCAAGTCCCATCAGCACTGCCTTGGGTCGCTGGTGGATGTCAGGAGAGGCCTCACACTGCTGAAATCGTAGATAAACCTGAGGGTGGAAAATGTTTAAGCAGCATTAAAAATGGATGTTCAGTGACGCACTTGGGAGGACATCCAAGACCTCCGGTGGTTTTCCGTAGCTGCGTGCCAAGGTGCTGCTGCTGGTGTCTGTGGAAGAAGAGAGCATCACCCCACGGCCGCGGCGGTCACGTCTGTGGGTGTCTGCTCTGAAGACAACTCATGTCCTCCCAGATACTATGACGGTTCAGTGTTGTGCCATTGCTGATGCTCCTGCCTTGCTTCAGGCTGAGCAAGCTGCTCCTGCTCCTGCCTGCAGCCCATGCACAGACATGGGGACTTCTTCCCACACTCGTGGTGCCACCAGACTGTAGCATCGCCTGCATGTCAGTGCAGGGGAGCTGTGCGCATCCATAGTAACCACTGGATCCTAAAGGATTGAGTGACTTAATGGACAGACACAACTACCACAGGTTGTACAACCTGCTCTAGTGGAAGGTGTCCCTGCCTGTGGCGGGGGGTTGGAACTGGAGGAGCTTCAAGGTCCCTTCAACCCAAACACAGGTTGGGATTCTTTGATCATTGGCTCCTTTCCTGCTAACCTGTCTGGTGGGTTGGTTTGCTCTACACCATGTCTCCCATCCTATTTTGAGTTTAAACTCTGCCTTTTGGCGTGCCTAACCCACCTGTAACAGCTCAACCCAACCCATCCTAACAGCTATTGGAGTTGTTTAGGGGATTGGGTGATCAGAAGATCCTGTATGTGCTGGGAGGAGAATGATCACAGTCCAGATGAAGTGCAGCGTTTGCTACTGAGCCTTATTGACTGGTACCATCATCAGTTTTTAAGATGTTCAATAGCTGGACTGGGAATGCTGCAGTGGTTGTAACAGAAATCAGTTGTGCTTTCCCACTGCTTTGCTTTTCAAGAAAGAAGTCCTTTATGTGCATTCGTGGCCTGGCACGTCTGCTCTCCAGTCAGGCAGTTCTAGTAGATGCTGCCTAGGAGAGGAAGCTGACAACACAAGGTGGGTCAGAATTCATCCCTGCTGTAGCTTCACTGGTTCCAAGACCCTTACAGCAAGGGTAGCTCATGGTCCTGTGCTATAATGGGACACGTATTGTTTGCTCTGGATTTGTTCTGTGGAGCCCCATCACTTCGTTGGGGTCCTCCTGCCTCAGCTTGGCCCATCATCACCTTCCAGTGAATGTGACTTCAGGAGATGTCCCCGCTTGCCCCTGGCACCCACTATTTGCTGTTTTTTAAGCCTCCATGTGCTTGAACAGCTTTCCTTTGCATCAGCAGGGCTGGTGATAACTGGGAAGTGATCACCCGAGTTTGGAATGATTTATGGGTGATTATTTGCTGTGCTATTTTGGTGATTCATTTCCAACCTCATTCTTTGTAACCACAAAAGAACCTCCTGTGCCTGCAGCTGGGGGTGCTGCAAAACCCATCTATCTTCTGGCAGCCAGGCTGGACTATTAAATATAGATACCCATTTCCATTTAATATTCATAGCTATTAAAAGGGATGAAAGCAGATGTGTCTTCTAGAGCCAACGTGGAAATTGCTCTGGCTGAGCAATGATGGGCGGTCAGCGTTTCCAAGAGATCCAGATAATCCCAGGCAGGAAGGGCTAGTGTTTCTGAATCCCTGCCCTGGTGTCAGCAGGGACGCTGGTTGACGTTGGGATAAACAGGGAATCTCCTAAGGAGGTGGGATTGGTTTCTGTGGTATTTGCTTGTGGAAACATCTGTGAGGAGCGAGCGGTCGGGGGGTTGGCTGGGATTGCCACAGCAGGGGTTGGCTTGATGCTTGCTGCTCTCATGGACCTTCTCCACTCTGCTCTGGGAGGAGAAAAGGCTTTTACCAAATGAGTGTGGAATTTTTCATGTCTTTAGTTTCAAAACTCCAGGACAGATGTGGGGAAAGGCAGGAGAAGGTGCACAGGGGTGGAGCTGGGAAAAAGGAGGTTGAGGATGAAAAATTGGTGTTTTCCAGTAGTATTTTGCAGTTGGGCCATGTCCTGTCCATCCCATCCTTGTCCCACACTGTTTCTGTTCATCTTCTCCAAACCCAGCAAATGTGCCATGATTCCAGTGCCTAAAGGGGCTACGGGAGACCTGGAGAGGGGCTTTGGACAAGGGCCTGTAGGGACAGGACAAGGGGAATGGCTTTAACCTGCCAGAGGGGAGATTGAGGTGAGCTCTGAGGCAGAAGCTCTTCCCTGTGAGGGTGCTGAGGCGCTGGCACAGACTTTTCCCAGAGAAGCTGTGGCTGCCCCATCCCTGGCAGTGTTCAAGGCCAGGTTGGACACAGGGGCTTGGAGCAACCTGCTCTAGTGGAAGGTGTCCCTGCCTGTGGCAGGGGTTGGAGCTGGAGGAGCTTTAAGGTCCTTTCCAACACAAACCAGGCTGGGATTCTGTGGTTCCCAGGCACTGGCTCTGGATGGCGGGGGGGTGGGATACTGAGGCACAGTCTGTGGTGCCCCTCAAGTGGCTGAACCAGGTGTTGGTTTTGGGGTGGGTACGATGGGGCCATGCTGGGGCTGCTCGTAGAAGCGTAGAAGCGACTCCTCTGTCTTGTTCCCAGGCACATCTTGTCACACAGCACCCCCTTGAGCATCCTTGGACCCCGCGGTCCTTCTCTGTGCTTCTGGCTGGGGTTTCCCCAGGCACCATCCACTGCGGGATGTGATGTGATGTTATGGCTGGAGCTTTCTCCTTCCCCTGGGCAAGGAAAGGAGGAGGCAGGACTTCAGCAGAGGTTCATTGCCCCTGGATCAGTCAGCTGGAGTCACATCCCTGGGTGAGACACGTGGGGCTGCCTCTGTCGTCAGCGAGGGCTGGGGCATGGCTCTGGTGATCAGAGCCCCAAACCCAGGTGACAGAGATGTGTAGGCATCGAATGCATCCTCCTTTGTAAGTGCTGGAAGGAAACACGGGTGCTGAGTGTTCCCAGTGGCCTGAGGTGGTGATAAACACCGATGTGAGGGCTGAGCCTAAAGGGGTGCTTGGGAAAGGTAAAGCTCTGCTTTTTTTAGTAGGAAGCTTTATTGTCTGTGACAGCAATCACATGCTGCTGCCCTGGAAAATGACCCCTAATGCTGCCTGCTGGATCTGTGAGTGCAGCAGCAGCGGGGCTGGGCTCTCCTGCTTTGGGAGCAGCTCACCTTCCACTAGAGCAGGTTGCTCCAAGCCCCTGTGTCCAACCTGGCCTTGAACACTGCCAGGGATGGGGCAGCCACAGCTTCTCTGGGAAAAGTCTGTGCCAGCGCCTCAGCACCCTCACAGGGAAGAGCTTCTGCCTCAGAGCTCATCTCAATCTCCCCTCTGGCAGGTTAAAGCCATTCCCCTTGTCCTGTCCCTACAGGCCCTTGTCCAAAGCCTTCTCCAGGTTTCCTGGAGCCCCTTTAGGCCCTGGAGCTGCTCTAAGGTCTCCCTGGAGCCTTCTTGCTGCCTTCTTGCTGCTGATAGGGAAAAAGGCAGCTGGTGAGATGCCCCATCCTCAGTGCCATGGTTGGTGGTGGCTGTGGGGCAACCCAGGAACACTGTTTCAATTAAAGCCCTCAGTGCTCCTTCTATTTCCATTCTGGTTTTACCTGTGGACAGCTCTCAACCATCTCTTTTCCCAGTAGGTGAATGGCACTGGTTGGGTGCAGAGGACATTTGCAGTGCACAGTCTGCTTTTGGCTTTTACCGTCTCCTCGGTGGGTTCCTGGCACTGCAGGAGCCAGTCTCTTGGCTTAGCTCCTGCAGCATCGATCCCACACTTCCAGCTCCCTCCTCTGCTCATTCCCTTCCCTGCCAGCAGCAAGGCAGGTTTCATTCCTTGCACAGGGCCAGCCCTGCCTTTGGGAGGCTCCAGAGGCTTGGGTGAGGGGTGGTGAGCGGCTCAGGGCTGCAGGAGGCTGGGGGAGAAGGTGACGTAGGAAGAATGAGGACTTTTCCTGAAAGCGAGGATACTTGGGAAGTTTTGCACTCACAGGGTGGAGAAGGAAGGTGCGGGATGTAGGAAGAGGAGAGCATCTGTGCCGGACCTGGAGAGGGAGGTAAGCAGGGACTGACTGGTGTGGTGCTGTGCAGTGCTGGTGCTTTGGGCTGGTGGTGTCGCAGCCGGGCTGCAGATGCAGTTTGGGAATTTTGGAATGATGGGTCTAACACTGAGCCCTTCAGTCCTTTTCCTGCTCCTGTCTATCCCTTGGAAAGGCTCTTCCCGGCCCTGAAGCGCTGAAGCAGCCTGGCCGTGAGCAGGCTGGGTGGGAGCGTGGCGGTGCCTCTGGCGGGCTCTGTGTCGCTGCCTTCCCTGTGGGCTGTGATGCAGCCGGGAGCATTCCCAGCGCAGGGAAGTCCCCACGTCATGCCTCCAGCCAGCGGCTTTCCCACCCGCTCTGGGGAAATTCCAAGTGATGGGAAATATTTAGCTGAGGGGAATTTTAGAGCTGGACAACGGGCTGTAAAGAGAGCTCCTGCCTTAACGGCCTCCTGGTGAGGAGCTGCTCTGGGCACTGAGGGATTGCGGTGCTCTCGGGGCTGAGGAACAAGCCCGAGGAAGCTTAGGGACGGTGGCTGCCCATCCGTGTTACATGGATTAAATAGCATCACAGCTCCAAAAATAATCTTCCTGGCTTACGGCAAGGCTGCTGTTCCCATGGCAACTGCCCATGGAGTGCCCTACAAACAACAGGCACAACACATTGCCTGGAAGTCACACCAAAGTGTGAGGTGGGGAGGAAGGGGCTCGGCTCGCGGGGCGCCTGCTTCAGAGTGCGTGTACAAGCATGTTCCTGGGCTGCCACCACCAGAGGGACGTGGAGCTGTTGGAGCGAGGCCAGAGGAGGCCCCGGAGCTGCTGCGAGGGCTGGAGCAGCTCTGCTCTGGAGCCAGGCTGAGAGAGCTGGGCTGGGGCAGCCTGGAGAAGAGAAGGCTCCTGAAGGGGAGACCTTAGAGCAGCTCCAGTGCCTAAAGGGGCCACAGGAATCCTGGCTCGGAGCAGCACGGGGTCCCTGTCGCAGCGAGCATCCGTGCACTGCTGGGTACGCTCTGCTCCGTCCTCCCCATGCACCAGCTCAGGACAGGTACAAAGACAATACTCAATGCACAAGGAGATGTGTACCTGCTGCTAAGGTACAGCCTGCCTTTGTGTGCCCCAGGTGAAAGGCACTGTGGGAATACTGGAAACATTTGGAACAGAAAGTGGGCCTCAGGGAGCTTTTGGTTATTTCCTTACTGGTGGAAAAGTGGCTTAAATTTTCTTACTGGATCTCATGCAGTTGACACATACAGAATGCTGTGGTGTAAGCCCATGTCCATCACCGTGGTGCCTCTCTGCACCCTCATGGGATGGAGCCCTTCAAATCCTGCCTGTTCCCATTCCCCTTCTCCTGCCTGTCTCCTCCACCTGTGCTGGAGACTTCCCTGGCACCGTGTGTGCTCCCAAAATGCTGGTCCCATCCCTAAGAGTGGGGCTGTTCCACTGGCTCCATGGCACCCCAGCCATCTCCCAGCTGCTCTCCTTCCCTGGGAAGTTCTCAGGGAGCTTCCATGGGGACTGGGAATGCTCGCGGCTGTGTTGCAGATGGACCAAGTGGTTGTCTTGGGAGATGCTGCCCTGATTCTGCGTTGCTTTATGCCTTGTTTCCCAGCAGGGCTTTGAATTCTTCTCCCATGTCCTTCCTTGTCCCATCATGTCCTTTTTGTTTGGCTTCAGAGCCAGGAGACTTGGTGCAGCACCACGAGACTCTGCTGCTGCTTCGACCCTGAGTCCTTTGCTGTTTTCCAGGTTGCTCTTGGGAGCAGCCTTGGTGCTGTTAGATGAATGCAGCTCTTTCTCTCGTTGTCCTCAGCTGGCCCAAGAGCAGTGCAGCTGATACAAGCAACGGCTGAACATCACTCACAGGATCTACAGCATTTTGAAAGATCTTATAAATGAGCCATGGATAAACCCCAAGCCCCTGTCAGTGAATTACAGGCTTTTCTCCTCCCCTGGCAGCCCAGAAAGGGGATGTGCTGTCCCCACGTTGTAACTGAGGCATCCCCAGGTCCATGATTTATAGCACCAGGGTGTCTCAGCCCGGCTGACTTGGAGGAGATCCTCGTCCCCCCAGGCCCCCCTGCCCTGGGATTGCAAATCCCAGCCTGGTTTGGGTTGAAGGGACCTTAAAGCTCCTCCAGCTCCAACCCCTGCCACGGGCAGGGACACCTTCCACTAGAGCAGGTTGCTCCAAGCCCCTGTGTCCAACCTGGCCTTGAACACTGCCAGGGATGGGGCAGCCACAGCTTCTCTGGGAAAAGTCTGTGCCAGCGCCTCAGCACCCTCACAGGGAAGAGCTTCTGCCTCAGAGCTCATCTCAGTCTCCCCTCTGGCAGGTTAAAGCCATTCCCCTTGGCCTGTCCCTACAGGCCCTTGTCCAAAGCCGCTCTCCAGGTTTCCTGGAGCCCCTTTAGGCTCTGGAGCTGCTCTAAGGTCTCCCCTTCAGGAGCCTTCTCTTCTCCAAGATGAACAAGTTTTGAACCAGTGTTGCTGGTTAATTAAAGAGAGGTCCTCACCTCTCATTAATCCAGAAACAGCTGATGGAGGGGGGGAGATGGAGGGCCTGGTCCCTGCTCTGCTGCCTCAGTGGTTTTGGGTGCACCTGGAGACACCTTGGCTCAAGTTTGGACACAAGGATGTGGTGCAGACGCAGCACAGGACCTGCTCTGCCTTGGCTTTTCATATTTGCTTTGGGCAGTGCCTCCTCTCGCAGCCCCTCACCTCCTGGGTTGTGGTGGGACAACCTGAAGAGATGCTGCATTATACTCACTGCTTGGTTTTAGGTTGGTTTTCTGGTTTTAAGTCACCCCAGTGCTCTGGAGTTGCTGCAATAACCATTTGTGCCGTACCTGAGCTGTCAATCGTGGATTTTCTGCCCTCTGAAGATGTAATTATGGTTTTGGATAAAAGCTGTTACCCTCCCCTGTGCCTTTTTGCCTCTTCCCTTGGGTGAAATAGTTCATCCTGCCCAAAGCAGAGTGTGCAGAGCCCTCAGGAGGTTCACACTGCACCGGGCTCCCCTGGCTGTGCCACCCCATCACTCAGCCCTCAACCAAGTCCCGGTGCCAGCAATGGGAGCCTTTTGATACTTCTTTGGGGCTCTGGGTGACTCCCTCATTGCTCCAACACTCCATGCTCTGCTCCTGGGGGGCACGGGGGCCACAACCCCATCCCTGGCAGAGCTGCCTGTGCACGGGGGGAGGCAGGAGGTCCCCTGCCCGCGCCACGTCCGGGGGTAACCATGGAAACTGATTCTCCTCCATCCCTCCCTTTGCAGATGACTCGGGCGATGAGGAGCCTGCCTCGCAGTCAGACAAGAGCGAGCTGCACGGCACGTTGAAAACCCTCTCGAGTAAGCTGGAGGACCTGAGCACTTGCAATGACCTGATCGCCAAGCACGGAGCGGCCCTGCAGCGCTCGCTCAGCGAGCTGGAGAACCTCAAGCTGCCGGCCGAGAGCGGCGAGAAGATCAAGGCGGTGAATGAACGCGCCACGCTCTTCCGCATCACCTCCAATGCTATGATCAATGTAAGTTGCTGTGGTTTCCTCCTCCTCCTCCCTCCATCGTCCTTCTTCCCTCTGGCACGGCCCCGTGTTGTCCTCATGCACCAGCTTCCCGCTGGAGCCGTGTGCTGGATCGTGTTTGCTCAGGGCTTGGGCACGGCCGGGGGCTTGGTGCCAGCTCAGTGCCATGGTGAGGGGATGGGAAGTTGGGAACAAGCAGCTCGGGAAGTAGGAATGGAAGGTCTGCTGCATCCTCATGGCATGTTTTCTGGGGAGGCTGCTCCAAACTGGCACGTTCTGGCTGTTAAAAGCCGGGTGGAGGTTTGGAATGCAAAGGGGCTTTCTGCCATTCCGGGCGAAGGCTTCCTGACTGGCACAGGACTGGGGGCCAGTTCCCGCTGCAGGTTCAGATGCACACGTCAGTCACATCCTCACTGACCTCCATGAAGCTGCCCTTGTTTCACACGAGCGGGGATTTAACCCCCTCGGGGTTTGGCTGTGCTTCCCAGCCGGGCTGGCTGGAGTCGGGAAGCGTGTGCTGGCTCCAGCACTGCTCCCTGCCCTGTGCAGCGTGATGGTGCTCTCGGATTCTGTTTTGGACAGCTTCTGTTTGGGGTGTGGATCTGCCTCTGTCACAGCCAAATGCCCTGCTGGGGAGCCTCGTGTTCCCTGGGGAGCTCTGGGGAGGGGAGGAGAGAGCAAAACTAAGGGAAAAACCCAACAAACCCAGCCCCAAAGCCTCACAGACCTGGAAGAATGTATTGGAGTAGAGCTCGGGGACTTGTGAGTGGAGTGGTGCTGCCGCCGTGCTGTGCTCGCCTGGAGCTCAAGGAGGTTGTGCCTTGTTTCAGGTGGGCTTCTAAATACAGCATTAACAATAACAACCCCCAGCAGGAGCTGGGGGGCACGGGGGAGCCGGTGGTTGCAGTGTCCTCCCTGTCCCCACTCGCAGGAAGTTGTAGCTGTGGAGGGAAAGGGCTTCCTGAGGTGGTGCCTTGTGTTTTGGAGGAGCTCTGGGGGTCAATGCACGGCGCTTTCTCTGGGGAGACTTTGTGGAAGTTCCTGGAGCGGGGCTGGCAGCGTGGTGCAAGTGGTGGGAGGTGACAGCGGAGCCCTTGGTGCTGCCGAGGTGGTTCGGAGGCAGAGCAGCACTGGGATGTGGGCAGGGAATGGCTGGGGAGAGGCGGGTTTTGTGGCAGCCTCTTGGGAAGGGACAAGCAGAGCGATACCTGCCTTGTCCAGGCCCGAGAGGAGGAGGTTGCGGTGGGTGTGATGTGATAGAAGCTTGAGTGAAACCATCGGGACAGTAGGAACAGCACAAAAACTGCACAGAGGGACAGCAGAAACAGGGTTTGACCAAACCACAGAGGAGGTGAGAGAGGCTGGGGAGGGAGCAGGGCTTCAGGTGCATGTCAGAGATCAGCTTTGAACAGCAGCATCCTCTGGGAGCTCAGCTCAGGAGCAGCTCCACATGTCCGAAGGGGAAGGGTTGTGCCATGGAAGCAGCAGGATGGGAGCAGAGTGGCAGCTCCTGGGGTGGTTGTGGCTCTCCCAGCCTGCTGCTGAGCCTGTCACTGTGGGCAGGGGGACACTGACCCCAGGAAGCAGCGATGCTTTGTTGGGGGATGGATTACGAAGGCAGGAGGAGGGTGAGCAGGGCAGGGTTGTAGGGGATGGAAGGGAGGGGGACCGACAGCCTGAGCATTGTCATGGTGGGACAGTGCTCCCAGCTACGTGTCACCTTGTCCTGCATGGATCCCTTTTTGTGCCTGGTGTTAGCACGGGGTGATGCTGCTGCACGGACCCTGCCCACGGAGACTGTGGTGGGGTGTTTGGGGGCTCTGTGCAAGGCAAAGGTCCCCAAACCTTCTGTACTGAAACGTAAAACATCGCTGCAGGGAAGCGCATGGAGTCCAGCCATCTCCTGGCAATAGGTGAAAATACACCCTGCTCCTGCCACAGGCTTTGCAGGGCCACGCATCCCATGGGAGCACAGGCTGCTTTGGTGGGTGGGTAGTTCCTTGCAGAAAAAAGATGAGCTCTGAGGCAGAAGCTCTTCCCTGTGAGGGTGCTGAGGCGCTGGCACAGACTTTTCCCAGAGAAGCTGTGGCTGCCCCATCCCTGGCAGTGTTCAAGGCCAGGTTGGACACAGGGGCTTGGAGCAACCTGCTCTAGTGGAAGGTGTCCCTGCCCGTGGCAGGGGTTGGAGCTGGAGGAGCTTTAAGGTCCCTTCAACCCAAACCAGGCTGGGATTCTGTGATTCTGTGCTCTCAGTTGCATCACCTGCAGGACCAGATGCCCAAAGCCAGACTTTCAGTACGAGCGCCCCCAGACCTCTTCCTGACCAGTCCCATTTCCATCCCCATCAGCCCATGGAGATGCACACGGCTCCTCAGGGGCAGTTCAAGGCAATCAGGGTTGAAGCACAGGAACTAGTTACTCCTGGTTGGAAGACGTGAGCAGCCCCGGGCCCTGCGCCGGGGCCCAGCTCTGTGTGCGGCAGGGCCGGGCAGGGCTGGGCTGTGCTGCCCGCAGCGGGAAGGGACGGATGCTCCGGGGCTGGTCCTTGTGTTTTGCATCAGTCGCCTGTGATCTGATTATGTAAATATCCTGGGAGCTGCGGGGAGCGAGCGCAGGGAAATGAATGTGTGTAGCTGACAAGAGCCTCGCTGCGAAGGTGACCTCGCTGCGTGCTCCTGCTCCTGCCTCCGCTGGCTCCCGGTGCTGCTCCTCCCGAGATCCAGAGGGGAAAGCGGCTCTGGCTGCCCCTCAGGTGCTCGGGATCGTGGAGGAAGGTTTGAGCAGAGGTGGAGAGGGACGTGTTGGTCCTTTGTGTTACAGGTGAGGGTCTGATCCATGGAGGGACAGACTGTTGTAGGGCTTAAATTTAGAATCATAGAACAGTTTGGGCTGGAAGAGACCTGCAAAGCTCATCTAGTCCAAGCCCCTGCAATGAGCAGGGACATCTTCAACTAGATCAGGTTGCTCAGAACCACATCCAGCCTGGCCCAGAACGTCTCCAGGAATGGGGCATCCACCACCTCTCTCAGCAACCTGTGCCAGTGTCTCACCACCCTCATGGTAACAAATTCCTTCCTCACATCCAGACTGAATCTCCTTCTTTTAGTTTCAAACCATCACCCCTTGTCCTATCCTAACAGGCTCTGCTAAAGCATCTCTCCCCCTCTTTTAGACCCCTTTCAAGTACTGGAAGGCTGCAATAAGATCTGCCTGGAGTCTTCTCCAGAGCTGGATGCAGGACTGCAGGGGCGGTCTCAGCAGAGCAGAGGGGCAGGATCCCCTCCCTCGACCTGCTCCTCACAGCCCTTGGCTCTGTCTGCGCTTGGGAGTCTCCGTCACATCCCACGGGGGATGCTCACAGCAGATCAAAGGGGTCAGAGTGTCCCCGTGTCAGACAGGGAGGAGATGCAGGGAAGCGAGTCACAATCTGCTGCAGGGGAGGAGGGGGAGGCGTGTAAAAATAAGCAGCAAACAAATTAAAGGGCTAATTAGAGGCGCAGGGATGAGGAGCGCTGTGCTGGAGTGCTTAGACTTGGCCAAGGAGCAGCGAGAGCTTCCATCTCATCATTCAGTATCAGGGACATGCTGAGGAAGTGGTTTTGGTGTTGGGAAGAGCTCCCAGGGCTGTGGGTGGTGCTGGAAATAGGGTTTTAATGGGAATGGGGTTTGTAGCAGTGTGCAGGAGCTGCGCTCTGCCTTTGGCTTGCCTTGTACTTCCTAAAGGGATGTGAGCATGGAGAGCAGCGGGGCTGGGGCTTGGCCATGCGTCACTCCTGCGTTATCCCTCGTGGTTCCTGAGGAGCAGAGGTGGAGGAAGGGTCTGTGGGGCTGGTGCAGCCCAGGCAAATAGGGCTGAGAGGCTGCTGGGGCAGGGAGATGCTGAGCGGGCAGCCCCTGAGGGGTCTGCAGTGGAACCAGTGGTCCCAGGGACCGCAGCACCCCATGCCTGCCCTTGGGAGACACACTGTGCCGGTTACGCACAAGCCCATCACGTGGAAGCACCCGCTTCGAGGCAGACTGAGCTTCCCCACCCGCGTTGTCCTTTCCCACAGGAGTGGAATCACAGAATCCCAGCCTGGTTTGAGTTGAAGGGACCTTAAAGCTCCTTCAGTTCCAGTCCCCTGCCACGGGCAGGGTCACCTTCTGCTAGAGCAGGCTGCTCATGGACCTGCCTGGAGCACTGGCACCCAAACACATCAACAAAGAGCACCCTTCAGGCCTCTGAACCTGCAGGGAGGGTTTTTAAGTGTGTGAGCCTCTGGGCTTGAACCAGACGTGAGATCCATAACAACATGTGCTGCTGCTCTCCCGGGAAGGGCGGCCGGGGGCTGTTGGTTTAAACCTCGGTGGGATTCCAGCAGCACTTGGAGACCTCCCGGGTGCCTGTGCTGGAGCAAGCTGCTTCCCTAGAGCTGCTCCTCTGTCTTCCAGTGTCCCAGCCTCTCTGCTGTGTTCATTTCCCATGGGATGCTGCTGTGATTAATCCCTACTCCTAAAACCACTTCCATATAAACCTGACTGATGTCAAGCACATGCGTCAGGTTCCCGGAGCAGCCTCCAGCCCAGTGGGTAATTCCTGAGGGTTTAATTCAGTAGTGGGGTAACTGCTGTGTGTGTCAGTGCTTGCAAGGCTGCTTCAGGCTGGTGGGAAGCAGAATTCCCAGGATTTCCTCCCCGGGGTGTTGCATGGTTGGGGTGATGCAGCCGGTGCAGACCTGGCCAGGTCCTGGCACGGTGGGTGTGCGGTGCAGTCACTTGGGATCCCCAAACCCATCCTGACACAGGATGACGAGACCTACCTCCTGCTCCAGGGAGCTGGGGCAGAGATGCTGAGCAGGGAGGGAACAGCAGCCTGCTGGAGTGCTCCCAGTTCACCCCAGTACAGCCAGTGGGGCAGGAGGAGCTCTCCACCCCATGCATCCGTGTACTGCAGGGGTTGATTCAGGCAGGCTCCAGCTTCATCCCTGCATTTGCTTCCTTAGCAGGAGGGATTGTCCCCATCTGCCCTCGGTGGCCTCAGCAGATGCTCTGCTGCCTAAAATCAGAGCAAACCCCAGAGTGGGGCAGGGCTTCTCCTCCCTGCGACTTACAATGGCGATCACGCAGGAGGAGCTGGTTCTGGCATGTCCCACTGCCTGTGATAATGATCCGTGCTGTGCTAATGACACACACACACTAATGAGCCCATTGGAAACCATGTCACCGACCCAGAAAACACCCGGCTTTGGGATTAAATCCCTCACTCCACCCCTAATCCTCACTGGATGAGAGGCTGCGGCGAGGGCTCCGTGCATGCGGGGTGGTTTTGCTGTGGATGCGCCGTGCTGATGAATAACTGGTGGGTGTTTGCTGTTCTCTGGGGAGGGGGCAGAGGGTGGTGGGTGTCACCCTGGGGTCTGTCCCTGCCCACGGGGCTGGGGTCCGGGATGTGAGGATGTGGAGCCTGGCCCCATGCTCGGAGCTGCTGCAACTTTCTCTGCAGCCTCCTTTATTAGTGTTTTGATTTAGAGGGCCTCTCTGATCAGATCTGTCCAGACAGGCAGTGCCTGCCTTGTACTCATCGTCATTCCCTGTGGGTGCTGAGTCCTCCCCAGCCAGGTTCTGTCCTGGGGGTGGGTGCTCAGGTCTTGTGTGTGTCCATGGAGCCTCCGGGACACCGGGGCTTTCGGTGATGCTCCTGCTTTAACCTCACCGTGCCTTAGGACTTCTCAACCTCTTCTCCTCCTCCTCATTGTATTCATCTGACCTCCAGGAGGCTTCAGGCTCTGTCCTGGGGTTCCCCACAGAGCCTCATGTGAGAAGGTGAAGGACACTGTCACCAGCACCTGAGGATGCCTCTCACAGCTCAGCCCTCCTGGTTTTTGGGCCAAAAGCGATAACTTTTGTATTCTGTGCAGCTTCAGAGCAGAGTTTGGAGCATTCCTGGCTGCGGGATCAGCAGGGCTGTGTGTCAGTGGGCTTAGCACGTCCGAGATGGGGATTGCACTGTCAGCAATGCCTGGTGTTGATCAGCAGCTCTGCTGAACCGTGAGACAGCCCAGCCAGGCATCGCCTCCGGTGCTACTGCAGCGCTGTGACCGGCTGAGCCCTGTCCCTGCCGCGTGTGACCCTCCATGCCCGCTGGTTGTTGGCAGCGTGGGGACATGGGGATATGGGGAGGGCAGATCGCAAAGTGTTGCTGGGTTAATCCCTCTGGGGTTCTGCCCCTGGTGTCACCAGGGTTGTGTTCACCTCTTGCCCACCTGATACTTGCTTCGGGAGAAGCACCCGAGATGCTTCTGTCATCTCCTTCCTCCAGTGCCTGCCAAAGGAGAAGGCACTGCGATGGCAGCACTGGGTCTCCCATGGGTTTACCCAGGAAGAAGTTATGGTACTGGGAGACGAGTGGGCTTGAGGTGCTGCTGCTCCTGCAGCCCCTCCTGAGCAGCAGAACTGTTGGCAACGCATCGCACGAGGCTGAAGCCGCGGTCCCAGTGGAAGCAGCTTCCTGCAGCTCGCGGGGCCGGAGCTGCCCGCAGGCAGTGCCAGCTGCTCGCTGCCACCGCGGTGCTGGGACAGATGCTCTTCCAGCCCGCGGGTTGCTCTGTCAGGCAGAAGAGAACAGAAGTCATCAGCAAGAGCCTCATTAAATCTGTTTGTGAGAGCCCTTTGCAGGCCAGAGCTCTCCGAGCACACCAGAGCCAGGATTGGGCCCCTGCGTGCCCTGCAGGTGGGACTGGCCGCTCTCATGGTGTTGGCTTTTCTGCTTTACGGAGGCACAAAGTCTCGGCTCCTTGTGGATCTTCTGTGCTGGTCCCAGCATGTCCTCGCCATGCTGAAGAACCATCCAGCAGGGCCTGGCTGGCATCGTATTGGTCCATAACCCATGGCCAGTGTTGGCTTATTCCGTTTCTTAAAGCCACGATGGGAATTTCCTTTCATTGTGCCAAATACAAGGCTCTCAGTGACATGGGTTAGTGGCAGACTTGGCAGTCCTGGGGTGAAGGTTGGACTTAATCATCTTAAAGGTCTTTTCCGACCCAGTTGATTTGATGATTCTGTGATTAAAGACTGGGCAGCCTACGTAAGGGCTGCGTGGGTTCAGGACGGGAGCCTGTTAAACGCAGCTGGGCTGGTGGATTTGCCACTGTTTGACCCTAATCCTTTCCATATCTCAAGGGGTCACACGTCTGTCATGGTGCAGGCAGAGCCCAGCTGTTGGGACAGCACTGGAATGGCCGGGGTGAAGTCCTCTTTGAGGAGCTCCACGACAGGCAAAGTGTGCTTAGTGGGTTATGCAGTGCTGAGCCTGCCTCATGGGGGAACACTCTGTCTTCATGGCATTTATGGCATCCCTGGCAGTGTTCAAGGCCAGGCTGGACACAGGGGCTTGGAGCAACCCGCTCTAGTGGAAGGTGTCCCTGCCCGTGGCAGGGGCTTGGAGCTGGAGGAGCTTTAAGGTCCCTTTAACCCAAACCAGGCTGGGACTCTGTGATTCTATAAAAGCAATAGGGAGTGGGATGATTTTGAGTGTCAAACTTACACAGGTTTTCAGGCTGAGCCTGGCAAGGCTGAGCCCAGCAACTCCTTTCAGGCTCTCCTCTCGCCACCAGCCCTGCTCCAGGGAGAAGCAGCTCCCGCTATGCAGGCATCCTCCTGCTCCAGCCAGCCGGGATGCTGTGAGCTGGCTCAGGGTCACTCCAAGGATCTGGGACAGATCTGCTGTTATTGAAGCAGTCTGTGTTGATGTGGATGTTTCCTGGTGCTGCTGCTTCTGATGGTGTCCAGCCACCGGCATGGCTGTGGGGACCATCGCTGTCGCAGCAGGTGGCTACACCAAAGCCACATCCCCATCCGATGTGATTTGGGATTCAGGCTGCGTCTATCCTTATATTTCCCTTTTCCTTTCTGCTCAGAGTATTGTGGTGAGGGAAAGGACTAATCAACCCTCTCTTGGTGCAGACACTCGTGTTTATGCTGTGTGCTGGGAGCGCTGATGTGGTGGGAGTGTGTTCGGAGCTAACAAGAGGATCAGGAACCGCCCTGCCCTTGGGGGCTGTTCTGCAGCAAGCAGGTGTGTCCCAGGGTTTTGATGACTCCAGGAAGGAAGGGAGCACTTATCTCCGAGGCAGCAGCCGCAATGTGGAGCTGATGAAGTGCCAGCTCCTGCTGTATAATTCACCGCTGAAAGAGAGATGATTGAACACATCTGGCGGTTGCCTTCTCCCGTGGCACTCCTGGGTGATGAAGTGGTCCTTATCCCATGCAGGCAAAGGAAGGGTCTGCTTTGAGGAGCAGGAGATGTTGCTCCTGGAACAGTAGGCACATCCCTGGAAGGTTTTTATCTCCCTAAAGGTTAGATTGACAGGGCTGTTCCTCCAGGATGCTCGGGGAAGGTGGGTCTGTGGGTTTGAGCACATTCCCATCAGCAGTGCGTTGGAGGTGGTGAAACATTGCTAGGACTTCCTGAGAGATTGTCACTTCTTGTGGTTCAGACCCTGGGCAGAAATCTGGTGTATCTCGATTGGATCATTTACTCTTCAGAGCTAACTAACCTCATCTCTTTGTTCCTTGTCCCTCGTTTTGACTGAGGAACCACCACCACGGTGGTAGGATGTGGATGACCTCGGGGTGATCCTTTCCAGCGGCATAAATAACCCGTGGGCTGTTGATGATGTTCCCATTAGCGTGTGACAAGCTGTGAAATGTGCTCCATTTGCCATGACAAATGTGTGAATGGTGCTAAATTCGCCCACTGCTGTTGGGCACAGGGACAGATAGCGACAGTGGCACCACATCTCACCTCTGGCTCCCCAGCAGGGTCTCAATGGCACCTTGCTTCTTCCTCCATGGCAATTTGCAGGAGCCTCAGTGGTGGTTTCCCATGAAAACACATTCTTTTGGCCACCTTGGCCATGCTTTCTTGTCTCGAGGGTGATTTACACTCCACCATCCAATGCTGGATTAGGACCTGCTACAATTTGGAGAGGAGGAGAAGCCACCTCCATCCTTCCTGACGCTTGGCTGCAGGTACCGCTGGGCTGCCCTGGGACTTGTGCCCATACTGCGAATGGATGGAGCTTGCTGTTGTCTTTTGCAAGCTTGTTTGAAACAGGCCCCAACACAAGAGGGACGTGGAGCTGTCGGAGCGAGGCCAGAGGAGGCCCTGGAGCTGCTGCGAGGGCTGGAGCAGCTCTGCTCTGGAGCCAGGCTGAGAGAGCTGGGCTGGGGCAGCCTGGAGAAGAGAAGGCTCCTGAAGGGGACACCTTAGAGCAGCTCCAGTGCCTAAAGGGGCTCCAGGAAACCTGGAGAGGGGCTTTGGACAAGGGCCTGTAGGGCCAGGACAAGGGGAATGGCTTTAACCTGCCAGAGGGGAGATTGAGATGAGCTCTGAGGCAGAAGCTCTTCCCTGTGAGGGTGCTGAGGCGCTGGCACAGACTTTTCCCAGAGAAGCTGTGGCTGCCCCATCCCTGGCAGTGTTCAAGGCCAGGTTGGACACAGGGGCTTGGAGCAACCTGCTCTAGTGGAAGGTGTCCCTGCCCGTGGCAGGGGTTGGAACTGGAGGAGCTTTAAGGTCTCTTCAACCCAAACCATTCCATGAAACTGCAGCATCTGCATTGTGGCAGTGATGGCTCAGGGGGGACATGGACATATGGGGTGTGTCTTGGTCTTCCTTTTGCTGCTTGGGAGCTGTGGGGTGGGTAATGTGCTCTGCAGATGATGGGATGTCTGTGCAAAGGCTGCATCTTCAGATGCCCGTAGCCTCGACCCCCAGCCACAGAGCTCACTGGGGACTCGACCATCTCCTGCTTCCCTCCTGCAAACCGGGCCCTGCGCTCTCCTTGTGGCAGGTTCCTCTGACCTTTGTGCGAATGGTCCGTGTCCCTGCGGCAGCAGCGTGGATTTGGGGCTGTGTCTTACAGCCCGGATCAGGCTCAGCTGTGACTAAATTTAGCTGCTGCTCCGTAAGGGTTCTGTAAGCTGGATTTGAGGTGTGCAGTTGGTTGCACCTTCACAGCAGCGAGCCAGGGGGATGAATGAAGTGAAGGAGCCATGACCTGGGGTGCTGGAGTTCCGGCTGGGTTCATGTCTCCTGCCCTCACCTTAATCCGTACCAGGACTGGTCCAGGGGAGTCACTCACGTCCTTCCAGTGTCACTGGCTGGGGCCATCACCCCTTTGCTCCTCGGCCACCTGCAGAGCAATGGTTGCTGCTGCTGGAAACAGCTCCCAGCCTTGATCCCAAGGGATTTGCAAGGTCTGCTGCTGCTGGGGGTGACACCACACAATCCCAATGGAGGTGGGAAGCAGCGATGCGTGTGAGCAGTGAAGCAGAAGGTCCAGGCTCCCGCCAGGTGCTCCCAGGCTCTGTTTGAGGTAAGGTGGGTGCTGGGGTGACAGCCAGCAGCTCCCGGGCCCCCTGGCTTCTCCTGAAACAGGGCCATGGAGACATTGAGGGTGAGCTGCTTGTGGCTGCTTTGAGCCCAGGTCCTGAGCACTGGCTGAGCTCTTGTGGCAGGGTCAGTGGCACAGGAGGGGAGCAGAGCCGAGTTCATCCCAGCATGGTGCAGAGCAACTGAACCCATCCAGAATCAGGATGTTGCAGAGGAGGGGCATGAAAGGATTTGTCTCCTTCCCTGGGACCTCGGCATGCCATCCCTTGCTGCAGTCAGTCCTCCTTGGCTGCCCCAGTGGGTTGAGGTGCAGCAGCATTGCTCTTGGTACTGCTTTGGGCATGGCAGGACCATGGCTGGGGATGCCAGGGTGCTGCTGGTGTGGTTGGGGCAGTGAGGGCAGGGAGAGCTGCGTGTCCCTGTGCCAGCATCATAGAACCATAGAATCACAGAAGGGTTGGAAGGGACCTTAAATCTCATCCGGTTCCAACACAGAAGCTGTGGCTGGCCCATCCCTGGCAGTGTTCAAGGCCAGGTTGGACACAGGGGCTTGGAGCAACCTGCTCTAGTGGAAGGTGTCCCTGCCCGTGGCAGGGGCTTGGAGCTGGAGGAGCTTTAATGTACCTTCCAACACAGACCAGGCTGGGGTTCTGCTGTGGCTCTGTTTGGGGAAGGCGTGAGGAGAGCATCCCACTGTCGTGCTGCCTCCTGCTCCAACTCTTTCACTTGGTGAATGTCACTCTTCTTCCCTCCCAACCCCACATATGGCAACACATTCCCTCTTCCCAACCCTGTCTCCCGCTTGTCTTCACTTCCCTCTCCTCCAGGACCATTTTCCCAGCCACATTTTCTTGCTCTCCAGCAGAACCAACCAGCCCTGGGAGCTGGTGGTGCTCAGCCAGCTGGAAAAAGCATCTCGGTGATGGATGCCACTGGGAGCAGTGGTGAAGCCATCCCAGCCTGGAGCAGAGGACCCGGCTGTCGGGTCCTGGAGGAGCCCTATGGGCATTTTCCCACTGGATTTGTTTCTCTGAGGAGCATCAGGCTCCCCTCCCCACACAGCAGCAGTGCCACGCTGGCTGCTGGCTCTGGTGCGGAGCATCTGACGGCCCCATCCTGCATCTCAAGGGTTGTCTTTGGATGGAGCCAAGATGTAGCTGAGGTGTCTCGGGCTGGGACCTGGCTCCTCATGGACCATGCCAGCAGCCCAGGGGCTGGGAAAACCAGACAGCAGAGCCCGAGCTAAGGGCTGGGACTCATTTCCCTTCAGTATTCACCTCCCCGGGGGAGATGCTCATGTCTGAACTACTCAGCCCCAGCTCCCTGCAGCCCCAGGGAGCTCATGGTGCTGCCCCTGCTCCATGCTGGGGTCTGGGCACGTTTTAGCTCAGGAATGGTGATAAAATACACCCTGAGCCCTCCTCAGTGCTGCTGTCCCCTCTGGTGAGCATCCCTGTGAACCTCTGCGCTCTCTGGCTGTGAGAGGTGTAGAACCAACTGAATAACTTCAATTTGCTTGGCTGCTGCTGGAGCTGGGGACCTGGGCCTGGGAGTCTTGCTTGCAGGATGTTCTCCTGTTGCCATCCTCGGCATCCCTTGCTTGGGTTGATCTGCCCAACACCTCCCCGTGCTCCATGGAGCCACTTCTCCATCACTTGGATTATTATGAATGAAGCCTGTGGGTGCACATTTCCCTGTGGGATACAGCAGGGATCCTCTGCGGAGCTCAGCATCCTCGGGGTGAGAGGATCCGAGGTTTTATCTGCTGTGGTTTTTAATTAGGACATTGATTCCCTTCGACTGATGGAGCCATTTCTCCTCCACGTCCCCCAGCTCCAGCTGCCTGGTGATGCTCTGGAGAGCTGCCTTCTCCTGCCTCCTCTCCTTACCTCCTCTTCCTCCAATTTACCATTACACCTTCCAGCCCATGGTGAGTCTCAGGAGGGTAAGAGGTGATCTCCTAGAGCATCGTTTTAAAGCGCTCTGAGCTGGGGACAGCCAGAACTTTCCATCCTCAGTGCCAGCGAGTTGTGCCAGCATGGATAATTCTGTGCCTGCTGCCTGCAGGGAGGGACCTTGGGAGCAGATAATGAGCTTTGCTGGGCTGGGAAGGGCATGGCCACGATCTTGTTACTTGCCCTTGTGGTTTCATCCTCTTAGTGCAATGCATCAGCGTAATGAAAGAAGCCAGCTCGGAGCTGGGGTTGTTTTAGCTGAGGGGAGGCTTCAGCTTGCAGGTGGGGATGAAGCCATCAAGGCAGGGTCTGCCCCTGGGATTTGTGACCATGGGTGGCTCCTAATGGGACTTTCTGGGCTGGGGAGAGGTGTGGAATTGTTTCCAGAGAGCAGCGTGGTGCTCACAGGGGAGTAGTTACAGAGCCAGGCAGGTAGAATCACTGGTCTGGGTAGGAAGGGACCTTAAAGCTCCTCCAGCTCCAACCCCTGCCGCGGGCAGGGACACCTTCCACTAGAGCAGGTTGCTCCAAGCCCCTGTGTCCAACCTGGCCTTGAACACTGCCAGGGATGGGGCAGACACAGCTTCTCTGGGAAAAGTCTGTGCCAGCGCCTCAGCACCCTCACAGGGAAGAGCTTCTGCCTCAGAGCTCATCTCAATCTCCCCTCTGGCAGGTTAAAGCCATTCCCCTTGGCCTGGCCCTGCTGTCCCTGATGAAGGTTCCTCCCCAGCATCCTTGTAGCCCCCTTCAGACACTGGAAGCTGCTCTGAGGTCTCCAGCAGCTTCTCTTCTCCAGGCTGAACAGCCCCAGTGTTCTCAGCCTGTCTCCATATGGGAGGTGCTCTGGCCCCTGATTGTCCTTGTGGCCTCTTCTGGACTCGCTCCAACAGCTCCATGTCCTTATGTTGGGGACACCAGCACTGTGCACAATGCTGCAAGTGGGGTCTCCCCAGAGTGCAACAGAGGGGAGAATCCCCTCCCTTGACCTGCTGCTCATGCTCTGGGGTGCAGCCCACACCCGGGGGGGTTCCGGGTATCTCCCTCGGTGTGACAGCACCGCTGAAGTCTCTGATGGCCACAAATGGAAAGCAGGAGACTGAGAAGCTGATGGTGCAGGTCAAACCCGTGTTGCAGAGCTTGCCCAGGCTTTTGGGCTGAATCATTCCTGCCTGGCAAGGCTGCACCTGATGGTGTCTCATTAGGGAGCCTTAATGTTGCTGCAGACTGATGTGTGTGGGAGCCCACCTTTGGGATGCTCCACATACCTGTCTATCCTGGAAAAACCTGCAGGTTTGCAAGAGTGTGGTTCAAATCCACCTGGGCGCTTTGATGTGGGAATGATCCTGCAGAACCCCACGCATGGGCTGGGGGACAGGGAGAATCGTGGAATGGTGAGAGCAGGCAGGAGCAATGAGGGATGGAGATGACACAAATGCAGGGTCAGGTCCTTCTGCGCTGCAGGTATTGGGAAGCAGAAGGGTGCAGAGATGAGGACAAAGCAAACCAGCTTTTAAACACGATGGGTGACACTGATTCTCTTCCCCAAAGGAAAGACCCAAACTCTTTGTGTTTGTCCTTCATTGATCTGATCCTTTGGCAGTGGGGGGCTCCTGGTTTGGTGAAGAACTGGTGAATTGGAGCCTTTCTTGGACAGATCCTCGTCATGGAGGCTGAAGCCCTGAACCGGTTGCTTGACCAGGAGATACCTCGATACTCAGGTGCCACTTGCAGCCCAAATGTAGAGTAACCTGCCAAGAAGAGCTGACATCACACGTGAAACCCAAGTAGATGGAAGCAGAAAGGCACCGAGTCCTGGGCATGGTTAAAGTCTGCCAGACATCCAGAGCTCTCTGGCTTTAGTCCTTTAGAATAGTTTTGGATTTTTTGGCACTTTCAAGGCGTCACTTGGTGCATCCCATGAACCCTCCTTCCCTTGTGCCCAGTGCATCTGCATGTGTCCCTGTGGTTGCTGGGTCCCAAGGGCCCGTTGTGGAGGGAAGAGGGCTTTTGGCCATGGTGAACGTGTTATGGGGGCCAAGCCAGGCCCTTTGCTGTGTGCTGGGCTGTGTGGCTCTGGGAGGAGCTGGGCATCCTCCCTCTCTGCCTGCTTGGAGCAAAGGGCTGGTTCCCAGCATGAGCATTCTCTGCTGTTTGTGGCTGTCACCCTGGAGACCATTGTCCTGTTCACCCTTGCCTCAGCTGCAGGACTGGGGATGGATGTGGCTGCTTGAGGTTTGTGTGAGCCCAACCTGGGCTCCAGGGGACCAGGGCTGGGGCTGGGGACAGGGACAGGCTGAGGGGCTGGGGCATGGCTGCAGGAGTGGGGACATCGCTGAGGCTTCATGGACTCCGGGCATTGTCCATGGTGCAAGTCCTTGGCCATGATTGATGTTTGGATGGTCAGAGTTGAACTGTCCTTCGCCCCACGGGTATGGGTGACTGTGCGGAGCTCTGGGGTGGCGGTTGGGAAGACCAGCAAACTGCGAGAGGAGGTGATGGGGAGCCAGTTCTGGAGTCGCCACGTGCCGGTGCTGGCTCCACGGCGAGCTCCCAGGCTCGAGGGCTGTGCTGGTGCTGATCCATCCCTTCCTCCCCTCCAGGCTTGCCGCGATTTCCTGGATTTAGCCGAAACTCACAGCCGGAAATGGCAGCGGGCGCTGCAGTATGAGCGGGAGCAGCGCATCCGGCTGGAGGAGACCATCGAGCAGCTAGCCAAGCAGCACAACAGCTTGGAGCGAGCCTGCCGCGGGGCCCCCGGCCTCTCCTCCAGCACCACGGGCATCACCAGCACCGCCAAGGGTGAGCGCCGGGGCCGGGGCCAGGGCAGAGCCCTGTGGGATGGATGGGGGGGTTCTGCTTGGTTGCTCCCAGCAAGTCATCATGGGTGGGAAGGATGCAAAGAGCAGTGCCCTGTATGCTCATGGGATAGTTTTTAACAGATCCCATTACTTCCAATACCTCCCAATCCATCACCTTCCAAAGATCCTGTATTTTCCAGTACCTTAAGGGAGCTACAAGAAACCTGGAGAGGGGCTTTGGACAAGGGCCTGTAGGGACAGGCCAAGGGGAATGGCTTTAACGTGCCAGAGGGGAGACTGAGATGAGCTCTGAGGCAGAAGCTCTTCCCCATGAGGGTGCTGAGGCGCTGGCACAGACTTTTCCCAGAGAAGCTGTGGCTGCCCCATCCCTGGCAGTGTTCAAGGCCAGGTTGGACACAGGGGCTTGGAGCAACCTGCTCTAGTGGAAGGTGTCCCTGCCTGTGGCAGGGGTTGGAGCTGAAGGAGCTTTAAGGTCCCTTCAACACAAACAAGGCTGGGATTCTGTGATTATGCCTTAATTATTCCTAACTGTCCTACTGCTCCTTGCTTGGGGATGTCCCCAAGATATGGATGCAGGAAAGGGCTGACCCCAGGCTATTTTGGTAGCCAGAACCCTCACCGGTGGGCACCTCTCTGGCTGCTGGAGGTACCTGGAGGAATCCCGGGGTTCCCGGCTGTATGGGATGCTGGTGGCTCCGCAGGGACTTGTTTGCTGCTCACAGGAGTTACTGGGCAATAAAATCGAACAGCTTTTGTATTCCTGCCAAATCTCCTTCCCTGTGGGAGGCAGCAGTGCCAAATCCTGCCAATTGTGCCTTGTTTTGTTTTTAAAGGATAGATAGACTCCAGGGGGAGAGTCGCTGCTGTTGGGAGGGTGATGGCAGTGCCAGGCCCTGCCCTTGTTCTTGTATGGCCTCAAGGAAACGGCCTCAGGCTGTGCCAGGAGAGGTTTAGGCTGGATATTAGGAACAATTTCTTCATCACAAGGGCTGTCAAGCACTAGAACAGGCTGCTCAGGGATGCGGTGGAGTCACCCTGGGGTGAGTGCTGGGGATAGACTCATGCTCAGTTGGTTCTAAAGGGGACCAGCAGCACCCGAGCATCTCAAACCCTTTGTGCCAACAGGGAGTGTGCAGTCTGCGAAAGGAGAGGCCAGTGATGAAGATGAAGAGACAGAGTATTTTGATGCCATGGAGGATGCACCAGCTTTTATCACTGTAACAGCAGACCCCAAGCACCACAGGTACGAGCCCCTGCCCCAGGGCCACATGTTGCATGGTGCAACCTGCTGAGGTGAGCATTGGGCAGAAGCAGGAGGTACCAGCCTTTGCCTTGACCTGCCCTTATGCCTCCCTGGACATCTCTTTGGGCGGGAGGTACCCGTGGTCACATCACTGGACTTGCTGCCCCCAGGCTGGGTCGTACCGTGCTGAGCATCCCCTCCCAGCGCCTGTGCATGGCCCCTGTCACCCTGCTGCCTTCCCTGCAGCACCCTGGGGTGGTGCAGGGTAATGCTGTGGGTGATGTTGGCTGTGCTGCACCAGCCTCGGCTCTTCTCTGCCCTTCATTGTACGTCCCTCCCCACAGGCGTTCGGGCAGTAACCTGAGTGGGGCCAGCGAGGGCCACCCCGAGGACTGGACCCTGGAGGACAGCGTGAGTTGGCCGGGCAGGGCGGGAGGGATGATTCTGTGGGATGGAACCAGGGGAGAGGAGCAGGAGAGGAGGGGGGTGTTGGAGGAACTCTCTGTCTGTGCCTGCAGGATGGAGCAGAGTTGGCTGCTCTGTGAGCCACAGCTGGGGACAGATGTCAGCACTCTTAGAGCAGCACCCAAACCCCTCCAAGGGAAGCAGGAGAGTGTTGGGGGCACTGTTATTTCCCCCGTGCCCTGGAGAATAGGCTCCAGTGCTGCTCCCCAGCACAAGTGCCCACAGTATCCACTGACGTGTGGTTGCTGCTCCCAGGAGCTGCCGGCTCTGCTCAGGTCATCTGGGGCAAGTCCAGCTTAGACTTGTGTTTCTTCTGTTGCTCCTGCAGGTCTTTGAAAGCTCAAATCAAAGCAGCTACAATGAGTCCAGTTGCAAAGATCTCCTGCCGAAGAAAAGGAGACGGAGCCGCATCCCCGACAAACCCAACTACAGCCTTAACCTCTGGAGCATCATGAAAAACTGCATCGGCAAAGAGCTCTCCAAGATCCCCATGCCCGTAAGTGAGCGTGTCCCAGCGCCAGGGGCAGGGGGAGGAGGTGCTGCCGTGGTGCTGGTGCTGAGGGTGGGCACAGCCCCTGGCTGTGCAGAGGCTTTGGGTGGTGGCTGCGGCTGGTCCTGCTGTGTGCCATGGCAGCAGAGCAGCCCCGAGCGGGACAGGAGCATGTCACCAGCTGCCAACCCCATCCTGGGTCTGGCTTTTGCACTGGGCAGAGCCCTCTGGAACCACCTCGCTCTGCTCCCCAGCCCTGCTCTGCAGCTCCAGGTGTCCTCACTGCTCTGCTCTGCTGACTTCAAGCCCTGGGTTTTTCACTGCAATTTCTTTGCCCCTTGGAATCATCCTTCAGCTGCTGAACCTGCCCCAGCACCATGGGGCTGTAGCGCCAGTTGCTTTGTGGTGAAGGGCTCTGACATCGTGACTGTTACATGAGAGGCTATTTGAATGGCGTCAGCCCTTTCTTTGGGACTGATCCACTCTCCTGTGCCAGTTGCAGGGAGCCCTGGCAGCCTGCTCACGTGAGGCCTGGGGTGAGCTGGAGCAGAGGGGACGTGGCCCGGGTGTCCTCTGCAAATCCAGCTGCTGCAGAGGCAAGGAGGGAACCACAAGACCTTGAATCCTGAGGATTCAAGCGTTTCACCCAGGGGCTAGAAGGAGAGATCTTGTTGCTGGTCGTGCTTTCCCCAATATGTGTCCCAAGGACCTGCTTGAGCAAGTGCAGAGGAGGCCACAGAGATGCTGCGAGGGCTGGAGCAGCTCTGCTCTGGAGCCAGGCTGAGAGAGCTGGGCTGGGGCAGCCTGGAGAAGAGAAGGCTCCTGAAGGGGAGACCTTAGAGCAGCTCCAGGGCCTAAAGGGGCTCCAGGAAACCTGGAGAGGGGCTTTGGACAAGGGCCTGTAGGGCCAGGACAAGGGGAATGGCTTTAACCTGCCAGAGGGGAGACTGAGATGAGCTCTGAGGCAGAAGCTCTTCCCTGTGAGGGTGCTGAGGCGCTGGCACAGGGTGCCCAGAGAAGCTGTGGCTGCCCCATCCCTGGCAGTGTTCAAGGCCAGGTTGGACACAGGGGCTTGGAGCAACCTGCTCTAGTGGAAGGTGTCCCTGCCCGTGGCAGGGGTTGGAGCTGGAGGAGCTTTAAGGTCCCTTCCAAAACAAACTAGGCTGGGATTCGATGATTCTATGGCATGGTGCTTGGGGAGCAGCCCCCAGCAGCTCTGCAGGGCTGTGTTTTACCCCAGGGACCCCAAGTACCTGTATTTTCCCTACAAAGAGCCACCTTGCCACCTTTTAGTGGAGGAGGTGCCCTGAGGCCATTTACAGCACCATTTACTGGGCTCTGTCCTTGGGGCGAAGGCTTCCTGCGGATGCTCAGAGGAGAGGGTTTGCTGGCAGGGCTGTGTCTGAGGAACCCCCCTGCATGGGCTGCCACACAGGGTCAGTGGGATGCACAGTTAATTCTTGCAGATAAATAACCCTGTACCTGTCATATATTCACACAAAATGCTCCCCCAAACCTAGAGCCCTTTGTGTTCAGGCTGCCAGTTCTTGGGCAGGTCTTCACCAGCCCAGGAAGTGGATGGATGGGACTGGGTGCCATCGTAAGGAATCTGTTTCTTCAGAAATGATGAATCCTTGGCAAGCTTGGGAGAGTGGGGAAACATCTGGGGGTGACGGGGAGTTATCATGGCACTGACTGGAGTGGAAGTAGCCCAGAAAATATGATCTGTAGCCATGGAGCCTTATCTGGGGTCCTTCCTTTGCTGGGTGAAGCAGAAGGAGCATGTTACAGGGGCCCGGATGCTGAATTGATGGTGTTTTATGTCTTAGAACAGTATCTGATGTTCTCCAAGTGAGAGCGATGGGTTCTCTCTGCCCTGTGCTATTTCCAGCCGAGATACACAGCCCAGCACTGTCTGTTGGCATTTCTGCAGCAGCATCAGTATCAGATAAAGGCGTGATGGGAACAGAAATAAGCTCAGGATGTGAAATACCAGCAGCTGCTGGTTCCTGGAGAGAGGAAATTGATACCTTCCCTGTCAATCCAATCATGCCAGGAGCTGCTAAAGCGAGTCCAAACCTGAGGGCAGTACGTTCTGCTGGCACAGCAGCCCATGCTGGCTCAGGGGCTGCGATTCCTCCATCCCTCCCTGGGCTCAGTGAATCTGGTTTCCCAGCACTGCTTGCGAAGAAGGGACTCAGCCTGGCCTCAGCCACTCACTGCAGCTCCTGTCTGCATATCTGTACAGATAGAGGCAGGGAGATGCTTTGCACCCCACAAGCTGAGTCAGGGAGATGCTTTGCCCCCACAAGCTGAGCCACATGTTGCATTTCTTTGGGAGATTCACCCCAAGAACAAGCAGCTCATGGTGAGGCACGGGGGGACAATTTGATCTCCTTCCAACAGCCATTTATATCCTCTCCCTGTGGAAAGGTTTAGCTTTGCTGATGCTGATAGGGAGGATGCAGCTGCTGCTTTGTTCTCTCTCTGCGTCTCTCCCGAGCGTTACCTCAAGCCAGCAGTGATTTGCTTTTCCATGTGGATGTGATGCTGCTTGTCTGCACAGCTTGCTCCTTCTTGGGTGCTGTAAGAGCCCTCCTGCTTACAGACTAAGTCCACGAGTGGAACAAGCTGGAGTTTGTTTTCTCTAGGATGAAATATGGAGCTTGGCTTATAGAAGTGGTTCTCCCATCCTTCAGCCATCTGCTCCTTCTAAAATATGTTGCTGTGTTCTGAACTGATAGTGAAAAGTGTTCAGGGTCGGGGCTTGGAGCAACCTGCTCTAGTGGAAGGTGTCCCTGTCCATGGCAGGGGGTTGGAACTGGATGAGCTTTAAGGTCCCTTCAACACAAACCAGGCTGGGATTCCATGATTCCATGTCTGGTTAGCTCACGGGGCTCCCAGCTCTCGTGGTACAGTTCAGGGAGCAGAGCATGAATTTTTGGCCTTTGTTTAATGTCTCCATGATGCTGCAGTGAGCAGGGAGCAGGCAGAGTGCCTTGGCACATCCAGCCCCACACCCTGGGGGCTGCTGCTTCTATTCAGCCCTTCCCATCCTCCCTGGATCCGGACTCCTGGGGCGCGCGCGTTGCACCATGCCCAGAGCGCCAGAGGTGTGGGATGCTGGTGGCAGCAGGGCCCGGTGCTGGGGGGAGGAGGCAGAGGATGCAGCGCCCAGCTTGGCGCCTCTCCTGCTTTGCTTGACTGTTCCTCGTGCCCCTCAGGTGAACTTCAACGAGCCGCTCTCCATGCTGCAGAGGCTGACAGAGGACCTGGAGTACCACGAGCTGCTGGACAAGGCGGCCAAGTGCGAGAGCTCCACGGAGCAGATGTGCTTCGTGGCTGCCTTCTCCGTGTCTTCCTACTCCACAACCGTCCACCGCACCGCGAAGCCCTTCAACCCGCTGCTGGGGGAGACCTACGAGCTGGACCGGCTGGAGGAGCTGGGCTTCCGCTCCCTCTGCGAGCAGGTGAGCCGGGGGCTGTGCAGGGGCTCAGTGTGCCTGTCCTGCTGCCCATGTCCAGCCAAAGCACCAGCATCTCCTCACACCGAGCACCCTCCTGGCTGAGGCAGGCACAGCCCATCCCAGTGTTGTAGAGCAGGAGGTGGTGGAGAAGGGGAGGAGAAAGGTGTCTGTCACCCTGGCAGGTCTCCTGGCAGCCTGCCTGGAGCTGGGCTTGTGTCACATCTTGACACGAGCAGAAAGGGAGAAGCTCCCTTGTGGCTATGCAGTGATGCCTGCACAATTGCTTCAGGGTGGTTTTGGGCTGGAGGGTGTCTCAGGGTCTCATTTCTTTCTTGTTGGATTGAAAAAGTTTAGTTTCAGAGCCTGGGGCCAGCCTCAGAACCTGCGACAGCCTCATGCTGTAGCCACAGAGCGCATCTGGCACACATCTGTCAAACAGGAGGGCTGAATTAAAAGCCTGGAGTATTTAATGAGTCGTGACCTGTGCAGAAAATCAACTGTTTAATATTTAGCGCACTTGGCTGGCCTGTCCTGGATTCCTGGGGAGGGATGGGGCCATTGATCACCACTTTCAGGCGGGACATCATTTGGGGTTAAACCTTGACATGGTTTAACATGTTGTTGTCCCTCATCATCATCTTCTGGCCCTCCATACCCAGGTTTGGAGCAGTCACTGTAGCTCTGCTATCAGATCCTTGCAGGACATGGAGATGTGGACAAAACCTCTCTGTGGGGCCCAAGCTCAGCAGCCTCTTGCAAAGCTCTGGCCCGAGGCAGGACAGCACCCCCTGCCACCTCCCATCTCTTGGCTGTGCTCGGGGCAGTGGTGGTGAACAGGCTGTGTGGGCTCTCCTGGAAATGTGGCCCCTTGCTCATGACAAAAGGAAAGGTCCTTCAGGGGATCATCTCCGAGACTCATGTCTCTGCTGCCCCTTTGCACCATCCAAAGCTGCGTGCCTGCTGTCAGCAGCTTTGCTTGTCCCCACAGATGCCCATGTGGTGTGTGCCAGCGTTGGGTGCTCGTGCCCTTGCCTGCAGCAAGCCAGGACACTGCTGAGTGTGAGCAGTGAGCTACAGCCATGGATGTGCCTCCGCTTCCTGCTGTGCTCCCAGCAGGTCAGCAGCGGCCGCATCCCTCCAGGCATCTCCTGGCACTTCGCTGTGGGTGCTGCAGGGCCAGGCTCACCCCCCTCAGCAGCATCTCTCCTTCAGCTCTCCTCGCCCGGCAGCGATGCCCTGTTCTGCTGCACAGCCAAACGTCCCAGCGGGATTGATGCACAGCAGAGAGAATCCAGGGTTACAGGAAGAGGATGTATCCCTTACCCAGATGCTCAATCTGTCCCTTAGCCAGCAACACCTCTCATCCCCCTGGGGTACAGGCAGAGCAACAGGCTGGTTTATTACCCTCGCTGGGGCTGTTGTGATGAAACCCAGTTCTGCCCATCGGGTTCCAGGGGGCAGCCCTGACCACATCACTCCCACACCATCCCTTTTCTCACCCCTTCACCCTCCTTTCCATCACCCTCCTTCCTCCATCCCTGTTCCCTCCCAAACAACCTGCCCTGAACCACTTTCTCTGGTTGGACCTGGATTTCTTACCTTTTTTCCCCACATTTGGTGTTTCTGACACTCCCACGTTAGCCGGGGTGCCCTGAACCCCTGCGTGCAGCTGGTCCCTGAGTCCTTCCCTTGCCAGCTTGAGGCACATGAGCTTCATCCACAATTAGGTTGACTGTAACGTGGAGCAAAGCCCCGCTCCCTTGCAGCGCTCTGGAGCCTTCAGTCCATGAGCAGAGCCTTTAAATCTCCCCCCTGGAGCCACCTCAGAGGGAACATCTTGGGTTTGCCCTCGTGCAGTGTTGCCAGTGCTTCTTGCCCTGGTGCTGCAGCTGGGACAGGCGGTGGGACAGACGGATGGATGCTCTTCCCACTGCTCTGAACTTCCTTTGGATGCTGCATGTGCTGCTCAGCCCAGTGCACTGAGCAAAGCGTTGATAATCTTGTGACTGAAATCCCGTTATCCAAATAGGATTGTCTCCTGCTGGTGACAGTGGGATTTAATGGGGAGCTCTTTGCTCTGCTCCTGTTTGTAATCCAGTAGCTCGGGGTGCTCAGCCTGGCGTTCCCTCAGTGCAAATAAGCTCTGACCTCGGTGGTTGGTGGGTTCTGTGATGGGTGCTGTGTGTTGTGCCAAGTGATCTTGTGTGAGGGCAAAGCCCCGTGGATGTGATGTTCTGCTCTCACCTTGGCTTTAGGCAGCTTTTAAAGTGCAGGGGGACGTGAGCACTGTCTCTTTACAGGTCACCTAAAGGGGCTTCAGGAAACCTGGAGAGGAGCTTTGGACAAGGGCCTGTAGGGACAGGCCAAGGGGAATGGCTTTAACCTGCCAGAGGGGAGACTGAGATGAGCTCTGAGGCAGAAGCTCTTCCCTGTGAGGGTGCTGAGGCGCTGGCACAGGGTGCCCAGAGAAGCTGTGGCTGCCCCATCCCTGGCAGTGTTCAAGGCCAGGTTGGACACAGGGGCTTGGAGCAACCTGCTCTAGTGGAAGGTGTCCCTGCCCGTGGCAGGGGTTGGAGCTGGAGGAGCTTTAAGGTCCCCCCATCTCAAACCAGGCTGGGATTCTATGATAACATTTTGCTAATAAGCCTCAGCAGATCCTGGCAGGAGCTTGGTTCACCTCCTTTTGCTGCTGGGGAACCTCATGGGAGGTCACCTAAATGCCCAGGAGAAGAGCAGGGTGTTCATGTCAGCGCAGTGGAGCATCCTTAGGTCCAAAGCTGGGGTGGAGCTATTGCCTGTCCCAGGAGCCTCGCTGCGAGCACTCACCAGGGCTCTCTGGTGCTGGTGGCTGTCTCTTACAGGCTGTTTCTCTCCTCCCCAGGTGAGCCACCACCCCCCTGCAGCTGCCCATCACGTCTACTCCAGGCGAGGGTGGACGTTGTGGCAGGAAATCACCATCGCCAGCAAGTTCAGGGGCAAATACCTCTCCATCATGCCACTGGGTAGGTGACACGCGGAGGGTTGGGGCTTGCTGTTATCGCTGTGCTGCTCATGCAGTACCCAAAGGTTAAAGCAGCGCGACGGTCCCTTGGGCTCACACAAGGCTCAGTGAATTCCACCCCGGGAGCAGGGATTGATGCTCCTGATGACAGACAGCCTGGTGCTAACTCATCCCCCCTGGAAATGGATGTATGAGCTGCAAAGGGGCTGTGTTGCTTGCTGCTGGCACCATAGCAGAGGTGCTTTGGAAATATGCTGCTTGCCCATGGATTGATTTCTCCTGAAGTGATACTTCCAGGTTGTTTTGCTGCCTGGTTTAACCCCCTCCCCAGCAGCCAGATGCAATAAGCTGCCTCCTTCCAGTGTTCTGTTTGTCTTCTGCCTGTCCCTGGGCTGAGCAGCGAGTGGTTTTGACACTGAGAGTCAACCAGGGAGCACCTTTCTGACCTGCTTTTGAAATGGGTGGGTTTGGAGTGTTGGGAAGAGGGCAGAGGCCGTGCAGGTCCCTGCCTGCAGCAGAACACGGAGCATGCAGCAAGGGGAGGGATGAGTCCAGCCCCAGCCCTGGCTGGGGGCTGATGATGGGAGATGCAGGTAGAGGGGCTGGGTTGTCCCTGAGGACCAGCATGGTGCTGGGGTGGTGCCCACAGCCCTGCCCTCTCTCTGCAGGAGCCATCCACCTCGAGTTCCACTCCAGTGGGAATCACTACGTGTGGAGGAAAGTCACCTCCACCGTTCACAACATCATCGTGGGCAAGCTCTGGATTGACCAGGTTGGTGCCTGTGGGTCCGAGGTGATGGGTCCTGCCTGGCCTCGCCCGGCGCTGGCTCTGGGCAGGGGGGCTGGAAGGACATTGCCCTCCTGGGGTGGATGCCAGTGCTGTTGGTGTCCCCACTGTACTCCTGCCACAATAGGAAGCTGTGCTTCCCTGCAGAGATGGGGCGAAGCTTCCCAGAGCTCCTCATGGCTCTTCCCAAGGCCAGCAGCTCCGTGGGGCAGGGTGGGTGATGGGTTTGGCCCCATGGGGCTGGCTGGGGTGGCCGGGTGGTGGCTGCAGCTGTGGGTGATGCTGCAGCTGGTGTTGATCTGTACCTGCACTACAACTAACGCCTGATTTATCTCCTTGCCAAGCCTCTCACTTGCTCTGGTTCTGTGTCTTTTATCTAGTCTGGTGAAATAGAGATTGTTAACCATAAGTCAAAAGATAAATGCCAGCTGAAATTTACCCCCTACAGCTACTTCTCCAGAGACGTTCCCAGAAAGGTGCGTATCCAGCAACCTCCTTGCTCCTTCTGGCTGTCCTGGCTGGGATGAGACCTGGCTCTTGCCCCTAACCTGGGCTCAGAGGGCCACAGTACTGCCCATGCTGGCACCTCTGCCATGGGTCACCAGGGAGGGCTGGGGGACACCTCCAAGGAGAGCCCATGTTGGGTTCTCCATGTGCTGGAGCTGCAGCACTGAGACCTGCAAAGGGTTTGATGGGCTGGAGACCCCACTTCATGGTCAGAATGGGCCCACACTCCCCATGTCCTGGGCTCCAGTTGGGGACCTGGAGGGTGTTGTCCCCCCCTGCACCTCTGCCTGTCCTTTCCAAACGCCACCAGAGCCATCTCCTCCTGCCAGGTGACAGGGGTGGTGAGTGACGCCGATGGTAAAGCCCACTACGTCATGTCTGGCACGTGGGACGAGAAGATGGAGTGCTCCAAGATCGTGCAGAGCAGCCACGGCAGCACCAGCACGGAGGGCAAGCAGAAAACCGTCTACCAGACGCTGACTCCAAAGGTCCTGTGGAAGAAATACCCCCTCCCGTGAGTCCCTCCTGTCACCCTGAGCCCCACGGGGTGAACTTGTATGCCCAGAGCAGAGGACATGGGAAGGGGACCAGGCCTTGGGTGGCTGTGTGGCTTTGTCTGTGTGTGAGCACACAGCAGGTCCCTGCAAGGGGAGGGTGGCTTTGGGGGATGTTTGAGTCAGTTGGAGGTACTGGTTACCAGGCCACTGGTGATGGCAGGAGATGTGTTGGCTGCTTTGCCATCCCTGGCCATCCTGTTCCACCCGCTGCTTTAGCCCTCTGGAGGCTGGTCCTGTTGACTCTCTTGCCCACAGCAGGGATGCTTTCAAGTCACTCCTCCACCTTTGGTACCACCACCATCTGCTCTCTGCTTTGGAGATGCTCTGTTGGGCTGGTCCTCTGTGGAAAGCATCCTCTGTGTGGTGCCACCACTTCTGCACTCAGGGACTGTAGCAATAGGACAAGGGGTGATGGATTTAAGCTGAAACAGGGGAAGTTCAGGTTAGATCTAAGGCAGAAGTTCTTCCCTGTGAGGGTGCTGAGGCGCTGGCACAGGGTGCCCAGAGAAGCTGTGGCTGCCCCATCCCTGGCAGTGTTCAAGGCCAGGTTGGACACAGGGGCTTGGAGCAACCTGCCCTAGTAGAAGGTGTCCCTGCCCATGGCAGGGGTTGGAACTGGATGATCTTAAGGTTCTTTCTAACCCAAACCAGGCTGGGGTTCATTGTGATTCTACGATCCAACAGCTTTTGGGTGAAGTCATTCTGTTTTGGCTGTGCACTTGGAGGTCTTAGGCTTGGCTTTTAGCCTCCCCTTGTGGAGGCAGCAGAAGAGGGATCTGCTCCCCTCCAAGACACCCATCAAGGCATCAGTGGCATCTCTGCTTAGCAGGTGGGAGGAGGGGCTCCCCAAATCCCAGCCTGGTTTGGGTGGGAAGGGACCTGAAAGCTCCTCCAGCTCCAACCCCCTGCCACGGGCAGGGACACCTTCCACTAGAGCAGGTTGCTCCAAGCCCCTGTGTCCAACCTGGCCTTGAACACTGCCAGGGATGGGGCAGCCACAGCTTCTCTGGGCACCCTGTAAAAACTGTCTGGTTTGGGATAGCAGGAGAAGCATCAGTGTGGCTGGGGTGAGGAGTGAGGACACATCAGAGGGGCTGGGGAGCTCTGCTCAAGGTGCCACCACCTCCACCGCTCTGACTGGGGCGCTCTGGCCGCAGGGAGAACGCTGAGAACATGTATTTCTTCTCGGACCTGGCGCTCACGCTGAATGAGCCCGAGGAGCGCGTGGCCCCCACGGACAGCCGCCTGCGCCCCGACCAGCGCCTCATGGAGAGCGGCCGCTGGGACGAGGCCAACGTGGAGAAGCAGCGGCTGGAGGAGAAGCAGCGAGCCGTGCGCCGCAGGAGGGAGGCCGAGGCCGTGGAGGCCCTGGAGGAAGGTGAGATCCTTCGGGATGCTGGCGGGGCAGGGACCACCCTGGGAGGGGGGATGCAGCGTTGAAACCCCCCCGCTGGGTTTGGGGGGATGAAGGAAGGAGCCTGTGGCTCTTAGCGTGGCGTTCACCAGCTTTTGGCTGGGAAAAGCATCCCATATCCCGTGTTTCCCCCCGGCAGGCAAGGACTACGAGGGCTACATCCCACTGTGGTTTGAGCGCAAGGTGGATGCCGTGACGGGGGAGCTCATCTGTGTCTATAAAGGTGGCTACTGGGAGGCCAAGGACAAGCAGGACTGGAGCACGTGCCCTGACATCTTCTGAGTCGCCCCGGGGTGGCCTCTGCTCACCGGGACAGACGGAGGGACAGTGAGGCCACGCTGGCAGCGTCCCGCCAGCGCTTCACAGGGCAAATACACCCCCCCCGAGACAGCCCCTGCAAGAATGTGAGAAGCAAATGTACCCAGGGACTCCAAACCTATTTTTTTACGCACTAATAAATCCGTGGTGGGGTTCAGTGATGGGTTTGCAGCAGCTGCCGAGGCGGGAGGACACCCGAGGCTGGCTCCGTCCTACCCGAGTGCGTTTGCTGCTGCCTCTGTCTTGCAGCATCTCGGCTGTGCTGGCTGAGACGTCGACTTCCAAAGATGCTCACGCTGTGGGGATGCCGTGCACTCGTGTGAGCTCTTCCCTTTGACGTGATTTTCTCTTTTTTCCCCCCATTTCTGTGTGGACTTGATGGAATTACTTTATTTTTTTACATTGGCTCCTGGTTCAGGTTCCTTCAAAGACGGACACGAACAACCCAGTGTCCTGCTGGGAAAACTGTCTCCAGGGGCTATGGCGCTTGATCCTGGAGGCTGTTGGTGGGTCCCACAGTGCCCAGTGGTCCCAGTAGCACCAATTTGGGTATTTCAGCTGGTGACTTTGGTTTTTTTTCCCTTTTTCTTTATTCTCAGAAGCGCTGGAGCAGATTGCCCTCAGTCTGCTGTGCTTAGCCAAGGTTTAGGACTGTCTTCAACATGATGCTTTGTGAGAGTGTTTTGAGTGAGGTTTGGGTTGGTTTGGTTTTCCTGCAACCACATCCAAAGGGGGAAACAGCCTCACTGAGGTTGGGAAGGGTTGGCAGACCCAGGACAAAGAGGTTTGTCCCCAGTGATGCTCTGGGGTCCGCATTCCGGCCCTCTCCTGCTCTGTACCGCTGCAGCCCAGGGGCTGAGCCTTGGTGCTGGCTCTGCTGGCAGCATCTCCCTGCTGAGCTCTGCCGGACGCTGGGAGGGAAGAGGTGCTGTGGTGCCAATGGGATGGAGCCTCCCTGAGGCACAGCCTTGGTCCTGGGTCTCCCATCCCTGTGTCTTCCCCATCAAGCCACACAGCTCTGGTCTACAGTCCCCTGGCACGGTGGGGCTGAGCCTGGAGGGCACCCACAGCCCAGCTCCCTTCCTCCTCCTCGCTCGTGGCCGGTCTCTCCCAGGAGCAGTTTCAGGTCACCACCGAAGCAGCCTGAGCACGGGGCTGGGGGAGCCCCCCGTCCCCCCTGACCCCTTCTGCAGCCCTGGACCTGCCGGGAGGAGCGGAGCAATCCCTGCTGATGATTGGCGAGGACCAGGAGCGAGCGGTGCTGGGGCATGGAACGGGAGGATGGAGGTGGCAGGTCCCCGAAGATGGGATCCGCTGGGCCAGAGAGTGTCAGAGACCTGGACATTTGCCCCGTCGGATCTCATTTTTGATGTCTTCTTCTCCGGGTCTTCACCATATCACCCACTCAGCTGCCTCCCAGGGGTCAGAACCCGCCCCTAGCCGGACTGTCACATCCACATTGGAAGATAATTAGCAATAATGAACTTTGAGGCAATGGTAACTGGAATCCCCAGGCTGCACATGGGACACTTTATGCAATCAGGTTCTTCAACCATCGGTCTCCTCCTGGTTGGCTTCTCTTCCAGCACCTTCCATACCTGTTCTTCACAGCACACCTACGTGTACAGTATATATAGACCTTGTACGGCATAACAGTAGTGAGTTGGCTCTTGGAGTGGCAACACCCACTGATTCCCATGTACCCTTTAATCTTATTTATTTGCTTCTAATTTATACATATATATATAAATATATATAAAATTATTTTGCTTAAATTTCTATGGTACACAATAGATGAAAAATAATGAAGACAGAAGCGTCTGTCTGAGTTTTTGTAGCACCATTTCCCTGGGCTTATCCCAGAGGTAGGATGTAGGGCTGATGGCAGCCGAGTAATTCCCAAAGCAGAGAAGCAACACGTTGCTCCAGAGCTGGATGCAGGAGCGTTCAGAGGGGGTTGCACAGACATCCCCTTCTAGAAAGGATGCATTGGGGGTTTGAAGGGAGGCGCTCGGTGTCCCCCCCACTTGCCGCAGGCCGCTTCCCGGCTCCGTGGGTCTTACAGCGTGGTTTGTGGTGGCAACCAGAGTTGCCCAGGGTGGGGCTTATTGTGAAAGGGGCTGGAAACGGAGCTCTTCCGATGCCTCATGTGCCCTGTCTGCTCTGTCAGTGTCTGCTCTGTCAGTGCAGTTGGAGAGCTGAGCAGCTCCTGCCCCGGCTGTTCCCGATCCAGGATCCGAGTGTTCCCGCAGCGGAGGAGAGCTCAGTAAGTGCTGGCACCGAGGGTCCTGCTGGGCTCTGGGAGCCCGGGATGTCCTCTCTGCTGTACCCCCATTGCTGCTTCTGTTTGGAAATGCCCATCCCAGACCCTGCTCAGCTCCACGGGGAGCGCCAGGAGCACCCCTGAGGCAGAATTCCCCCTTTTTTAGGCTGATTTTAAGAATTCTTCTCTCTTCCAGAGACCTTCTAATGGCAGCACTTACCCACAGCACATCCCCTGCTCTTTCTGTTGCCCCTCCCTGAGGATTTTAATGTCATTCCACTGTAAATGCTGTCAAATGTATTTCTTTTGGAACAATATATTGTGAGTGATCCCTCTTCTCCTACACGGAAATAAAACTTGGATTTGGGAGTTTTAAAAGCCGCAGTGCTGAGATGGTCACTGGCTCCCCGAGGATGCAGGTTGGGGGCCAGGAGGAGCCCCGAGATGGGTGAGCTCTGTGGTGGGCCTATGGTGGGTGGTAGGTGGGGTGGCCAGGGAAGGTGGCTCAGGGAGGAAGGAGGGACAGGGAAGGAGATGGCCCAGGGAACGTTGTTCAAAGGAGGTTGGCCAAGGGATGAGAGCTATAAGAGGTGGTCCAGAGGGCAAGGAGGGTCTATCGAAGTGGTTGTTCAGGGAAGGAGAAGGATCAGAAGGAGGTTGCCCAGAAAGTGGTTTGGGGAGAGGGAGGAGGCCAGGAGAGCAGTTGGCTGAACAGGGGTTGTCCAAGGCTGGAGATGCCCAAGGGAAGGTTGCCCAGGGAGGCAGGAACATGAGAGGTGGCCCAGGGGCAGGGACCCATGGCAGGAGCTTGTCCAGGAGAGAGCTTAGAGGAGAAGGAGGACCAGGGAAGGGGCTGTCCAGAGAAGGGAGAGGGCCGGGGAGGAGAGTACCTGGGGAGGAGATGTCCCAGTGCAGGTTGGCCAAGAGAGAAGATGGTTGCCCAGGGGAGAGGAGAGGTGGCCCAGGGGAAGGTGCCCAGGGCAGGAGGTGGCCCAGGGGAGCTGCAGGAGGGTGGGGGAAGCCCGGGCAGGCTCAGACCGGCTGGAGGCTGCGGCGTTGCCAGGAGACAGGCACACACAGGACACTGCCTGTCCTGCTGTCCTGTCCTGTCCCGCTGTCCTGTCCTGCCCATTGTCCTATCCTGCCCACCCCAGCCCAGTCCGATCAGGTAAGCAGAGCTGGGGTTGGGAACCGTGGTACTGGACCTGCTCTGTCCTTCCAGGCATCATGCCCGGAGCTGGGAAGGAGCATCCCTGCGCTGGGCACAGGCAGTGGGACGTGGGGCACACGGCCCTGGGTGAGGACCTGGCAGCTCCAGTGTGCCAGAGTCTTGGCTTCAATGGAAGGCAAAGCTCTGTCCCCCACAGCACCTCCAGAGCCCCTGGCACCGCAGCGCTGGAGCTGGGGGTGCTGTGGTGGTGTCAGCGTGTTCACTCTGAAGCCTAATGAGTGCATGGAGGCTTCTAGTGTGTTACCCTCACCTTGCCTTACGTTGCAGGCCTGGGGGCAGGCATGGAGCTGGAGGAGGCTGTCTCCAAAGGCCAGACACGCAGTAAGGCTGCGCCCAGAGGGATGTCTGTCTCTCCCCATGCCTTTGGTCCTGTACTGCAAGGGACGAGCTTGTCCCATTCACTCCACAGCGGAGCAGTTTGCAAGCCCAGGGTGCAAGAAGCCAGGGCTGCTGCTGCTGCCCTCCCTGCCTGCTCCCCACTCCCCAGCACAGGGGGATTTGCCCCCAGGGCTTTAAGAGCTGCTGCTCTGTCCTGACCCGCAGCACCGAATTCCTCCTCTCTGCAGAGAAAGGAGGCCCAGGAAAGCTGCCGGGATTTGCAGGATCCTGGGCAAGGGAACACCAGGATCGAGGGCTGGATGCTGCTGATGCCAGGCATGGCCAGGTGTGGGGCAGGGGAAGGGGGTCACATTGTAGGGGTGCGGTGGGGCAGCCTCAGTGTGCACTGATGGGGAGTGGATGCAGTTGCTGTGGGGCAGTGCCCCATGTCCTGCTGTCCCCCCTGCAGCAGCACAGCGCGGGCATAGGCAGCAGCGGGGACGGTGACATCTCTCCTGATGCCTTCCTCGATGGCTCCTGGGTGGCTGGTGAGTGGGGACAGGGCACTTGGGTGCTCTCCCAGCTCTGCTTTGCCCCTGTCCTGCAGTGGTGCCCCGGTGGCTACAGGCAGATGTGCTGATGCACAGGCAGAGGCTTTGGCGCTGTTTACACCAAGAACGCAGCCCAGAGACCAAAGCAGCAAGAGCTGGGAGAGCAAACCTGGTCCTGGGAAATGCTGCCAGAGGGGCTTCTGCAGAGGTGCAAAGGGTGGTCTGGGACCAGGGCTCTCCCGTCAGGCAGTGGCTTCCCATAGTTTGTGGTTGAAGGGCTAAGAGCATCCTCCCCTGTGCCCTGCTGCCCCAGCAAGGCTTTGTGCTGCACCCACCGAGCTGAGCTGCTGCAGCAGCGCCCGGGAGTGTCCATCAGTGGGAAACATCACACGGGTTAAAAACCCAGGAGGGGATATTGGAACTTCTTCTTTTGAATCCCAGAATCCCAGCCTGGTTTGGGTTGAAGAGACCTTAAAGCTCCTCCAGCTCCAACCCCTGCCACGGGCAGGGACACCTTCCACTAGAGCAGGTTGCTCCAAGCCCCTGTGTCCAACCTGGCCTTGAACACTGCCAGGGATGGGGCAGCCACAGCTTCTCTGGGCACCCTGTGCCAGCGCCTCAGCACCCTCACAGGGAAGAGCTTCTGCCTCAGAGCTCATCTCAATCTCCTCTCTGGCAGGTTAAAGCCATTCCCCTTGTCCTGGCCCTACAGGCCCTTGTCCAAAGCCAGGTCTCTGTTAGGCAAGGAGCAGTTGAGGTTGGGGATCTTGCTGAGAAGCGTGGGTTGTGTCCAGGGTTTGGCAAGCACCAAATGGTCCCCGGTGGGAACAGGCACTGCCGGTGCCTCCGAGCTGGGTCCCATGCGGATGGATGGGACTCTCCTGCCCGTCCCTGCCGGGTGCAGGGTCTCAGGGCTCTGCTCTCCCACACAGAGCTGCAGGGACTCGGTGCCGGGTGTCCCCGTGGCGGTGCCAGCCCTGTCCCAGGGGAGCAGCGCTGCTGGGGGCTGCCTCAGCTCCTCGGCTCCCTGCCCGTCCCAGGAGATCGGAGCAGCTCCAGCTCCATCCGCACGGAGGACTTCGCTGACAGGTTCCGGGCGGGCATGGTGGAGCCCCTGCTGTCCTCGGAGGAGGAGGAGCCCACTGGGGATGGTGATCCTGGGCAGGATGAGTCCTTGCTTCCCACAGGGAGAAGCCTGGATGCCCGGCCACCGCTGGTGCAGCCGTGCAGATGTCCTCTGCTGGGCAGGTCTCCACCTCTGATGAGGAGGGAGAGCCTGGAGTCTCTGGGAGGGAGGATATCCAGACTGAGCCAGAGCAGAGCTTTGGGGGTGACTGGAGGGGGGTCCCGGCCAGCCCCCTCCACACACCCATCCCTGGCCCTGGGGGACTCTCCGCATGGAGAAGACCTGTTGGCCATCACCCTGCATGGGAAAAGGAAAGACCCAGCTGCTGGGTGTCCCTGGAGAGCTGCGGGCAGGAGCAGGGCCGGGGCGAGCAGAAGCCTTTTGCCAGGGACGGGCTGTCCCAGGAGCAGGGGACATCCCACCCGCGAGGCCCTGGTCCCGCTGCAGCAGGAGCCACCCGCTCCCCAGGGATGGCACAGAGCGGATGGTGCCCGTGCTGTGGGTGCTGTGGTGAAGGGAGGAGCAGGCAGCAGAGGGACCCGAGCTCCCTGCGCCCCTCACCGTGAGTCTGGGCTGGCTGCGGGGTGCTGGCGGGTGCTGGAGCACCAGGACCAAGCATGGGGAATGGGCATGGCTGGGCCAGGGACACTCTGGGCATGGCACCAGTTGCTCATGGGGTTTGTCTGGGGTGTGTGGGCTCCCCCCAACCCCAAATGCCATTTCTCTCACAGGTCCCACAGCATCAGGACCCCCTGGGCGATGTGGGAGCAGGGCTGATGTGTCACCCTGCCCTGCACGAGCGGCCCGGTGGCAGTGTGGGAAGCAGGAGGCTGTGCTGCCCTGCCAGGTATGGCCCCAAGTACAGCCCCCAAGGGCTGGCTGTGCCCTGCTATGGGGTACAGCGGGGCGAGGGCTTGTGCTGCCCAGGGACAGCCCTGGCTGTGGCGGGATGCATGGGGTGGGCAGTGATGGATGAGGGGATGACCCCTGGAGACCAAAACTGGTCCTGATCCTTGCATCCCATGTGGTGGCCATGGGAATGCCCTGGGAAAGGACAATGGGTTTATCACCAGCGTGCAGCAGGGCAGCCGGTGTCGCTGAACTGGTCCCTGCAGAGGAGCCAGGAGGGGACACGGGACACGGGAGCTGCTGCGAAGGGGACTTGGAGCAAAGTGGACAGAGCCAGGTACACCTGGGGCTCCAGGGATGGATCCTGCGCTGAGGCTGGAGACTCAGCTTGGGGATGCGCAGAGATGCCAGTACCTGGGAGCAGAAGGTGGCAGTGGGAGCCCAAGGAGGGTTGTGTACCCCTGGTGCTGGGTGGGCATCCCAGGGGGCCTCTGTCTGTGGTGGTGCAGAAGGGGATGTGGGTGACGGTGTCCCCGCTGCAGGGCTGGGCTGGACACATGCTGCTGGGACCCGATGGACCTGGAGAGGATGGTGAGATGCTCCCGAGCTGGGCAAAGCGGGGGCTGGCCAGGGACAGCCCCGGTGGCAGGGACAGGCTGGGGGACAGTGGGCTGCAGGGGCTGGGCTTTGGGAGGGAAGAGCACTGTGGCTCCTGAGCACCGCACAAGGGCCAGAGCTGGAAGAGCCAAAGACATGGGAGGTGAAAAAGGAGGATTTTCCAGTCTTGGCAGGGTCAAAGAGCTTGTGAGAGCTGCCAGGAGGGGCTGGAGATGGAGAGGAGGAGAACAATGGCTTTGCAAGAAGAGAAACTGGAGCTACAGAAGGTCAGTGGCCTCCTGGCTTTCCAATGTGGCCAGCACCACATTGGGAAGGAGCACATCACATTCCCCGTCAGAGGCTAAGCCCCTTAGCCAGGCATGCACGTGTCCCACAGGAAGAGTTCAGCGCTGCCCAAATTCCTAAAAAGCCAAATGAAATTTATTTGTGGGAAGGTTTTATTGAGGGGCTGGAGCTTCGGAGAGAAGGATTTATTGGGAAAACGACTCTTTCAGCTGTGCTCAGGCTTGGTCATTGCTCTGGAAAGTCTCAACAGAGGCACCTTGGGTGCAGGCAGGGCTTGATGCCAGATGGTGATCCCGGTGCTGGTGACACTTCCCCACCAAACCTCAGCTCTTGCTGGGATGTCACCGATCCCTGGAGGGGGGGCTCAGGGTGTCCTGCACAGTGACTGTCCTTGGGAACAGCCTTCCTGGCCCTGGAGGGGGGGGCATGGGCTGCCACAGGGGTGACATGACCCCAGCTTCTCCTGCAGAGGCTCCGGGAGCTGGAGCATCGCTCCCGCTCCCTGCTGCGGCAGAGGCAGGAAGCGCTGCGCCGGCTCCACGTGCTGCTCCAGCAGGAGAAGGTGGACGCCCTTCGGCAGCTCCAGGAGGCTCTGGAGCAGGTGGGAAAGGGAGAAGGGGATGGGGGGGATATGAGGTAACTCCAGGGCCCTGGAGCTGAATGAACACAGGCAGGGTCCATCTGCCAGGGCACACCACAGCCCATTGTGTCCAACCACCCGCTCCAGCAGCTACGGCTCCTGCAGGAATGGGGAGCAGCTCTGGGGCGCACGTCAGCCCAGATGTGCTGCTCCCCCAGAGTCACCCTGGGGTGCTGAGGGCTGCTGGGTGCCTGAGGCAGCAAGCTCAGCAGCTTGCCCTTTGGCAGGGCAAGGTCTGTGTGTGGGGCTGGGGATGCTCAGAGAGATGCCCTCCTGGGTGCCTCCATGCTTGACATGCTCGTACCAAACCCTTCCTGCTCAGCCCTGTGTGTACAAGGTGGCTCCAGAGCTCTCCTAGAAGCTCTGACCTGGCTGCAAGGCCAACAGTTTCTATAGGATAGGCTGAATGGAGCTAGGGGGCAGACCTGGGGGTGCAGGTTCTGCCCTGATCCAGCTCTCTCCCAGCGGCTGCTCCGCAAGGAAAGGGCTGTTGGGACCGCACGGCTGCAGCACCGCCTGAGCCACCCATGGGAGCAGGCTGGGAGCTGCCCCACTATGGGGACCACCTCAGTGTGCCCACACCAGCACAACCCACACCCCAGCAGTGCCGTGGAGCAGGGCCCGGTGCCGGCAGCACTCAGGTGAGTTCCATGGCTGCTGAAGCTCAGGATTCAGCAGGAGGCTGCTTGCACAGGGTGGGTGATGTGGGCTTCTGCAGTATCCCAGCCCCAGAGCATCCTCTGTGGAGGAGCCATCGGTGCTCCTGGGCTGGCTGTGGGTTGTGTCCTCCAGCTCATCTCCTCTCCCCACCAGCCATGCGCTCCGTGTCCTGTGTGGCCTCCGGGAGCAAATCCAGAAGCACATCAGGGAGCTGCAGAGGGAGCCCAGGGACCAGCCGGCTGAAGGAAGGAGGTGATTTGAGGATGGGGAGAAGGTCTCTCCCTGCGCAGCCGCTGAGCCAGGGTGGGCTTCAATTGGTGGTGTCTGACCTTTTCCTCTCTCATGCACAGAGATGGAGTGAACATCCGCATCCCCATCACACCTCTTCCTTGTCCCTGAGCACTGCGCCTCCCCTCCCACAGCATGGCCATAGGTCCCTGGGGCTCCTGCACCACCTCCAGGAGCTGCAGCTGGAGAGGACATGACACACGGGCAGCCTGGGTAACCTGACAGTGCTGGCAGGAGAACAGGGCACCACAGCAAGAGAGGAGGCGCAGGGACAGCCTGGGACAAAGGGACCTGCCTTCTGCCACAGCCTCACCCAAAGACTAAGCCAAAGCAAACGAGAGATGCAAAGCTCCACCAGTTTTCCCTCCCTACACATCTCACTGGGGAGAACGCGGACTTTCATTCGCAGGAGCGAGTCCAGGGAGAGTTTCTCCATGTGCAAGGGGGTAAATGCCAATTCCCTGCAGCACTTTATTCCTATGCCTCCTTCCAGGGGAAGGGAGGGGATGGGATTGCAACACCTTTGTGCTTTCTTTCAGATTACCATAAAAGTGCTTTTCATGATGGTTTTCTGCAGTGTTGGGTTGGGGAGGTTTCTGAAATGGCTTGTGATTCCCAGTCGTTCCCTTGCTGAAGTTATTGCATGATGTTAAGAGGTTTGTGGTGCAGACTCTATGTATTTTGTTGTTGTTCTGAAGAACTTTGAATTAAGCCCAAAATGCTTACAAAAATCCATGGACAGCTTTGCAAAGAGTAGGCTGAGGTTCCTGGCCATATGGATGATACCAGGAAAGATAAATCTGACTGTTTAGCAGAAGATTGAGGCAGAAATGCCCCCCATATCTCTGAATGATCACAGCAACTTTTTCATCACTGGGAATTTCACCTCTTCCCTGTTGGAATCTCAGTCCTTATGCAGGTTTTGATTCTGGAGGAGGTTGAAGACATAGTAAGTGGAAGATCAACAATGATTAATGTGGCTTTAGTGATGGACTTTCACAACAGAACTTGCTGGTTCTTCTGCTGTTCATAGAAACAGTGGGGTTTGCTGCTCCAACAGGGGCTGGGAGTTGGGGATGGTGGATGAAAATGGTCAAGGAGGCTTGGAGCTTGCCTGGTAGAAATTGTTGGAAAGGGGGTATGAGTTTACAGGATGCTCAGGGGAGATTCAGATCTTAGGTATTCTTTTGTTCTTCTTGTTGGAGGACCTGTTGATGCAAAGAAACATCTCTGGACAATGGAAATTCAATTATTAGTGTCCAAAGTCAGCAGCTGCTCTGTTTCATGCACAACAACATCTATCCCAGGAGCACGGGCAAACCATCCTGTGATTCTATGATTCTGCTGCTTCTTTTAATGTGCCTAAAGTGCAACAGTTCTGTCCTCACATCAGGTTCTTATCTTGCATTTGCATTGCCAAGGTTCTTTGCATGTTCATGTAAGGTCTTTAGTTTTGCTCTTGAGTTGCTCTTTGTTCCAGCAAGCCAGGGGATGAAATGAGGAACAGCAGCATTCTCTGCAGGAAGATCGTAGAATCACAGAATCCCAGCCTGGTTTGTGTTGGAAGAAACCTTAAAGCTCCTCCAGTTCCAACCCCCTGCCATGGGCAGGGACACCTTCCACTAGAGCAGGTTGCTCCAAGCCCCTGCGTCCAACCTGGCCTTGAACACTGCCAGGGATGGGGCAGCCACAGCTTCTCTGGGCACCCTGTGCCAGCGCCTCAGCACCCTCACAGGAAAGAACTTCTGCCTTATATCTAACCTGAACTTCCCCTGTTTCAGTTTGAACCCATCACCCCTTGTCCTACCATTGCAGCCCCTGAGACAACTCTTGAGCATTATCTGTCCTCTGGGCAGAAAGCAAAGGGCCTGGGAGGAGGGACCAGACGGATCCTTAAGGCAAGGAGGACTCCTCCAGTCACCCCCTGAACAGTGCTGCTCATCGGGACCCTGTGAAGGTGCAGGGGGTAACCTTGGCTGTGAGGGTGGGAAGTGCCTTCTCTGCAGTGCCCCACAGAGGAGCCCCACGAGCACAGTGGCTGGAACGAGAAGGGGATGGGGAAACATTCACTCCGACTTGCACTGATGAATGCTCAGAGTCTTGTGCAGGAGAACCGGCAGGCAGGAGGTGGCAGGAGATGCATGTCTGGGAATGTGCTCCCCTATCCTTCATGTGGTGTAAAGCTGGGGATTCCTGTGATGTCCCATTGCTGCATTCAGCTCCAGCGCAGTGGATTAGTTGCCCGCCAGCTGAGTTGCAAAATAGCTTTAAAACTAACAAGTAAAGAGGGAGTCTCTGGATTATAGGGAATGGTGCTCTGCATTGGTGCTTTCCTGACTCCTCCAAAAGCTTCTGGGGCTTGACCAAGTCCTGCAGGCCAGTGCCAGCTTTGCTGCTGCTGAAGATCTTGCTAACCACAAGCAGGCTCCTGCCTTGTTGCCTCGCAGACCATAGCTGTGCAGCCAAAATGAGGTGTAGGTGCTGGGGCTGAAGCCAGAGCGAGCGTGTTGCTATACAGCTACAAGGCATAGGCCTCCTGCTGGGGATTGGCTTTGGTCCATTTGTCTCCAGCATCATCAGTGTTGCTCTCTGGCTGTGTCAAGTTTACTCTGCAGAAAAAACATAAGTTACAAAAGGGGGAAAACTAAAAGTCAAAGCCAACACCTACCAATGTGCAGGGAAATGATGAATCTCCTAATGCTCAGTAATTCCCTTTACTCCTACACTGCAGGGCACAGTCCAGCCATTTGTTACCGGAGCTGTTCAGTCTGCAGGAGAGTAACTTACCACAGAGATTTAACCCTGCCTGAGGGGTGTCCCATGGGCCTGTTGGGATACATTTTTACTGCAGAGATGAGGGTCTGACATGACAGACCTCCAGCATCCTCCACCCCTCTGGCCCCATGTTCTTGCACAAGAATCCCATGAGGGGATATTAGAACTTTTTCTTTTGAATCACAGAATCCCAGCCTGGTTTGAAGGGACCTTAAAGCTTAACCAGCTGCAACCCCTGCCACAGGCAGGGACACCTTCCACTAGAGCAGGTTGCTCCAAGCCCCTGTGTCCAACCTGGCCTTGAACACTGCCAGGGGTGGGGCAGCCACAGCTTCTCTGGGCACCCTGTGTCAGCATTCCAGTGGTTCAAATGGTTCCAACAGTTCCAATGGTTGCTCACTTTCTCAGCTGGTTTTCCCAGGTGCAGGAGATGTGCAGCTCTCCTGAGCTGAAGGGAACTGCTGGAAGCAGAGGTGACATGCCCCAGCCTGAGCTCCCACTTAGCAGTAACCACAAGGCTCTTTCCCTGGCTTTTGGGGCTAAATCCACTAATGAGGATGAGATGTGCTTGTTGTAGGGGGGCAGTGCAAGAACAGGGAGCCGGCTGTGCCTGCGTGCTTGGCTCTGAGACTGCTGTGATTGAGATGTACATGTTGACATCAATGTAATGCAGGAGATGTAATGAGATTGAAAATGGAAGCGTAGTGAGGCAGAGGCATAGCATGATGCCAACACAGTCTTGCAATGAGAGGCTAAAAGGGATGTGTTGTTAAAATGGAGACATGGCATGAGCTGCAGAAACCAAGATATTGTGTGAGATATATACAACATATATACTTCAATATGTTCTTGAAATATATACAATATATAATTAAACATATACAGTGATAACGCGGTGCGATGCAGCAAACGGAGTTGGTTGTGAAATGCACAAACTGGTGAGAAGGAAAAATGCCGAGGAGACAGACATGATGGAACAGACAGATCCGTGCAGGAGAAGCTGCATGGAGCACGGGGACCCTAGGAGGGACAGGCCAGATGATTTCAACTGGTGTCATTAGAAACCATAAAACCTGATGCTTCTGCCTTGCCTTGTGCTCGGAAGGCAGCGCAGCCTCAGGACACCAGGGCAACCTTGGCAGCATCTAGTACAAAATGTGTCCCTGTTGAAGGCAATGCAAGAACATGAGAGCAGTTTTTAATGTTAATTTAGTGTAATCCGAGCCTGGTTGAAAGCTGGATAAAATGCCAAGAGCCAACGCTCTGCACCAGAAGTGATGAACTGTTGTGTAGGGAAAAGAATGACAACAGAATGTGGTTAGAAAGAATCTGGAAAGTTCTGCTGAAGCAACATATAATTATAGAAAATGTCCCTGTAGGAAGGTGCTACGTGACAATGGCTATTTGCGAGTGTTTTGTGCACCTGTAACAAGGGGTGGTCTATGGCGGATTTAAGAGATCTCAATCAAGGATTAAACAACACAAGCACCATGGGCCTGCGTGATTAAAGCCGGGATTCCAGCCCTGCTGGACCCTTCACTGCTTGGGCTTGGCTGACATTTCTGATAACATCTTTTTAGCTAAAGGTTTCCAAAGCTGCCCCACGTTGGAACCTGCTCAGTGCAAAGAGCATGAGCTGGGAGGGCCTCTCTGCCAGCACCGGCATTGAAATCTTATCAGGGTGAGAAGAGGTCTGGATTATGGGGAGGAGGTAAGGAGGAGCTTTCAGAAAGAAAATGCTCTGGGTAACAAAAAGCCTTTTCTTCAGGGGGAGACGTTTAACAGGAATTGCTGGAGAAAAGCTGTTAAGAATGAAAGCCCTCTATTGAAAAATCCCTGTGTGAAAGCTGCCCATCACTCACTCCTGGCACCGCCACAGAATCACATCAAATCTTCTTTTTCTGTGGCATAACTCATTTTAATCAGGTTGCAGACCTGAACTGTTCATTTCTTTTGTGCTCTTTATGCTGCCAGTCTTTTAATAGGGATTCAAGAAGGGGTCAGGGCTGCGTCTCCTGGTGAGCTGCCTGGTACATGGTTCCCACATGGCTTCTGGTGAGGTGAAAATTTAGACCTTGCTGAAGGATGGAAGGGGTAATAGATGAAAACACACACCACAAGCATTCACCTCTGCCTTATACGTAGAGGAAATAAAAGCAGAAGGGAGATGCTCCAAAGCAAATTCCAAGAAAAGCTGTAATCAGGGAAGCTAATTCCAGCAGTTGTCATCTGTCACCATTTTCAATGTGCTAATGGTGACCATGGGTGTGCGGATCTGGCTTTTCCCCTTGCCAGGGATGCTTGGGACTACTCCTTATGTGTTACTCAATATTCCTCTATTTAAAAACCCCACAGCTTCCAGCTCTCGTGGTGGCATGGTGGAAAAACCTGAGCTGAGCAAACCCTAGCAGGACTCAGGCAGTTTTTTGAGGCAGGCTTTTTGATTTGGTTTGCTTATAAAAATAGTAGCTGGAAGATCACTTCCAGCCTTGTGGAGTAATTCTGTGTGTTTTTATGAAGAGCGCTCACCCATTAGAGATATTTACTTATGGAGAGCGTTTCCTAATGGCTGGGGATTGCAGATACTCATGGTTCACGGCTGATAGATTTGCTTTGCACTGATTAAATACCCCCTTTGAGAAATGCAGAGTAATTGGTGGCATCCTCGTTTCATGTGAGTAGTTCTCATCTTTTCCAAAAGGGAGACGGAAGGCAGAGCAGTGAGGAGCAGTTGCATTGGGATAACCGTGTCCCAGCCACATTAGAGACCTCTGCATAGTTGGTGGTGTTGACAGAAGGAAAGCTTCACCCCCACCCTTCTGCAGGAATTGCAGGTGAGGGTAATTAGCTGGAATTACTAATTGGAGGAAATTACCCACCTCCAAGTGCCTGCATTTCTAGCCAGAGCTCTGTACTCAATATTTGCCATTTGGATCTCCTTGTGTAGCTGTGAGCAAGTATGTGTTAACACACACAGCTGGGCCGCAGGTACCATTGCTCAGCAGAAGCATTAAGGTTACAAGTCAAAGCATGTGCTAAGAACAGCGTGGAGACCCCAGGGCAATATGAAAAAAGGCTTACTACAAGCTAGAAAAAGATGCTGTAAAGCTGGAGGAAGCTGAATAGGAACAGATTGCAAATATGGACAGTCTGACTCAGGGAGCAAAAGGCTGAAGTTGTTCTCAGCCAAGCCTGGGGCTGGACCAGCACCATGGGCTGCCTGGAGGTGGTGCTGGTCTGAGGCCTGGCCAGAGATGAAAGAAGAGGTACGAGGCTTTGAGTGGGGTGGACAAAAGCATTTGCAAGGCTGGGCTTGAAGCCTGGAGAGCCAGTGTTGGGAACGAGTCTGACTGCCCGGGACAGGGGCTCCCAGGAGAGCAAGCTGCTGTCATGCACCAGCATTAATGCACCTCAGTCTCATCCAGCATCCCTCAGCAGAAGCTTTATTCCCAGAGAGTCAGAGCACCCATGCAGACCGGGCAGGAGACTCGGAGGAAGGGGCTCAGCTGGGCACATGGACTGAGAAAAAGAGTGCAGCAGGAACACTAGCCATCCCAGGGGATGAAGAATAAGGGTGCTTATTTGTGTATATTGCATGTATTTATCTCCTGCTCATTTGTTATCCTGATTCTTAGGCCAGGCTGGTTAATCAGAGCCATTTAGGGATGTGGTAAAGACTCCCATCATTTGTATGAATTACAGGTGGTGGCTAATTGAAGATGTATTCACTTTATGCTGATACAGGCTGGTGCTCTTGCTGTATTTGGGGGTGGCACTTCATCTTAGTCACATTTGATTGTAGCAGCTTCCTGGGAAGTGCCAGGTAAGCAGGCAATTTCTGCTTATGATGGGAAATACCCACAGCTCCTAGTCAGCCTTGACTAACTGCAAATGGACCTTCCTTATGTTAATTAACAAATTCCCACTATTCCTGGGCAATCCTGGTTGATCAGCTATATTCCTTTGATTATCATGACTAACCCCAGCCGATCAATAGGGAATGTGGAGCATGGTGATTTTATGGAAGTGCATTTACCATCTGCTGAGTAATTTCTGCTGTTCTGAGACAGGATCAACAGTAAAAGACTGTTTTCTTTTCTCCTGGTTAGTTATTAGTGTCACACAGCCACGCAGGGTGCAGTAGTGCTGAACTAAAGGCATATTTGCTGTCTACTATCTAATTCCAATAATTTCTGTAGGACACTGCTAAATCAGCAGCATTTTTTTGCCTATACTATCTCCTGCTATTTCTAGGGTGTTTGTGACGATCAGGATGAGCTCTTCACTTGTTTTAACACATTTAGTTACTAAACACCTCTGAGTTACAAGTACCAAATAGTATTTTGCTCAGAGAGTAACTCCGTTTGGAAGGAGGCTCTGGTTTGGGGGTGAAGAGACCTGCTTGTCCCGTGACAAAAACTCCCATGCGATGTTGAGAAACTTACTTGCTCCTCTCTTTCCATTCCTCTGGCTGCCATGGTCAGTTCCCACCATCCCTGGAGAGTGCTGCTTCATCAGGTACATATTTGGTTGCTAAAGCATAATCTGATCATTTGCATGGAATGGCTGGTATTGTTAAACAGGGCAAGGCTTGTCTTCTGCTGATTAATTCTCTTAATTTCTGGGGAATTTGATTTATTAGGTGTTTGTACTTACACCAAACAACCTCCAGTATTATTTATGGCTGGGGCACTGGCAGTCAATTGTCTCAAGCTGCTTCCTTCCCTTTCTCCATGGACCAGGTCAGGTAATTGGAGGGAGTTTGTGCTACATGGTACATGTACCTGTGTACATGGTAATTCCCCCCCTTTCCTTGGGGACATGGGACTTAATGATGGCTGATTAGGTGCAGATTTTTCATCAGCTGATTAATTCCCAGCATCCCTAGGAATTCCAGCCAATATACCCAGTTCTCAGCATTCGTAAGGAAATGGTTGTGATTGGAACCCAGTTTCCTGGTATGCTGGTTGACTGCCATGAAGACAGAGTGTGCTGGAGGGACCAGCGACTTTCTGCAAGGGTGAATTACTCTGAGGCAGCTGCATGCAGTGGGAATACATATAATTTATGGTGATAGATGCCATCATCTATATAGGGGGTCAGGATATCTGTTTTCACTCTGGCTAAGGCCTTTTTCCTGGCAATTTTGAGCAATGAGAGCGATGATGAGCCATGCTTACTTTGTAGCAGCAATTTCTGAGCTTTCTAATGAATTCCAGTGAAGCTTTTATTTTCCTAGGCTCTGCATTGTGGGTAGCAGCGCCTGAGCAGAGGCTTTAACAGGAGGTTTTAACAAAGTTTTCCCATCAGTTCTAGGTAATGGGGATTAATCAAAGGTGCTTTCCTAATAATTCCCAGCATCACTGAGGAAGTGACTGTAATTAACTGAACATGTTTGATTTATGTTGGAGAGCACCAGCCAACAAGAGCTTTTCTGCTCCTGTCTCTCACAACCCCCACTTCTTGCAGCAGCGTGGTCATACAGCACTGAATGGTCTCATAGATAGCAATTCGCACACTGTTTACAAAAAGCTGGTTAATCCAAAGCAATTTTGCTGACCAGGCCGTGTTATCCCAAGGAAACTTCAGGTGATGATGGACAAACAGACACAACACCCCCAGTGCAAACCAGTTTGGTGTAAAGAAACCGAAGCACGCACAGGGATCCCATTGCCACGAAACAGCCCTGGATCCTCCATCCCTTCCCACAGGAGGGCTGTCATGGGGGGAGGCAGAGATGGATCAGCCCATAAAAAGCATGTATAGGGCACTGGTTTAGGAAGGCAAACCCTGGGATCTCCTACCCTCCTCTGCTTGTAGGCTCTCCTCTCCATGCCCGAGCAGGACAGGCACCTTTCACTCTTGCAACCCCCCACTGCTTGGGTATTTATACTGCTAATTCTCTGATTCCTCTTAATCCTGCCTGAAACAGGTTCACATTTAATGGTTTCACATCTGAAAGACCATCAAACAGAAGGTTCTTGACCATAAAAGCTCTTTAGGGCTCAGGAGAATGAGAATAATGGCTGCCATCAAATGAAGAGCCTTATCACTTCATATTCCAACACGTTAACTGTTTTCCCCATTCGTTCAGCAACTTTAATAGAAATGTTTAAGTGATTTTCAAGAGTTGTTTTTACAATAGGCAAAAGTCAGTAACAACCTGACACCCAAATGTATTTCATGCTTGCAATGTGAGGAATACTTTTACCCTGCTCTGCGTCACACTTCAAACTTACCTTTACATTTTATGGAGTTCAAATGGCCCCTGAGTGTGCAGGTAAGAGCCAGTAATTCCTGACTTGTGTGTTACTGTTAAGGAAATCTCACACAACTCCTTGGGTGATAAAATCCTGCTCTTACTGCAGCACCTGTGGCACTTCTGTAACCAAAACTCACCATGGTTGCTCCATAGGACCAGGGATCAGAAGAGAGAGCTGAGCTCAGAGGATGCCTGCACTCTTCCTGGAGAGTTTCTGCTGCTCACTGTACCAAAGGACTGTGAATTGTAGCATCTGTCACATCATCTCAAAACTGGGCATAGTCAACAGAAGATATAGCTGTGAAACAGCCACCACTCCTTGACATTACAGTCTGAGCATGTCTGTGGGTGTTTAACAGAGAGGCCCCACTATAACATTGCAGAGAAACACACTTTGTACGCTGCCAGTTTGTAGAAGCTGCCAGAAGAGCCTATACTGGAGCTCCAGTTGCAGCCACAGAGCTCAAAAGGAAGCCACAGACAGACAGTAAATCCCCAGGATAGTGTCTTGTGGCCTTTTACTATCTGTGGCCGTGCACACAGGATCCATCTTGCCTAATACTAGTGGGTTAAAAGCAAGCTTGGAGCAAGAACCGGGCATCCAGTCTCTTTGCAATGAGCTGTAGAGCAGCTGGAGCAGACACTGTGGGAAGGTGCTCTTCTCACCCCGAAGGCTGGGTTAAGTGGGAGCTCTGCCTTTTAGATGATACACATTAGAGATAAATCCCACTCTGGTGCCTGTGGCAGGCAGACATGCGCTCACCCACTAGATGGCAAGTTTGCTCTGCACAACGCGAGGCCCCTGCCCAGCACTGCCCATCTGCAGAGCACTCGGGATGCTGCATGATGAAAAGGCAGCAGGTCCTCTTTACCCAGGGACTGAGAGGACTTTTCTCATGCAGAAGCAAACAGGATATAAAGCAGCATCAAAGCTGTGAGCCAAAGTGGCAAATCTAGGTGCAGCTTTGCTTTAGACGGATGCAGCATGCTGCAGGTTAGCAAGGAGGGATGTAGCTCTTCATTCTGGGACAACTGACCGTATAGCTCGATATGAAGCCATGGCTGGGTGCATCTCGAGTGTACTGGTGTTTCTTTCCCTTAGAGTACTGCTGTTTCCAAAGCACTGTCTTTTGGGATTTATTGTCACCTGATGGCAGAGACTGACCTCTGCAAGAGCAGGATGTCACATGGAGAAATGGCACCTCTCAGGCACCAAATCCCACAGGACCCTGCCTATGTGCTGTTTCTGAGATCCAGACTCTGGATCTAGCAGCCAAAAGCCAATCCCTGTGGCTTGGGCTGTAACCCCACAGAAGAGGGATAAGAAAGAGTTACCCCTTTTCATTAATATTTGCTGTCTTTCCCTATGCAGGTGTCTGCCAAGTTGCAATCAGCACATCATTCACCACTTGCAAGCTGAGAAGCTTTGGCTGAGATCTCAAGTTGGCTTGATAAGAGCCAGATCTCAAAGCACATCATCCTCCCTGGTGAAACTTCACAGGGACCCACAAAGCAAAGCAAGGTCAAGAAAAAAATCTCATCTATAAACCAGCAGATTTACACATCCAACTTCACTGGAGCCAAGGGAGTTTTAGAGCAGAACGTGTTCTTCTCCTTCACATTGATGTCTCTTTGTTGGGACCCTTCCCTCTTGGACCACGCCTGCCTGGACAGAGGGTGTTTTCACCTCAATTGTATGCTTGGAGCAAGCACCCAGTACCACCTGCCTTCGGACAAGGGAATGATCTTGGAAAGACCTCACTGAACAGGTTGTGGCACAGGGTGCCCAGAGAAGCTGTGGCTGCCCCATCCCTGGCAGTGTTCAAGGCCAGGTTGGACACAGGGGCTTGGAGCAACCTGCTCTAGTGGAAGGTGTCCCTGCCTGTGGCAGGGGGCTGGAACTGGAGGAGCTTTAAGGTAATTTACAATCCAAACAATTCTGTGATTTTATGATTCAGTGCTTTTGCCTCTAGATCATTAGCTGGCCCTAGAGCTGTCCTCACAGGCTTCTCTGCTCCAGGCTGAACAGCCCCAATGTTCTCAGCCTGTCTTCATATGGGAGGTGCTCCAGCCCCTGATCATCCTTGTGGCCTCCTCTGGACTTGCTCCAACAGCTCCATGTCCTTCTTATGTTGAGGACACCAGAACTGCACACAGTGCTCCAAGTGGGGTCTCATGAGAGTAGAGTAGAGGGGCAGGATCCCCTCCCTCAACCTGCTGCTCACGCTGCTTTTGGTGCAGTCCAGGATGTAGCTGGAATGAAGTGGATAATCCTGCAGAAGGGAAGCTGAGCAACTGTTTTCTGTCTGTATGGAGGAGTGCCCAGCCTGGAGCCCTTTTTTGTGGGGGACGAGTCAGAAGATGTATCTCCAAGTGATGTTTCAGTAGATGAAGTTATAAACCAACTTGACAAAATAAATGGTAACAGTTAGGTAGTACCGGATATTATTCACTCAAGAGCTCTAAAGGAATTCAAGGATGAAATAGCCAAACTATTAACTGTATTAAACCTACTGTGAAAGCTCTCACTTACTTAAACTTTTCTCAGTATCAGAGGGAAAGCAAGCACTGAGACCTTAATTTTCTAAAGCGCTTCTGAGCAGATCCAGGAAGGGCAGATTATTAGAACTGATGTCCAAAGGAGGTGAAACTGCAGTATGGAGGGGAATTAGGGAGCATGTAAGCGAGACGTGATTTATGGGAAAATTCAACAAGCCTTTTGGGAATGGAAACCCTACCTTAGGAACTCTAAGAGTTTCTGAAGGAGTCAGCCAGGGCAGGGAATCAAGTGACCCAGATATCCAGGTGACCTAATCTGCTTGGATTTACTAAAGATTTTTAACGTATTCTCTGATCAAAGGAAATCTTAAAGGATTCCAAAGTCACTATGAAATGAGAAGGAAGATTCTTCCAGAGATGCATCAGGTTAAAGACTAGGAAACAGAGGGAAGGAGGAAGAGGTCAGCCTTCACGGTGAGCTCCACAAGTCTTGACCTTCATAGTATTTGAAAAAACGAGATTCCACCACTGAAATGTGAGCAGAGATGAGAAGAGAGATCTACAGTCCCATGCTGGGACAGAACATGCACTTCTTAGTGAGTGCCCATGAAAAATCCAGCTGGGGGATCCTTAACAGAAGATAGAGTCAAGAGACACAAGGACAAAGCACACAAGAGAAGGCAAAGCCTGAAACGGGAGCCTGCTGACCACTTGGAACCACGTGTTGGTGCTCTTACATTCCTGACCTCTCCACACCTCTGCTTCATCATGAGCTGGCCATATGCATCATTACAACAGAGTCCTGTCCTGGGTCTGTTCACCTAGAGCTGCAATGAGCACAGAGGTCAGTGCTCAGGGAAGCTTTTGAGAGCAGCATCAGGCTGTAGAGATGTGATTTCCTTGGCCCCAACAGCCTGTGCCTCAGGGACTCCTTTTGACCTCTCTTTAATAGCTCTCAATCAAATAACGTCTGGTTTTCCTTCCTTATCACTCTTTTCAGTGAATTTCCTGGCTTTGCCACGTGCCCTTTGGAGCTGGGATGGTGACAGGGAAGACTACAATCTTCTGCTTGCAGGCGAACCTCAGTTTTTCACAAGGGTGGTTTTTGTCTCATTCTGTTTGTTCTCAACATTCCATTTTCTCACTTTCTGATCACTGCAGAGAGCTGACATTTCCACAGAACTGTACATTATCAATCCAGCTCTTGTTCCTGAAGCTCTTTTTCAGAGCCCGTTATGGTACGCCTAAAGTTAGGAGTTGGTTTTCATGTGTGCATCACTTTACATTTGTCTACATTCAATTTCATCTGCCATTTTGTTATCCACTGTCTCGATATTATGAGCTCCTCCTGAAACTCTCTGCTGTCAGCCCTTGCCCTTATTACCTTCAGTAACTCAGTTCAGCAAATTGGGTTATGTTTCCATTCATTTTCTTCACAGATCATGCATAAGTGTCCTGCCTTCAGCAGAGATCCCTTCAAAGAGCTGCCTCCTTGACCTCCAGAAACTGAGCACGTACTCCAGTCCTTTGTTTCCTGTGTTTTAGATGGACATTTATCTACAAGGATCTTCTCTTTTGGCATCTTAGGTGACCTACAAGCTTTTGGTGGGAGCATTTTCTTGCTTCAGAGGCATCTTGCAGATTCCTGAGGTGTTTAGTGACTCTCTCCCCCAAATCCTTTCCACTTCGCCCTTCACCTTATGCAAGGATTTAGCACTTGCAATTTTCCTGGGCAAGGAAGTCAGCAAGTCTATTACCTGTTGGATGAAGAATAAGCTCTTTTTACTTGCTTTGAGCTTCATTCCCTCTAGTTTTATTTTATGTTCCTTCTGTAGGAAAAGAAATGAAAAGCTGAGCCCTACACATCCTCTAAAGGCTCCTATGATTTTGTTGACTTCTTTCATATGGTCGTTATGGCAATCTCTTCTCTGCTGAAGAGTCTTGTCCTCCAGTTTTCCTCATACAAAAGCCATTCCAGACCTTTGATCACCCTGTTGTTTGGGTCACCTCCTCTGATGTTTCCTGGGTCTAGTATATGTCTGAGATGAGGAGATCAAAATTGCAAGCAGAAGCCAAGGTATGGCTGAACCATGGATTTATGTAGCAGTGAAACTGCATTTCCTATTGATCATACAATTTACCATTTTCTACTGGGTTTTCAAAGAGGCATCAATGATGTGTTACCAACATAGGTGACCCATCTGACATTTGAGATGCTATCTTACAAATGATCTTCCTCCACCTGCAGTTAGTTTTGGTGTCCTCTTGTCACAATGATTCACAAACACGCTCTTCTCCTGAATTTGCTTGTTGATTACATCCCTGTGATTTACAGGCCTTCTTTTGCTATTCCTACTTGACATCCAAAGAGCTATGCACTGTCTTCCTCTCCTTGCCTCATAATTTTACAGCATTTGGGCTCACATTCCTCTCCCTAAGCCCATCTGCAGGGTTGTCCACTATGTTGTTTTGCTCCCTGTTTGGGAAGCAAGCTGGTTTAATTATTAATATAGCCACTTTTCAAAGAGTGAATGTGAAATACTAAATCACAGTTGCAGTTGCAATAGAAAAGACTGATTTGCACAAGTTGTGTTCTGGCTTAGGTCATCTTTCATGGGACACTATCATGCTGCAGATCCCACCTGATCAGGCTTTGTTTAGTGCCTGATGGGCTACCACAGCCTCTTTATAACATTTCAATGGTCATTTGCTGTAGAATATGGTCTCTCACTGGAGGTCAAAGGAGATGACTGCTGAGCACTTGGCTCTGAAGAGAAGCAGGCAGCTGGCTCAGTGGGGGGAGCGCTGGCAATGCAATTAGGAATAAAGCTCTAATCTGTAATATTGCAAGACATGAAAGGAACTCTGTTTGGACTGAACACTGTCGCCCTTTAGAAAGTGGATGCCTGAGTGACCTCTGTTTTTCCTTCCCTTTGAGATATTAATGAAATCATTGAACTGGATGTTTCTTTGCCAAGTGACAAATTACCTGTAAAATATCTTGATGAAAGCTTCTTCCAGAGTCACAGAACTGATTTCCAGATATCTCAGCACTTCTTCCATCATCTCAAAGACAGAAATTCTCCAGGACTCCTTGATTTTTGAGATACTCCAGGTACCCGATAACAAGGGAGTACATCTTGTCCATGAGGATGGGCAGCAATGTAAGTGAAGCATGGAAGCTGGTTGATGTTATTCTGTTAATCTCATGCACTCAGGACCAGGGTTATTCACTGTTGACAACCTTTCTGCTATGATGAATTACACCGCAGTGACCCAGTGATCAAGAGCTGTAGAGAGATGTGAGCCAGTAAGGGAGAGAACTCTTCAAGTTATCTTTGTAGCTAAGTCCTTGTCCATGATTAAAACATATTTGAAAGGAACCCATGGAACAAAATGTGTCCACTGTTCAAAGAACTGTCTGAAGCACACATCTAGGTGATGTATTAATGATATGTACAAAACATGTGAAGTGAGCAGAGTGCTTAAGGATCCCTAAGAAGCAGAGGCAATATATGTGTATAAATGCAGCCTCCTGCTTTTGAAACTCAGAAAATACTTTCAAACAAAGTCCTCTGGCTCTGAACTGCCTTCAGGACTGCTTGATTTATGGTGCTCTGACTATTAGCTTCTGACTAATCACAACTTCAGCTGACCACACGCACCCTTTCTTTGAGATGTGATCAAGAATCCACATTTGAACCTGTGCAATCATCCAGCTCATCATTAATGACTGCCACAGGCGGAGCCCTGAGAGTGGCTTTGGGCGCAAGTTTTTCTCTGTGCAAATCAAGCATGTAAACTGCCTGATGCTGACACAGCTCAGGGCTGTCTCTTTGTTTTTTGCTTTGCTCCTTGGAAAGTCATACACAAAGAGGGAGTGTTGGGGTTTGACCACAGCATGTTTGCAGCAGTGCACCTTCAAACTCAATCCTGGCCCCATCCAGGCACAGTGGGAGCTACTCAAAGAAACCTCCCCTGTCTCTGTACCCATGAGCACCCCACTCCCCTTTTCTCCACCAAACCCTTTTCTAGTGACCATTTTCTCCTGTTATCTTCCTGAGAGAAGAAGCCTGAGGTGCACTGTGTCTCTGAAGCCTTACCCTCCTGCTCACTCCTTGTATGTGAGGGTAGCCTATGAACCAGGAGACACTGGAGAACTGCATGTTCAGGCTGTAAATTGTTGCCCACTGGTGTGTCATTGTCCTTCCCTGGCAGCTGGAGCTGTCCCTTTACAGAGCTCAGTGTTGTCAGAGCTAACTTTAGGGACCAGCATCGTTTTCTTTAATCCTTGCAAGATAAAGTGGGAAGGCACTTTAGCTGTTTTTGAAGAATCTGTGGAACCCTGTCTCTTTCTGAGGATATAAATACTTCTACTGGCATCTCACATCCAACTAGTGGGTAAGAGGTGATGTTAGAGAAAAATGACATTTCCCCTTCATTGAAAAAAAGAATACTTTTGAGAAAAACTTTGCAAAACTTGGAAATGAAATAGAAAAGCCCTGAGCATTCATACACACACACACAAAGGAAAACCACAAATTCCTCACGGTTTACAAAACATCTGCCTTGCCTTCCTCCACCTTTCAGCCTCGCCTCTGAATGATGTTCTGAATGTGTCTCTTGCTCCCTGCTAAGGGTCACAGGCTCCTGCCAGCGCTCCTGCACTGGGTGAAATGCATTTGATCTCGCTGGAGCCACACAGTGGGGCTGTTATCCCACCTGATGAAAGACGCCTCAGTGAAACAAAGCTGAGGCTGGCTGGGCCCTTCCTGCAGCTGCATTTCATGGCAGACACATCCCTAATCTGCAGCTCTTTCTGACCCCCTTGAGGTGTGTTCAGCAGTGTCTCAGGCTTTTCCCATCTGCAGAGCCGGGGACCCCTCCGCACACCAGCCAGTTGCATCTCTGCTGCCCATTTGAGTGCTAGGGTGGTTGAGGTTCCCCTGATGACCATCCCTGTCTGTGGAGGAGGTGGCTGAGCCATTCATTATTTAGGGGGAGTGTCTGGTTTTAGAAGCTGGCCTCTGTAGGAAGCATCTTCAAAGTGCCTTGGGATAACCGCTGGCACACCTGATTCAGGGTTGGAGGAGCCCAGCTCCCTGAGGCTACATCCTGTTTGATGGGATGGTGCCTGTGCACTGGCCTTCTTTGGACTTAGCAGCAAGATCTCACTTCTCCTTGGACCACTCTGTTGGCTCAGGTCTTCCCTTTATAAACTTCATAGAATCCCAGCAGCTTCCTGAGCTGAACATCAGCCTGGAGAGTAGTGCTCCAGACTTGCATGGCGACAGGCTGTGTCAGCTTTCAGAAAGCTAGGATCTAAATCGTGGGGTAATGCAGGTGCTTTCGCTACCTGGAACTCTCCCCTGCCTCCGTCCCTCTGCTTCCCTTCCTGCATGTGAGCCTGTGCACGAGAAAATGCCACCAGCCCCATGTCGTGTGGGTCATTGTGGTCAGTGGTTTGACCTGATTCCTTCCCTGGCACAGGTAGCTGCGGGGGGACAGCACTGTTTGCTTACAGAGGGTTAACTTGCCCTTCAGTACAAGACACACTGAGAAGTTTGCAAGAATGGTACCCATGCCATATGCTGAGGATTTAGCTTTATAATCATCTTGGCTTTAGCAGCAAAGCTGGAAAGAGAGGCATTTTTGTGTTTATTATACATAAGAAGATCTCAGTGGTTAAGAATAGGCAGAGATGAAAATGGAAGAAAAAAACCCCTCTTTGATAAGCCTTAAAGATTTAAGAGATGGAATCTGCATCTGTGTTGCCAAAAATATCTCTGTTAAACCTGGCTGCATGTGAGCCCTGACACCCCCACTGCGGTGTAGCATTTGCCCAGCGCTACCATTAGTCAAGCAGATGTCAAACTCCAGAGTTACTTTCCAGGAGCATCAATCCATTCAGCCTGCAGTATCACTTTCAAGTGGAATCTAAACCCTGTGTGTTTGTTTTAACTTGCTGTTTTCTTCTCTAAACGAATCCTTATATTTTTTGTGGGAGAATCCCCCGAGGAAGCACGCAGGTTGTCAATGCACACACAGCAGCTTCTCCACATGGAGGAAATGAAAAGGGTAGTTGAGTTTTATGATTCCCTGTGTGGTCCCAGAGCCCCTCCAGCTCCTGTTCTCGCAGGGCTGTGCTGATGCATCTTGTGCCTGGGCATGGCACTGTCTGATGCTGCAGGGCCCAAATCCACTTTGCCTATATGAAAACAACCCAGTAAGGACACTCCCTTTGCAACAAGACCTGGAGACATGCCTGGGAGCTCCAGGATCCTCATCCACTGCAGGCTGGAGGATTGTGGTGGCTGTGGTGTGCCCAGAGCTGTGCTTCCAGGGACATCAATCAGAGGTAAAAATGGGAATAAACTCCAGCATGCTGTGGCTATTGCTGGCAGGGGCGTTTTTATGGCTGTGCTTGAAGAACGGCCCCACCTTGTCCGTGGGATGCTTCAGGGAGGACAGCCAGGGAGAACAAGTCTTCTAACGTGGCCTGGCTCCAACGTTAGGTCTCATTTTGCTTTCCCACCCTTGTTCCTCTGCCAGAAGATTTGTCTTTTAAAAATCCATTCAGGCTTTAGATGTGGCCTCATGCCAAGACTGTTACAAGTTGCTGGGTGCTCTTGGCTGCTTTAATAACTCAAACAGGATTAAAGTTCAAGGGTAAGGGTTCAGCACTTTCTGGAAATCAGTTTTGTCTTGACTTGGCCACCCAAAAAGCAGTGGAATGTGAAATTAAAAAGAAATAAGCAAAGCCCTTGTGTTGAGTTCCTCTGCAAGGACATAGTGGTGAAAGAGCAAACCAAGCAAGAGAAAGTAATTCTGCCCTTTAGCCCCTTGTCTATTCACTTCAGGGTGTCACACTGCCAAGGCAAAGTTTTTACAGCATAAGCTTATTATAGGCCTGTTCCTCCCAGTTTTTTGTTGTCCTGAAGTTGCACACTGTGGTCTGGGACATTGCTCATGGGTGGTGAATGCACCAGACAGAGGGAAATAGTTTTTCTTTCACAAACTATGGCTCTTCTTAAAAATGTTGATGTGCATTTACAGCCTTCAGACAATTTCTGCCCTTGAGTTTTATGGAAAGACATACATTTATGCTTTGCAAACCTCCAAGGATCTCTCTGGAGTACTTTGATGATGGTTTCTCAGGAGGACCTGGCTGTGCCATACGTCCCTAGAGCCACTCAAGCCCCTTTGGTCACAGGTTGGTCATGTCATTTGGTTTCCCTCAGCAGCCCCAGTCACTCCCATCTACTATGGGTGTTGTGGGACAGGGAGCTGATGGAAGATGTGCTGTGGATGTGCTGTTCATAGAGATAGGTTGTATTTTAGGCATATTGAGTTTTCTGTGCACTGGTCAAAATAAAGGGACCTTTAATGCATATTATATTCCAAAGCCTAAATAAACATTTGAGAACAGGACTTCCCTGTTACATTTTTCAGCCTTATATCTTCAGCTAAGATATAAGAAAGTTTAAAATGCCTATTGGTCATAGCTTCCCCTCCTCTCTTCCCAGTGTCCCCAGCAAAGTCATAGGTCCAGAGCTATGGTGTGTGAACAGGCTGCGCATCTCAGTTGTAACTGAATCCATTTAGCTAGTTTGGGACTGGGCTTAGCCTACTCCCACATATTTTGGTGGGAGATCAATAGCTGAACAATTGCTGCTTTCACTGTCTCATCCTAGGGTGTAACTTCCCTGATGTATTTGCCGCTCCTCTGCTTCCTTTGCTTGCAACAAGCCAGGCTGAGTTGCTATCAGGAGGAACTGAGCTGATTCTGTTATCTTTCTCAGTCACCCTGATTAAAGACAGTTGGTCAAAGATGACTGTACCTCTTCTCTGTGTACTAAAATCCACCCCCAATAACTCGCACAGACATCACATCAAAGTTGCTAAGGAAATTTGCTGCTGAGAGATGCCAAAATGCAAACAAAGCCCCAGCATTTCATCCTTCACAGCAAGTCAGTGCAGGGGATTTTTCACTGCCTAAAATCTGGCTCATGACATTCAAATGCAGGACATTAAAAATCTGCCCCAGGCCTGCCCAAGAGGGGACTGTAGAGAAAGTGTGAGGGACTAGCGAGGACCCTCTGATGGGTTTTTCTCCTCGACAGTGTCATGGTAACCCCCTCTGATGAAGCTGCCACATCAGCACCAGCAAAGAGTTGTCAGGTTTGGCAAGAAATTCTTTTGCCTCCTCCTTGGGAACCACAACCCTTCTTCCTTCTTCAGCTGGAGGAATACAAGCACGAGTCTGGCCAAGAAGACCTACTCTGGACACCTTCAGTACCTGCAGCCTCACCACCGCCCATGGCTCTTCCACTCCCTGTGGCCATCCCTGGGGACCCTGAACCAGGGAGCACAGCCATGCAACCATGGCCATGGCTCCAGCTTCTCTTCCCGTGCAAAACATGACCCCTCGGCTTCCTTGAGCAGCATTGGCAATGCTCAGTGGCTTGCTTTGGCTTGAACTGAGGGAGGATGACCCACTGGGTATTGGATGGGGACAACACTTGCTGCTGGTCCTGGTGGTCATGTCTTTCAGCAAGGATGGAAAGATTTTTTTCTTCTTAACCTTGGAAGCATCTGGCTCCTCTGCCACTCTTCTTTTACTTCCACCAGCAGGTTATCAGTGTAGTTTGCTAGAAATGTCCTTTTTGGGGCTGGTCAGATGCAATGGAGCAAAGTATGGGCTAGAAACGCTCTTCTCTTTTCTTTTTGTGGGTGTGTAGCCAGAACTCAGCTGTGATGGCATCCAGGAGCAGGGAGAGAGGAAGGTGGATGGGGAAGGCTCTTCCAAGTAGCCTGGGATGAGCAAGTCCTTCCTGGGCAGTGGTCTCTGTAACCATGATGCCTTTTATTTACAGCTGACCTGATGCCCCTGTCTCTGAGCCCTGTGGTCAGGCAGTTACCTGCTGGCTTGGGTCCTGGTGTGGGAAAAATGCCTGGGCTGTCAGGATCTCCTTCCTCCACATGCAAAGCCATGGATGTGCCCATACGGACAGCGCAGTGGAGTAGGCTGATTCCAGAGTGGGATTAGATAGTTTCTTTGGAGAAAGGCAGGGCATCTGTGTTGTGTTCTAAAGCAAAACTTCTGAACCAAAAAATTAAATCTTTCAGTTTTACATTTATTATTGTCTCCTTTGTTTTTTACCTAAGTTCCATATTGTGGTCAAGCTTGAATTCTCCCTGTTAGCTCCATTGCATTGCTCTCATTTATCATTTTGCTGTACAGTATACATTTTAAGTGGCATTCATCTGACATATTTCTGTGAGGACTGATTTGCACTGGGAATGATTTCTTTACCATTTTGGATCCCTTATTCATAGCGAGCAGAAGTGACAGAAGTAATTTTCATAGCCAAGTTGGGTATGCCTTTCCCAAATTGTGTACGGCTTCTGTTTCTGCTTGACTTGATATATAGTCCTTTGATATCTTTGAGTCCCCTCACTAAAACAGTTTGCTGGGGATATAATGTCCCCCAAAGGTCATAAACTTCTGCAAAGTTGGTCCGAGCTCCTGGGGGGGTGCTGTGAAAATCTTAATCCTTGTCAATGATCCAGAGCCAAGCATCTCTTAAATCATGCCATGAATTTTACAGGTGACACAAACTGGTGTACAGGGACAAGTCAGTTTTTACAGAATGATCTGAATTACTTGACAATAGGAGCTGCAGTGAATGTGCATTTTAATGTTGTTAAATGCAAGGTTGGATTTATAGAGAGAAAGTAGCTTGTACCTGAAAAGTGAGGGGCGAGGGGCTGTACCCTGCAGGGAGCAGAACCTGCGATGGGGGTGAGAGTGCTGCTGAGAACCAAAAAGGAATGTGCAATGCAGGGACTGCAGAGGTCATGTGGGCCATAAGGACACAAGCTGCTAATCAGCAGTTACAGTGAGATACAGGGGAAAAAAGCCAATGGTCTCATGCAGAATGTTTTACAGCTATTCTAATTTATTTGACAACAACTTCTTAGTCCACTCAACCAATAAAAGAAAGAGAAATGAATTGCTGAAGAGTGTTTGTGAAGATCACTCTAGAGATTTCTGTTGCTGCTTTTTATTTATTTATTTATTCTTTACAGTGATATCTCTGACATATTTCCCCTTTCTTTCCTTTTCTAACATGTATTTGTGAATGGTGATTTATTGCCTTTAAATGAGTTTTCTTCTATTTCTTTCCTCTCAGAAGAACATCTTTCTTGCTTCCAAAGAAGTGACAAAATCGGAATTTCCCATCAGCCTTTGACTGCTGGAGGTATTGCTGCAGGTAAGATGCATCTGAAAGCCAAAATGTTTCTGTTGCCCGTTTCCTTGGGGAAAGGCTGCAGCAGCTCCAAGGTCTGTGCACAGACACATCTCTCTGAAGCTCATTAGCCCCTCATGGCATTGAGGGCACCTCCATGGTGCTCCTGAGCATCTGCTTCAGCTGTTGCTAGCGTTCAGACCTGCCTTGCATCCAGATTGCACAGGCACAGGTTCAGCTGTGTCTTCATATAGGGATTCCCAGCACACGGAGAGAAGAGAGGGCTCATGCAGCAGTGAACTTATTTCACAGCAGTGTGGCTCACTGCCCTAACACTGTCCATCTCCTTCCTTGTGACACCAGAGGGAAGCAGTACACTTCATGGCTTCTTTGTGGCACGCTGGGTGCTCATGGAGCAGTGGAAGGTGCCACAGCTCAGCTGCAGATGTACTTCACACAGCACCCAGGGTGCATGAAGCCAGACCACACAGCACACCAGGGAGAAGATTGCTCCTTTGCCTGACCACCCGAGCTTGGCCCAGGCAGAGCACGGGAATAGCTTTAGACTGACAGAGGGGAGATTGAGATGAGCTCTTAGGCAGAAGCTCTTCCCTGTGAGGGTGCTGAGGCGCTGGCACAGGGTGCCCAGAGAAGCTGTGGCTGCCCCATCCCTGGCAGTGTTCAAGGCCAGGTTGGACACAGGGGCTTGGAGCAACCTGCTCTAGTGGAAGGTGTCCCTGCCCGTGGCAGGGGGTTGGAACTGATGAGCTTTAAGGTCCCTTTAACCCAAACCAGGCTGGGATTCTATGATGCTACTGCTGCTTTTAAAGTACGTAAAGTGCAACACTTCTGCCCTTAAAACAGCTGGGTCCGTGTTTGCATGTCCAAGCTTCTTCGCATGTTCATGTAAGGTCTTAGTTTTCGCTCTTGATTTGTAGTCCCTTCCAATCCAAATCATCCTCTGATTTCTAAAACAGTCATCAGTCATCTTCTGCCTGGCTGCTGCACGCTTTCTTCTCCTCCTGACACTCACACTATGCCCATCCCTCCCTATCCATTCCTCCCTTCCCGCTGCGCTGGTCTAATATTCAGCTCCCAAAGATCCCTATCTACGCTGAGTGGGGAAAAAAAGAGTTGAAAATTTGCACATCAAAAGAAGGCCACGTCTGCTATCAGGGAAATTAATAAGAATTAGGGCCCTTTCAAAGCTGTGCAGCTCAGCTTCTGAAATGGAACCAATTAAAAATGTTCTTGAGCTAGAAATTCTCCTGTGCTCAGTCCAGGCTGAAAAGGCCCCTTCGGTGATGAAAGAAGCTCTTTCCTCAGCTCAGACAACCAAGAAAACATCAGACCCCCAGTTTCTTAGGGAAGAACAGACATAAAATTCTGATGGGGAAAACCCTTCCCACAGGCTGCAGAGAATCATCTGGTCAGAGAAAAATGCAAAGAGCGCTGCAGGTACAGGCGTGTGACAAATGAAGAACATGATTTATTTATAGGGTGAAAGAACAGGAAGAGAAACCTTTGTGCTATGGCTTCAGTCTCTGAGAATGGGAGCTTTGTTTTAAACAAAAAGAATATTCTGGAACTGCTGCACTCCAGGTTGGTATTATTATTATTTATCTGTTTAGAGAAACTGAGCTGGTCACTGAAGCTGCATTTCATGATCTCTGCCTTGTTCCTGGGCAGGGCAGGAATGTACAGCAGCAGAGGGACCAGTGTGGGTTGAACCTGGGGAAAGCCAAGCCCAAGAGATGCCAGCAGCACTGGCATCCCTGGCTTCAGCTCTTAAAACACTGGCTTCCTGTGAGCATCCCACAGTTGGTCTGAGCTGAGGATTTGGGGTTGAATCATATATCATTTAAAATGGGACTTGGCTCCAAGAGTACAAAATGAAATGAGAAAGGATGTGCTGAGCCCATCCCAGGCCATGCTCATGGCCTCCACTCTCCCCGGGAGAAACTGGGTTCTGCGCGTGGATGAAGATGCCCATGTTGGAGACACCTGTAGCCAAATGAAACTGCATATTTTGGACTCCTGTACGGCCCTTTGCTGCACCACAAAGCACCAGCCCAGCATGAGGCCATGCTGCTGGATGAGATGCTTCCTCATGCATCAAAGAAGCCATGGGAAGGTGTGCTGCATGTCTGTCTTATGCTTTGCTTTGACCTCCCACAGATAGGCATTGCCTTCTTATCTGCCATCAGCATCTGGGCTTGTAGGTGCAGAACTGGCTCCAGATCTCACCACCCCTCCCTATCCCTGGCTGTTCCCCCTGTTTCTCCTAATGTTCAGTCTAAACCTCCTCTGATGCAGCTTGAGGCTGTTTCCTCCTGTCCTATCGCTGGTTACCTGGGAGAAGAGACAGTCACGTCCTGGCTCCATCATCCTTTCGTGTAGTTGTAGAGCATGTTAAGTTCTCTGTTGAGCCTTCTCTTCAAATTGATGTAAAATAGAACGGAACAGAACAGATATTTTTCACAATAGAAAAGGATCAATTTTCTCTGCTCCTGACGTGCAGCTGTTAAAATTGCACAGGGCACCTAAGGAAAGGGAAAGGGTAGAGACTGCTAAAGCTACACCCTTGGTCATCCTAATGCTATTCAGCACAAAGATGGGACTGTAATGGCCCAGAAGGCTATTAGTCACGTATTCATTCTGGTCACACAAAGAATGTAAAAATGTCACATTTCTCCCTGAGAGCATTGCCTTCATGTTGGATGAAATGTCTACCTCATTTTAAACCTCTGTGACTGGCAGTGCTCTTGGTGCTGGGATGGGCTGTGGGACCAGTGCTCCCATCCACTTGTAGAGGTGCACATAGATCAGAAAGCACAGTGAGCTTTTAATAATGTGTCTACACAGAGCCTGTCTCGGTGGGTCTTTACACTTTCTGTTGTTCCGGGAAGATAACACTTCACAGAAGCTATAAAAGACACATCATCTCTCAGTGACACTTTGGGACAATGCAGGATAAAATTCAATTAAATGCAAAATCCAAAAGAAGTCTGACAGAGTTTCAGGTGCTTTTCAATTCGTCACTTTTCAATATTGCTTGAAATTCCCCAGCACCAAATATCCAGAGGTCATTTCAAAAGCTACCATGAAGAATGTGCCAGAGGAGTTCTCATCAGGGACTTTGGCTTGCCTTATGATAGAAAACTCTCTCCATGAGCCTGAAATTCAGGACCAGCGGAAATGCTTCACTGAGTAATTACAGCCGCCTGTATCTTCATCACTTACTTTGATTTTGCTGGAGCTGGTATTGAATCTGAACCAACGTGCATTCTGGTGCCAGGCAGGTTTATTTCAGGTTTGCCATTCTCCCCATCTCCTGTTGTTTTGTGATGAAATGCCTTCTGTACCCAGGGAAAACCTCCACACCACAGAATGTGATGATAATTAACACTTTGTTTTCAGAAAGCATGGGGTAGTAACTTATGCGCTGATGAAATCCATTTACATTTTCCTTTGTATTTGGATTACTATATAGTAGGAAACTCTGTGTGCTTTCCACCAAGGTAAAGACCTAAACTCATCGCAGGGGATCCTATGTTTTATATTTAAATGCTTTTCAGGAAAGGGTTACTTGTTTTACAGACTATCCCAAAGACTATAGTGGGTTTTGGATGATGTATTACAGTACCAGTAAATTCCATGCTACCAGCACAGTATCTATTACAGTACTTGAAAAACAAACCTGTTATGGCTGCAGTATTGATTGTCTTCAATATTAATTGCTTTAGTTTACTGAAGACTCATTTACAGTAGAGAAGGGCAAGTTGTTAATATATTGTAAGCCTGTGACTACCATGGAGAGTAAATACTGTACAAGGGCAGATCCACCGCCCAATCCTCCTGACTTTTTAATGTCTTAGTTTGGTGTCAAAGAAACAGATAAGATTGTGGGGCAGGAAAATACCAGCTCATATGCTAGTGGGTGTAGAACAGGGATTTTGTGAATGCAGGAGGTTGAAATTCAGCCCCCGAAAGGTTGGTAGGTGGATAATGAAAAGCATCTCCTTTGAAAACCAGTTGCTCACTTTCTCTTATGGTCATTTCTTCCTTGGCTTCTGCCAGTCTGGTGGGTGTTGGCTTCTTACTGTCCTGAGACTCACTTTTATTCTGAAAGTAAAAAGCAGAAATAAGAGATCTTGGAAGCCAAATATTCCTGCTTGGAGCCACTCGCTTTTAACTGAGCTATGAGCTCCTCCATACTCTCCCTGAGCCTAGTCCTTTGCAGGGGACCACACTGTGGGCTTGCTTCCACTGCAGTGGCTTTCTGCTTTCCACTGGTAGCCACTGCTTTGGCCTCAGAGCTTTCAGTAGATGGGAGAGTTCATCATGATTTTACGCTGCAGCCAAATGGAACTGTTATTCCTGTTTCAGTGCCCCAGGAGAGAGGCAGTAAGTTTTCTGTCTGCTTATGGTTTCCAACATCCCACTCTTGCTGTCTTGTCCAGAGGCAACGTGTTGAAGGAAGAGGTTGTTTATGATGCCCATGTGTCTACTTATCCAAACTCACCCGTTTTCTCCTTTGACACAGGGTGTTTCCCAGCTGCTACTTTGATTGTGTGGTTTAATGCCGTGATCTCTTAACACAGCTCCAGGAAGTCTCTGCTAGGACAATGAGACAGAAATTTGAAGGCCAGGCCCTTGACTGTAGGAACAAGAAGAATTTCTCAGCCAAAGATTAAAATCTGTGGAGATGCAATGCAGTCTTGAATCTGACAGAGCCCTGTGACTGGTCTGCTTGGACCTTCTCTTACAGAGAACTCTGCAAAGAAGCCGGGAAAGGTTTTTACACCCAAATCCCAAGGCTTTCTAGAATAAAATCTATAATATTTAATTTATAAATAAAGGCCACCCCAAGGAGCTAGAGAAAAAAGATGGAATATAAATAGGTTTATGTGTATATCTTCATCCTTCCTGTGGGTGGTTGCCTGCACGCAGGCTTGGCCTCATGTAACGCTGGGGCTTTGCTGCTTGTGGCGAACCCTGTGCAGCTCAGCCTGTCTCTAGGAGGGCTTTTTCTGCTGCTTCTTAGCTTTATTCTCTGCTCCTCAGTCTTGCCAGTGGCTACTCAGTCTCACTGGGAGCTGCAGGCTCCCCACTCCCTGCTGTGCCTCTTGTCCTGCCCAGTGCCCCCAAAACCTGAGCCTTCCCACTCCTCGTGCTCTGCTGCTCTTGGGGCAGGAGCACCCTTCCTTTCATCCCTCCCTCTGAGAGCTGCCAGCCCTGCTCAGACTCCCTAGGGGAAGGGAACCCACAGTGGGATATGCAGAGTTCAGGGAGGATCCTCAAGAGGAGGGACAATTTAAAGCATGAAAAGCCAGAGGAGCTGCAACCGCCTTTGTTCAAACATAAGCTAAGACTCTGGATCATCACATTTGCTGCATCCTTGAATTCACTACTAAAACCTGCAGGAATGATGCTGCAGCCTGTATAGGAGTTTTCTTCTGGCACTTGCTGATTATAATATTTCAGGGGAAAGGCAGATTCATTTCTCAAAGGGCAGGTGACACGTATTTATCTTCTGAATAAGTAGTTCAGTCTTACTAATGCAGATGTTTACATCACTTCAGTTCTCCAGTTGCTCACTGGTAACTTACTGAAAAAGTCATTCTCTAATGATTAATGACTGGTAATATTAGAAAGACAACTGGATGCTGAGATGTGTGCATTAAATCTGGTGATTTGTTTTAATTAGTGTAAGAACCATTACTGGATAGCTGAAAAGATGTTCATCTATCTCAGGTGCAGGCCTTTCTGAACCACAGTGTTGGTCAGACACAAGGCAAGAGGAGAGTGGCATTTGGGAGAAGGTATAATTTACACACATCAATTTTTCCTCAAAAAAGTGTGAAGCTGAGCATTTGATTTTTGTGTTCTAGTGCTGCACAGTGAGACAGCTTTATTTGTCAAAAGCCCATATAGGGGCTTTGGGAGAGATAAAGCCCACAGACTTTACAGTAGCTGGAGCTAGCTGTACTGCTGTATGTGCTGTAGGATCACAGCCCGGTGTGTCAGTCAGGCTGACTTGGGGCAGCAGGGAGGTAGAAGAACCCTGACAGAGCAGGTTCCACAGGGACCCAGGAGAGGTTCTCCATTTCTTCTAACACTTGCTCAGTCATGCCACTGCTGTCTCAGGTTTTAAACTACCATTTAAACCTTAACCAAGGGTGAAGCATTCAATTCTGCTGGAGTGGCTTCAGCCGGGCCTTTTCCATCTATTGGGGAACTGCCCTACCAGCTGGCTTACAAGCTGTGTCTGTGGTGGTAGTAGAGATGGTCTCAAGCTTCGTTTCAGCCATAGTACAAAGCAGGACTCCGGCTTTCCTAGGCCAGGGCACAGGCAGGTGGTTCCTCATAGCAAGAATCTGGGGACATTGAAATTCTAGTGCTGCTCTGGAGCGTTGTACAAGAGCGGGAGTACCAATCCATCATCGCTGGGACAGGTTAATCTGATTTATCAAGTCTCAGCTAACAGGCTGAAGAGTGATTTCTCCTTGCTGAAAATGTAGAGGAGTCACGTGTGCCTGGACATCCAGACAGGATCTCACTTCATCATTTAAGAAGCCATTAAGCAGCTGAGCAGGTGGGTTCAGCCTCATACACAGAAGGTGAGGGTGCTGGCTGTGGGAAAGCCATCGGGCCAGGAGGCAAACACCAGTGCAGACACCTTCAAAGGGCCAATATCATCTCCCCTGTGCATCTGCCCAGCTTCTCCAGGGAAGGGCATAGGTGGCCCACCCAAGGAGGGTCTACCATGGGGAAAGGCTTCTCTGTAAGAGCCTGTCTTCTGTGTGGAAGTCCCAGAGCCTGACTTATGTGTGGGTCTGGACTGAAGGCCAGTACAAGACAGCTCCCTCCCAGGGCTGTGGATCTTTTGTCCCTCTTTCCTTCACAAACACAGCAGGTACGGTCAATCATAGAGGCGTGTAAAGCAAGTATTGCAACCATGGCCAAAAGAGAGAGGACATGCTGACGAAGGTCTGAGGCTCCTTGTCTCTCTTCCCAACTTCAGGGCCATACCTCCAAATCTTCCTACCTCACCATCTGTGCCTATTTTAAAAAGCACGGTCCTATTTTACTGACACTTCTGTAGTGGCTTTGCTCCCTTGGCTAGTGAGAGCTGCAGTAAACTTAGCTGCAATATACTGCTTGCTCGTCTAAAAGCAAGGCAGCAAGCAGCAAGATGAGGGTGAGTAGAGAGCCAAAATTACAAGAAACATTGGAGAAAGACTGTACAAACATAGAAATCAGTAATAAATATGAATTAATTCAGTCCATGTGGTGGGTCCTTGTGCCATGTCTAATTTTACTCCTAAATTTTCACTGCTTCCAATGGCATAATTAGTAATCACATGCTTCAATATTAATAATATTTGCAGTTGATTTGATACGTGAGGGGAGGATGTGTTGGTGACCTGTTGGTCTGGTGGTCACTTGGCCTAGTGGCCCCTTGCCAGAATGTAAGGGTTTTCCCTCTCCACTTTCCATCAAGAAGGGAGCAGAACAAGGGAGGTCTTCTCCTTTCTTCCTTGTGCCCCTATCACCCACCTCAGTGCAAGTGCCAAGCCACCGCTTGCCATTTTGGATCTGGACTGGGTGAGCACAAGCAGTTGGTTCAAAGGAGCTGTGCCAGCAGGATCCTCTCCCTGACTGTGCATTACTCACAGTTCATGTGCTCTGGTTCAGCTGCTTTCTCCACAATAAACCCCACAGTGATTTACGACCTGTGAGGTTTGTTGCTGTCTTCTATTGCTTCTTCTGCCATCTATTGCTGTCTGTGACCGTGTTCCAGCTCCAGGCTCAGTGCCGTGACCCTGGGGAGCTTTGCTGGCTCCTCTCTGGTCCCCACACTCCACCCTCGCCCGGGTGATGGGCTCCGATGTGCTGTCTCTGATGGGTCTGAGGGTCGCGCAGTGAAGGCTGACAAATCTCTCCCACAGGGAAATGTTAAATCCTAAGGAAATGCATCGACAGATGTGAGTTGTTCATTCTGCTGGAAGTGTTCACATCGAGTAGAAGACCATTTTCCTCCTGAAAGCAAATCTGGCCATTGGGGGTGGTTGCAGCAATGGAAGCAGAGCAACACAGAAGTAACCCATCTGGGCTGCTGCATTGTGGCAAGATATCACTGCTCGGGTGCAGAACCTGGTGGTGAAGGTACGCCACATAGATGCTCATGTACCCAAGAGTCGGGCCACTAAGGAACACCGGAACAACCAGCAAGTGGATAAAGCTGCTAAGATTGAAGTGGCTCCGATGGACTTAGATTGGCAACATAAGGGTGAATTATTTTTAGCCCGGTGGGCCCATGACACCTCAGGCCATCAAGGCAGAGATGCAACATACAGATGGGCTTGTGATCTAGGGGTGGACTTAACAATGGACACTATTGCCCAGGTTATTCATGAATGTGAAACATGTGCTGCTATTAAGCAAGCCAAACAATTAAAGCCTCTCTGGTATGGAGGACAATGGCTGAAGTACAAGTATGGGGAGGCCTGGCAGATTGACTATATCACACTCCCACTGACCCGCCAAGGCAAGTGCTATGTGCTTACCATGGTGGAAGCAACCACCGGCTGGCTAGAAACATACGCTGTGTCCCATGCCACTGCCCGGAACACTATCCTGGGCCTTGAGAAGCAAGTTTTGTGGTGACACGGCACCCCAGAGAGAATTGAGCCAGACAATGGGACTCATTTCTGGAACAACCTCATAGACACTTGGGCCAAAGAGCATGGCATTGAGTGGGTATATCACATCCCCTACCATGCACCAGCCTCTGGGAAAATCGAACGGTACAATGGGCTGTTAAAAACCACACTGAGAGCAATGGGTGGTGGGACTTTCAAGCACTGGGATACACATTTACCAAAAGCCACCTGGTTGGTCAACACTAGGGGATCTGCCAACAGGGCTGGCCCAGCCCAATCAGAACTCTTACGTACTGTAGAGGGGGATAAAGTTCCTGTGGTGCACATAAAGAATTTGTTGGGGAAGACAGTCTGGGTTATTCCTGCTTCAGGTAAAGGCAAACCCACTCGTGGGGTTGCTTTTGCTCAGGGACCTGGATATACTTGGTGGGTAATGTGGGAAAATGGGGAAGTCCGATGTGTACCTCAAGGGGATTTAATCTTGGAGGAAAACAGCCAATGAACTCAATTGTACGCTGTTGCCTGCTCTATAACACTTTTATAGCCCACCAGCTAGATATCTTCAGGTCGCCAGCAACTGACCCTGACTTCCCTCCGATCATCACCTCAACAAAGAATGAATTTTGAGGAAACCAGCTGAGCTCAACAGCGACCAGATGAGTTTGGTGGTATCATCAGCAGGCAACAACCCAACACTACACACCGTCCCTCCTGCCCTGAAAGACTATTACAAGAGATGGAGCCTGACATCATGGACTGGATGAATTCAGCAATTTTATAGGGGTTGGTCCATGGACGAGGGAATGATATCTTTCTCTTTGTGTGTGTGTGTGTGTGTGTATATATATGTGTATATATGGGACAGGGGCGATGGTGTGTTGAGAGATGTGGGATCTGAGCATGACATGAATGGTATGGAATAAGGGGTGGATACTGTCCTGGGTTCAGCTATAGCAGTCATTTTTCTCCTTCTTAGTAGCTGGTGCAGTGCTGTATTTTTTAACTTTCAGCCTGGGAACAACGCTGATAACACTGATGTTTTTAGTTGTTGCTAGGTAATGTTTACTCTGACCAAGGACTTTCTCAGTCTCATGCTTTGCCAGGGAGGAGGGGAAGCCGGGAGGAAACAGAGACAGGACACCTGACCCAAACTGGCCAAAGGGGTATTCCATACCACAGCATGTCATGGCCAGTATATAAACCAGGGGGAGTTACCCAGAAGGCCCGGATCACTGCTCGGGTTGGGGTGGGTATCGGTCGGCGGGTGGTGAGCAATTGTATCCTCTCCCCTTGTTATTTCCCTTATCGTTATTATCACTGGTGGTAGCAGTAGTGGTTTTGTGTTATACCTTAGTTGCGGGACTGCTCTTATCTCAACCTGTGGGAGTTACATTCTTTTGATTCTCCTCCCCATCCCTCCGGGAGCGGGGGGAGGAAGAAGTGGAGGAGTGAGCGAGCGGCTGCGTGGTTCCGAGTTACCGGCTGGGCTCAAACCACGACAGCTGAACACCACATCTACTCTTCTGACACACCTTAGTGAAGTCTACAAGGTATTTCCTGGCTCTCCAGGAGATTTTTTAAACACCTTCTGTTCTCCAGGAGACCTTGGGTCCCAGAACTGAGTGCTGATACATAGCTTGGTAGCATATGGGACCATATAACAAATGCAGTGAGATTTCTGCCACCCTTTCAAAAATACTTCATCAGTATCATAGAATCCCAGACTGGTTTATGCTGGAAGGGACCTTAAAGCTCATCCAGTTCCAACCCCTGCCATGGGCAGGGACACCTTCCACTAGAGCAGGTTGCTCCAAGCCCTGTCCAACCTGGCCTTAACACTGGAAATGCACGGTGGTCAGTCAGTGTGGACCTGCTGAGCTCCATGAAGTCCATTCGAGAAGTTCTGCCACTGTTAGAGAAACACATGCAGAAGGTGAGTTTCTTCAAAGGCGTCATCCTCTCACAGATATTAATCTCGCACTGAAAGGAGCAGCATCATTTCTGTCGGGGGGGTGCCAATTACTTGGAATTCTGGTTCGGTGGGTGAATGCAGCCAATCATTTCCTCAGTGCTATTGCTGGAGGAGGTGTTGGGTCTTTGCTGGAACAGCACATGAATGCATGAAGCTTTGCACTCAGCAGTGACTTGGCCAGCACACTGGCTTCGGCTGGAGGCTATGCATGGCAGGAGCACTGTTCCAGAGAGAGGCATGCAAGCAGCCCTCAAGTTCATTCTTCAGACAACTCACTAAAAATAATCTGTGGTTGATAAGAGACACAATTGAAGGAGTTGGGAGAGTTGCATTCCATTACTGGAGAGCTGCTGAGCTGGCACGCAGTTTTAACCCAATCTTCCAAGATCCCCTCATGACTAAAGGGAATGCTGGCATGCTGCATTATTGCTACCCCATGTTGCTTCCAAGGGGGATGCCCAGCTCCTGTGACAACATAGTTTAAATGTATAAACTTTCACTAAGTGTATAGTAAGATATGTTTGTCTCAGCGGGAGAATTGAGGTGATCACATTGCCTAACCGGGGGAAGAATTCAGCTTTAAATTCTAGTCCAGATAAAATGATATTGCAGCCTTATGTACATTTTAATCCACAGAAGCCTTATGTAGGTATTCTGGCATTTCCCAGTCACATATTTCTGTAACTGTCTCACCAATGACACTAACAGCACGCAGTGTTTCTATCTTTCATGCTTTATGAATGCATCTTTGCAGTGGAATAGCTCCTTGCAGCAAGCATGGCAGTTTACCAATTTATCACTTCAGCCTGGGGTTTGTACCATTCCTAAATGCTGCTGTTCCAGCTCTGTCTGTCCCAAACTTGTCTGTTCCACAGAAAGACCATTCCTATGGTGTCTTCCTGAAAGGGACGTTCTGCCATGTTACCAGTTCACTGTCTGCAGAAGGTTGCAGCACGTTGGCATCTTCAAAGCTGTATTACTAGGCACTGTAATTTCAAAACCCTCATCAACCTAGTCTGAATTCGACATTCACCCCGCTTTAAGCAGCAGGTTGAAAGACCTTGTGAGCTCCTCTCCAACATGAATTGTTCCTGATTTTATGTTCCTCTTGCTCAATACTGTGTGAAATATCTCAGAAAGCCCTCCTCTACCTGCAGTGCCCGCGCAAAGCACGGAGCCAGGCACTGTTCCTACTTTCTAGCTCTAAATCAGGCCTGTAATAGCCGCATGACTCAACGCTGGCCATAGCTGCTCTATCACTTCGTGTCTGCTGCTGCTGTGCTCATTTTTGTCTGCAATGTGAGCTGTGAGGTGTGGTGCCATTGTTTAGCTCTGAAATGATTCCTCTCGCCGTGCTTCCCAGCCTGTGGGTACCCTGGCAGCTCCCGTGAAGCAGGATGGTATCGTGCCCACAAACCGCCTGCTTATTTTTCCCAACACAAGGGAAGTTCTGTAGTGTTCAGCTGCCACGTTCATTAGACACAAACACCTTTAACATCACAGGCAGGAGCACCGGCTGAGATTTGTCTTCCCAGTGGCAAGCACGGAGCGTGCACGGCCTTCTGCTCCCAGGCCCTGCCTATGCAGTAAACACTTTCAAACCTCGAGGAGCCCTTTGTTATAAACACTGGCACATTGCTTTCAAACACTGGCATCAAAGCATTAAAGGAGTGACAGAGACAGGCCTCTGATCTCCTCCAAAAAGTGTCTCCTCTGCTCTCAGGTTTGGTCCCTGTGGGACCAAATCTTATCTGCTTTTACCTTGATTTTTGGACTTTATGAGGACAGAAGATGATTCTGGTGAGATGCTGCAGGATAGTCCCTCGCCAAGCACAGGTGTCTTCTCTGCAGAGGGGGAGTAGGAGAGCCCTACAACATTGCTCTGCTGTGGGGTAACAGTGGTACCCGACCAGTGCTCTGGAGAGGGAGGGCATTTCTTTAGTTCTATTTTGAAAAGGAAAAAGAATAATGATAATGCATGTCTGAATAGGGATTCTTTTAAAGGGGTTGTTTAACGGTGATTGCCAAATGCAGTTGTTTTAAAATCGGTGTATCCAGATAATTGCATCAAAGGCTTTAAAAAGATCAGGCTGAGGAATTCTCCGAAACACTAATGAAGATTTCCAGTAAATGTGAAGCAAGGGGGAAGCTCCAGAGAGCTGGGAGAAAAGCTAAATGCCTGTTACAGGTAGCTCCAGCCATTGGGAAAACCACAATAAGTATCAGTAATGAGTAATGAAGAGTTAAAGGAAGACTAATAATAATTGAGGCTTGATGCTGGTTTATTGAAATCTAGTTGTGACCATGTTTTGCTTTTTCATGGGACACATACTGCTGTTTCGATATAATGATCTTCTAGACAGTGCTTGACTTGCAATTGGAAAACATTGTCTTGCAGTAGAAAGGCAAGTGAGATCCACCAGAAGAACTATTTGGGATAGAGATTTCTACATTGTGATACAGAAAATTGCAGCTGCAGATACTGTTGCATGAATTTGCTGGACAAGTTCAGGGCTGCAGAGCTGACCAGCAGTCTAACACCTCCATAGTGTGGAAATGCCACAGGGGAAACATTTTCCCTGCTTAGATCCAGTGACTAAGTGCTAACACCCCAAATGTGAACAGGAGTCCCTTGTGGGATCCAGTTTCCCAGAAATGCCCATCACATACTGGCAATGGGATAGAGGACACCAGCAATTGTCATACTGACAAAGAAAATTTGAGCTGAGGATAACAGCACCTACTTCTTGTTTTCTGGGCTGATAGATAGCAATCCCACATCCCTGAAGGGGAAGCAAGTAAGGATGGCATGTGTCTGTGTCCTACTGGTTAAAGCTGGTAGGCAGGATAATTGTCACTATGTAATGTAAAACAAGGAAGTAGGCAGTGGCATATGGAAATAGGAAATATTCCCTATAATAAATAGGGACGTGGCCAGGAGAGGGTGGAAGGGGCAAAGAGAAGGTGGGTTGGAGGGGGCTTCACAGGTGCCTCTGCCTGAATCCCCAGGGATGCCTTGGCTGCTGCTTTCCCACTTGCAAGGGTCAGGAGTGAGCACGTGGCTCTTCCTGAGGCAGGGCTTTGGAGGTTCTCTACCCTTTATGAGGTGGTGCGGTTGTATACGAGCTTCAGAGGAAGAGGCAGCAGGATTGGAAGTGACCCTGAGAGGCGAGCTGACTCATCAGATGGTCTGGAAGACTATTTACACCCCAGTGACATGATATCCAACAGGGATTGAATGTGTTTCTCAGATGATGGTGATCTGAGCGCACATGGGTTCACCCTCATCATCCTTATGGGTACACAGCAGTGATTTGGATCAGTGCAGAGGTGCCTCACACAAGAAACAGATACTGAAGAGAAAGAGCTGAGGTATACTAGGGGTAATTCATCACCACAATAGTTTATCAGAGGCTGTTTTGGGTTCACTGAGATTGTACATTTTTCAGTTTAGCTTTTGGTCTTTTTCTAAAAGAACTGGTCTAATTTTGTTGCAGATGGTAGGCTTGGAGAGGAACAAACACAGATAATACCCTGGAAGACCATTTATAGGTGATCAAGGTAGTCTTCCTGGTCTTAGTACCTGTGGGGTTTCTTGTTACACATGTTCTGTCGACAGGCAGTGTACGCCACGAAACAACCATATGCTAGCTATATAACATGCAGAGTTTATTAAACAAGCACATTAAAGCCAATAAGCACACTAAAGCAAACAAGCACACTAATGTGAGTCAGGTAAATCTCTATATATAGTAAAGAAGCACAATAAAGCAAATCAGAGACATATGTAGATAAGTAAAGTACCGAAGAAAGTTAGCAGTGCATTAAATCATTACTGCAGAGAGAGAACAGGCGCCCTAGTGCGGCCAAGTGTGAAGGTCATAGAACACCTGCACCCTCATGTTTTCCTGTCTCTTTCCGACAAACTGTCACGATAAACATACACATACACACTCCACCGAATACACTGTGACAAAAACATACTGTGTTATGTCTCTCCGTCATGAGAGGGAATCAACTTTCAGCCAGGTTCCCATCCGTTACCCACACTGCCTGTGCCACAGTGGGTGGGGATTGGAGGCAGCCCCTCTTGTAATGATTTTTTAAGTCCAATTCTGAAGAAGAAATTTGAGAAAACTTAGAGGAAGTCAAAGTGTGAAATCCCATTTGCAAATGTCATCCCAAGTGATTGGTGGGTTCACGGAGAAGACTTTATCTTACAGGTTGATCATGTGGCTTGAAGAGAAAAGAGAATACATTTATTTGTGAATGACTTACATGAGACAACTAATAAGAGGAACTGGATGATCTTTAAGGTCTCTTCCAACCCAAACCAGTCTGTGATTCTGTTCTGTGATGACATTGGTACCTAGAGCTTGCTGTCAGGCAGAGGTGATCACACACAGACTCAAATCTTGTGCATTTGGGGCAGTCACTGTGAGGTTCACAGCTTTCCAAACAACCTTTTCATGGTCTCCATTCGAAACAAATCTGGACTCCATCACAGGTTGACAACACAGTTGTAAACCGTGACATACACTGAGTAAGCGTTGCTTACATCGGATGGTAGCAGAAGTTCCTGTCCTGAAGGCCCTCACCCAGACAGGTGCTAGAACACCAGCATGGCCATTTCCTAGCAGTTTCAAGTGTTTACAAACAGTTTCAAGCTGTGTAAAGTATGCCACAACCACTGGAAATAGTGTTTTCCTTTGACAGTTTACTGAGAGCTTACTAAAGCCTTAACTGACTGTTTTCAGAGCACATAAGTGCAGCAGCTCGGGCTCAATGGACACTGGCACATTCAAAGCCTGTGGGATCAGACAACGTTGTAGATAGAGGGAAGGCAAATATTCCTCACTGCAGTGAGACAATTGGGATGGTGGGAGATACAGAGAGGTGAAGGTGGAAGTGTCAGAGGGTCCAGCTTGGATAAATGTCAAGCATGGGCCTATGCTATATTAAATGGAAGAGTCTCTAGCATAGAAATGCCTTCTGTGTGGGCAGACTGGGGACATGACACTCCAACACACTCCAACTAGGATACCCAGTGCATACTTTGCTCTTCAGTGCACCCACCTGCAGCAAGGGAATAGCTCATGAAATGGGAAGTAAATATAAAATAGCTTTAGTCCAGCTACCCATGGCCTTTCGTCTCTTCATAATCCAAGATGACTGTGCCATGTATTTTGAATTTGACTCATACCATGTGCCTAATGAACCCTAGAACAAGTGACCTAAGAGAGTGGACCACTTTCTGGCTCCCCAACTCAGTGCCTGAGGTGCTGAAGGGTGGAGGACCCCGGTGCAGCACCAGCACAGGTCTGAGGTGTTAGTCTGGGCTTTAGCAAAATCAGAGGGAACAGTGGGCAGCACTATGCACGATGCTGGATTTACTGCTACTATTGAAATAACATTGATTGGCAAATGTGACTCTTCATAGCCTTTCCCAAGGCACAGTTTTCCCTTTAGTGACAGGCATATGCTGATAAAATAGCAGAGGGTAATGAAGGTTGCGTGCTACTGTGAAATATTGCACTGCAAGAAAAACAGGACCTCCATAATGTCAACAGGGCTTCATTTTTCTTTCAGTGTGGATAAACGTGCTCTTTTCTTTTTGCTAGAAGACAGCTGGAGTCTTCTTTGACCCTTTCCCTTCCACTGCCTTTTAGTGGCAGTTGTTGAAGTCTCAAAGGTCCCGGTGCGATGTCTGTGCTTTCCGTCTCCTTCTGCACAGGGTCAAAATCTCACCCTGCTCAGAAAATGCAGGAATCAAGAGAAGTGGAAGAGTCATTTGATCCACAAACAAAAGTGAAGACCATAAAGAGTCGTCTGAGCCAGCTGGCCTTGGCCTTAACTTCGCCACCTTCCATATGTGGGGAGTATCCAGAGAGAGGAAGGGAAAACTGACTGGTATTTCACAGTGCCAATGGTACAAACACCAGGTTTTGAACATTTGAACTGTGCCATGTATATTTTTAATACAGCTTTTCTAACCTGGGCAAATGAGACAAAGAAGTTCTTGCATGAAGTAAGTGGACATCTGATCTGGCTGTGAGAAATACTGAGAGGACACCCGCAATTTATTAGAAAGCACGTAACAGCCTTCTGGAGGTTCCACAATTTCCATTGTGCCCATTCAGGTATTTTTAGGCCTATTATTAAATATTAACTATGAAATCATCAGGATTCTTCTCACTGTAGACATTCTTCACTACCTAGTTTTGAGCTAACTGCCTTAAAAAGTGGCCAGGTTTCTAGGTCTACAGCAGGAGAGATAAAGTTTGGTTTCCAACTTGGGTGCAATGGTTGATAGTGATACAGGAAGGGATAGAAAGCTGCAGTGAAATGTTGATTTACATCCAGGTAGCACCCCTTTGTTCCTGCTGTATGACAGAACAGGACAGTGGTAGAGGAAGGACTAAAACTCAGAGCAGAAGTTTCATGGTCAGGGTATGATTTGGGTTATGCGCAAGGATGGCTGTAGGATGCAGGCTGGGGACATCCCTTTTCAAAAAATTCTATCTGCCCCATGATCAGCCTTGAGGAACTGTTCCAGGTGAGTGACAGCTCTGCTGCCTTCAGCCCAGTGCAGACATCCAAGGATGGGAACAGGAGACAAAGTACACGAGCCCCTGGGACTGCAAGCTTCAGTGGTTCCTCTGCCTTTGGGGCAATATATAAGTGTTTACTAATGACATAAAACAAGAATCCAGAAACATCCTCCCCATACCAAATACCCCGAACCAGGAGGTTTTGCCATCTGGGTGAATTCTGAACATGCCTAGAACATGGCCTGAAAGATTTCCTCTGCATTTAACTGGACCAATTCCAAAGTCAACAGAACTTAATGAAAGCCATTTGATAAACCCCCCAGAGTATGGAGTGCACCAAGAAAGGTCTCTCTCTAATGACCAAGTAGCAGGGTCTTTGCTTTCTTGTGCCACAGATATCTTAGCTCTCCTAAGTGCACTCTCACTGTTCTCTACAGCAAACTGCAGCACCAAGGTCAGAAGAGGCTTGGAGTGAAGGGCACCCATCAGGAGTCAGTCCCATGGCTCCTGAGAACTTCGTGTTTTCTATCACTTTCCCGACTCCTCAAAGGGAAGGCTCAACGATTCTATTCCACCTGTTAGCAGGCATTTAATAACTATTAGTAATTACTGGATGGTATAAATTTTAATAATTATTATTATAATTCTTAATGCAGCCATTAATCAATTAATTATTATTGAGATAATAATTACTCAAAGATTTATAACTCCAGTTAATGCTTTTTAATTAACTTAATTTGGTGAGATGAGGAAGTGAAATAAACCCACACTGCCTTGTTGGCATTTCTCAGTGCGACTTCTCTGCTTTTGGTCTAGGTGTAGGCACAACTCGTGTTTTTCCCCACATTGCTGGACATGCCCCAGGCTCGCAAATGCTCCCTTGAGATGCAAGGCACTGCTGCTGTTCTAGCTTTTTCTGGGATACCACAGCATGGTTATGGAGCTGAGCATCACTTTTTAGCCCCCTGGAGAGGAGCTGTTATCCTGGAGCTGCCAGTCCCCTGCCTGGGGTACTGATACCTCGAACTGGGCATGGGAGAGAGGGTGCTCTGGATGGGAACAGTCCTGATCTGCCTACCAGGAGACCCTGAGGCAGAGATTGGTCTTGACTGTTCCCTGTGGTTTAGGCACCATGTTCAGACTGGCAGGAGGAGGGGGATTCATGGCCTGGAAACCCTGAGTGGGATCATGGCTTTCAGATAAAATTGTATTAATGCCTGAGGAACACTCCTGTGAATGGGATGAGTGTTTAGCTTCAAGACAGGAAAAATCTCTGCCCTGATTCCTGCTCTGTCATGGGAGATTTCTTCCCAATGACCAAGGAGAAAGTCCCAAATCCTGGTTGTTTTGGTTGGGATGTTCCTTTCCATGGAATCTGTGCTACTTTGCATGAAATAAAAGATCCAGGAACCAGGAAAACACAGGGCTGCCCCTGTCACCATCCTCACTGTACTGTGTCACCATCACAGAACTGTACTCCCCTACAATATTCAGAAATGGAAACATTCGGATGTGACCCCTGCAATTCCATGAATGTTACTAAAGGACACATCCCAACATCCCCCATGATGTATTTATTCATCCAGCTACAAGTATCTGAAGCCCCATGCCCAAGTCAAACATACTCATTCTGGAGTCAAGTTGTCTAACTTTTAGCACCCAAGTTGGGAGAGATTGATTACATACGTAACATTGGCCATCACCAGGCAGGAGAATAAAGCACTGGTAAGACTCTTGCAGGGTAAGGGAGAAGAGGAACTGTGCTCGAAGCACTCATTTGGTACAAGCTGGAAAGAGTCTTTTGACATTTGGAATAGCAGATATGCAGGAGCTGAGGCTCAGCACACCAGGGTGTGTTACAGGATGCTGTCCAAAGAGGCGTTACAGATGATAGAATGGAGATAACAGCAGGGGACAGCCGAGGAGGACATCTCACGAAGGCCTTGGAGATCACGAACGTGGGAGTTGGCCCTGGCCAGCAGCTAAGGTTTCATTGATGGCCAAACCTCTCGTGTGGAATTTCCCTTGCTCAGGTCAAAGAAGTTTTCATTATAGCATCTATATTCTTCCTTCTGAGCATTTAATCTTTAGGGATTACTTCAAAGAGTCTCTCTATTGCTTCGCTGATGAATGGAGCCTCTCTGAGGAGGCCCCCAGGTCGGAAACCAGTTCAATTAATTTTCCTTCTCTCCTATATGGATAACCCTCTCGGTCCTCTCAAGGAGCATAAAATGTAACGTGTCAGGTTCTTAGTTTCAAATTGACTTTTACCTGGGATTTCAAAATGAATAAAGATCTAATGCGAGTTTCATTTTGTCAGGAGAAGATTTGGTACTGGGTCTGTAAGTTACAAGAGGCATCCATGCCTCCTCCCTCCACAAGGCATCATCCCCGGGACGGGGCTCCCAGTCTGGTTCTTTCAGAAGGGATCCTAACGGGCTTTTGGTTTTGCTCCTCCAGACAGAGTTATTTACTACAGTAACACAGGAACACAAAATATCTGCATTCAAACACAACAATCTACATGCGTAAGATTACGCATTCCAATGAGCTGGAGTTAAATGGGTCATTGTCTGCAAATGGCACAGTTTTCCATCTGCTTTTGTTTGAGGTCTAATGGCAACCGGCACAGTACAAAAGAAGAGCATTCTTCTTCTTGTATGACTTTAAAATGGATTCCCAGCTTCACCTCTCCACAGTTAAAGCCACTACCAAAAGAACTAATGCAAATAAAAGTCAGGGATGTTCTTACGGATTTCTCACCCCAAAATACTCCCAAGTCACACTCTGCAGTGGTCTCTGAGGAATGGGTTTCCAACAAAGTGGACAGGGCTTGTCAAGAATGGGGACTGGCAATAAATTAATGGTACCGTTATTCTTCACGCTTACCATGGCGCGGACACAGTTTTGCTTGGGACTCCTAAGACACCTTGGAGAAGCTCTCATGCTTGGTGAACACATGTAGGGGAGTGCCATGATGTAAGTGAGCACACGGACATTCGATGCATGAGCGATGCATTGCTCTTAGGAACAGAGAAGACAATTCTTTATTCTTTGGCATTGTTATTCCCTTTCTGTAACTCTGCTGTCTCACAGGAGGCTCAGACTCCTTTGCAAGGATTTACCTTGATGTTAAACTTGTATCCCAACATAACCTGTTTACCCACAAAGGGGGAATTCCCTCTCCAGGAAGCTTGAGGCTGTTGTTTAAAGACAACCTGTAGCCATCAGGGGAGCATGTTCTGGCATACATCTGTGGGACAGGCACACAGCTTTAGGGGATGGAGAATACTTCCAGCATTTCCAGTATGTATTTACTATGATCTCCTTGACTTCGTGGCTTCTTGTTGTCTTTTCGCACCCATCTGGTACCTCGTGATTTCTTCCAGTGATGATCACTGCAGGGAGACTGTGCCACTGCAGGGAGATGCTGCTCAGCTCTGCTTGCTCTGCCTGTCCCAGTTGTGTGGTAGTCTAACATCTTACATCCTCTTTTGTCTCTGTAATTTTAGGTCATGTAACCCTTCTGGGACTCTTGAGTTATTTAAATAGCCTCTGTGCTGAGGAGAACAACCTTCATTTTCTTGCTTTTTTTTGGAACTAACTTGACTTCCTCATTTAGTATTTGCACAGAGTAGCTCCGGGCTTGAGTTTCAAAGGAAAATCTTCAAGTATTTTGCTGTTCACTTTGGTTGTGCTTACCCTATTCATGGCAATTGCACAGAAACTGACTTTTAATTAGCTCCAAAGCTGTGTGATATCTTTGGGAGCAGTCAATACAGCTACTGAGCTTCCTTTATTTGTAGAAAAGACGTGAAAATAGAACTGTGTAGTTTTCCTCCAGAAGGGAGATAAAGAAATGGTCCAATTTTAGGTAGTGACAAGCTTTCTGCAAGTTTGTTTTTGCAAGAAAAAAGGAGGAGAAAAGGAAGCACAAAGAAAAGACAAGGCAAAAAGAAGCATTTATTACTCTATAATGAGGTAAAACCAAGCTCACATACCAATGGGGGAGCTGACAATAATATATGGCTTTAATTAGCAATCAGGATTTGAGGAACAGCTTATTATGCTAATAGTTTCAAAGCTTCCCAGTAAAAAAGTGCCTATGGAGAGATTTGCTAATGACAAGGAGATCTCCATTTTGTAATATAATCATGTAATTCTCTAGACAATAATTACACATTTCCTTGCATGTTTGTTATGAAACTCTGGACTTCAGATTTTGTGCTGTGTGCTCCCAGTGGACTGAGAAAAACAAGATATAATGACCTAAAACTTCTTTTCTAAAAGTCAGGGAAGTTTGTTGTTTTCCTGTCCTAAAGGAAATCTGCCATGCCATGGATTTGAATGGAAAAAGCACCAAAGTTTGATACTGAGCTCAGTTAACTGGAAATGAAGCAGGACCCAACTGCTGAAGTCAGTGGGATGTGGCCATATTGAAGCTGGAGTAAGTTCATGGTCAGATGAGTAGTTTCAAGGCTGAGCAGTGGCTGATGGGGGGGGATGTACCAGCCAGTTGTTAGCTAATTAAACTCACAGCTGCAGGATTCAGGGCCCAGTGAAAGGCACTATGTGGTCCGCAAAAAGGTGATTGAGAATAAGTGCTTCCAGGGATAACACACTTTCTGCAGGCTGGAGTCAAATGTGCTCCTAAGGTGCAAGGAGCAGAGGAAGCACTTCTCCCTGAGGACACGAGCTGCAGGGGCTTGATAGGGAGAGGATGGAGGCATGAGTTCCCCTGGTGCTTTCACAGCAGGGTGAAAACCATCCCAACTCCTCTTTGTAACTGTTCCTTAAGAAAGGATAGGCAGGAAAGACGTGGCAAGGGTTTTAGCCACTGCAATGGTTGAGGAGCTGAATGACTGAGCTGCCAATCACACCCCCCTAAGCAGTTAATTAACTACAGGCTTTCTCAGCATGGTGCTTCCCCTCCACAAGCATTAAACTAAACTTAGAGTGACCCAGGAATGACAGGCAAAAGATGCCTTCTAGGTGGCAGGCACTGCTGGAGGCAAACCGGAGCCATAAGGGTCTGCCTGCCTGTGTGCGCCACACACTCGGGTCTCTGTTCTCACCAGGGTCTTCTTCCAGGGATTTCAAGTACGGAGCCAGAGCTCCCCTGGGAGAGCAGAAAAAACCTACAAAGCTCAGTCTTGTTCCTATTGCAGTTCACTGCATCTCTTTTATCCATCACTGTAGAGAGGTCTGAGGTGGGGTGGACCTTGACCATCATCTGGCTGCACATGTGGAGGCCAGAAGGTCCCACCCAGGCACCCCTTTGGTTGACTCTTCACACTTTAGATTTGAAATGTATAGGCTATTTCCAGAGACACAAAAGTGTACTTTTGTGTGTTTAAAGCCTTCCACGTCCCTAATGGAGGTATTCTTGTTTTCTGCGGCAGGATTGTCACAAAAAGAGTATCATCATAGCATCATAGAATGGTTTGGGTTGGAGGGGACCTTAAAGATCATCTAGTTCTACCCCTTTGCCACAGGCAGGGATACCTTCCATTAGACCAGGTTGCACAAAGTCCCTTTATGGGCAAACCCCATAGGAAATAGCTAAAAGGACCTGCACTAGCCTATATTGTGATTCTGGCCTGAAACTGCTGAGCCCCAGCTTTGCTCTCTGTAAAGTAAGGAGATTTCTATGTGCAAATTACTTCTTGCAGTGAAAGGTCATCTAGAGGTATTGCACTTGTGTCCATGGCTCTCACTTGGGCTTAACCATAGATGGGCTCTGGGCAATTCTCACCACCCAGATGTGTATGCAGGTTTGTTGCCTGGCAGAGTAATCAAAACCCACAGCCTCCCAGCCATGTGGCATCTGGGAACATGCTGCCTCCTCTAACCTCTCCCTCCCAGAGAGGGGAAAATTCTTTCCTGGCTTCCAACTGGAGAAGGAAACCTCCCAGGAACAGCACAAAAATTAGTGGAATAAACTGTTTTGATTGCACAGACATTCATGAAACAGGGAGGAAAACTATTGTCAAACCTTGCCCCCAGAGCAACAAAACCAGACGGCTGATGGTAGCATCCCTGGTTCCCAGGATTAGTACGTGGAGAGAAACAAAACCAAAGTAGGCTGAGAAAAAACCTCCTAAACCCCCCAAACCCTCCACTTCTCCACCCCAATACCACAGGACGGACAGAGGAATAATCACACATCAACCCCCTCACTGTTGAACTGGAAGACCAGTGCCTGTCATGCCATGTCACGCTGCTGTAAAGCTGAGGTTGTTGCCTGGCTTCTGCAACAGTGACTCTGAACAAATGCTTTCACAAGAGTAAAAGAACTGAAAGCGGAGGCTGATTTTCATCCTCTTTGTGCAGTTTGGGCATGATCATAATGATGAAATCTGGAAGGTTTTCAGGCTTCTTCAATAAGGGTGATTTAACCTTGCTCTTCTAATCCACATAATATAGAGTGACCAGAAAGGGGACTAAATTATGTGATAGTGTTATGTGGCAGACCACAAAAGTGCACTGTTTCAGGATATCAAAACAAACCTCTCAAACCAAAGATCACGTCTGTACAAGCAAAGTGTGTCCTAGTGGAGAGTTCAAAGATGAAAACGATGCTCTTTCAAGAGTGCAGCATAAAAATATGAAAGAAAGACAGAAGTTCAAACAAATTAACTTTTCAACCAGGAAATTAGCCATTAAAATACTTCATAGTTTTCTTGTCTGCCTATTTCTTACCATCAAACATTTGCAGGGGATTTAGTGACTATGGGATGAAGTAAGCAAACATACTAAATAGTGAATGCATTTTATTGTGGAGTACAGTCTCACAGGTGGATGACAGAGAAAGTCACAGTGCTCACAGAATGCAGCTTTGCAAGAGCTACTGATAAATGAGACCCACGCACCCTGCCCCTGGAGAAGCCCCAGGATTGCTCCAAGATGACACATTGCAACAGCCAATGGAGCTTGCCCATGTGATTCATTCAGTAATCCACAAATTCCTTCAATATCACTGCTGAAAACTGCTCTGTCAGCTCCTTGTGGTGGAATCATGTTTTGTTCTTGAGGAGGAAGAAGCATCCCTCCTGGCATCTCAAGGGACATTTTGTATGGAGCCCAAATCATGGTCAAAGGGGTTATATGAGCATGAGCTTGAAGTTTTGATTCATTTCTCATTAGTGAAATCACATCATCGGTGGAGCATATAAAGGAGACAGACGAGCCCTTCAAAAGACAACAGAGAAACGGGCTCATGCTTAAGTCCTTTGTGCAAGTGGGGAAAAGGCTGACTGCTCTGAGATCACTTAGGGGGTGGCAGATGGCAGAGTCTTAACAAAGTACTTGAGTTAGCTTACACAGCTCACAGCCCATAGTAGAGTAGAATAGAATAAGTAAAAGTCTTTTTATTGGGACTTTTAACTCCATACATTTAATATTAGGGACTTCCAGTTCCACTTTTCCCTCAAAAGTATTTTTCAGTTCAGGTACATAAACAACCAAAATATATATACTAACTCAGGAAGTATCACACAGGTGCATTAGCATGATTTGATAGAGTAAGATAGAGTTAGATGGATATACAGAAAGATATATATTGAGTGTGCAAAGAGCCTTTCAGTTTTCTGCAGTAAAATATGTAAGGTACAAATAATGAATAGGGAGTCTTTTCACTTCACTCCCCTTCACTGATTGCATTCAAGTGGGGAAGAAGCTGACTTTAGGGACTCTACCATACCTAAGGTGTCTCTGCGACTCAGTTTCCCCACACCATGGCCCTGTAGCCCTGTATCTGCTGGAGGAGAGTTCCTTTGTTCCTCCTGGGCACACAGATTTGTTTCCATAACCCCCTTCCCTCAACACCCAGGAGGTGGCATCAGCACACAACAACTTTCTTTGCTCATTTTCTTATCGGAGTCTTTTCATACTTTCTCCATTTCAGAGGTGGTATTGCTGCACTAATTCACCCGATTCACTTCAATTGAGCAATTCCTTTTAACATTACAGGTTATTATACAGCATGTTTAAGTATGCTCAGTGTTCTTACCCTTATGCTCGGAAGCTCATTTCATTCTTCAGTGTTACAAAAAAGGAGAGAAACCAGTAAAATCTAGTAGTTTTGCTAAAAGGAGTAGGTTTCATACATACATTCTTTTTTATAGCCAATATTTTTCAGCTAACATTCTTGAACATGGGCAATGGAACAAGATAAGAAGCAATTAAAGAACAAGACGGATGACCCACATATAGAAAAATGCATCTCTGAAAAATCAGATTAATAAATACACTGGGTTTGGTGCTTAGGGTCTTAAACTTCATTAGAAAATTTGTTCTCTGGAACTTTTTTTCCCTGGTATGAGTTTATTTTACGTAGGATGAGTAATCTCTTTCAATCTCATCTTCAGTCCTTAGTTCAGTTGTAAGGTGTAATCTAATCTGCTCAGCAGAAAGGGGTGTTTCTGTGTTTGTCAGCCTCTGACTTCCACCTTGGCAGGGAGACATGACAGCTGATTGCAAAGAGTAGCTGCAGGATCTCATCATCCTCAGTGAGAAAGTCAGAGAATGGCAGGTGAAACGCAACGTCAATAATTGCAGAGCAAGGCACAACCA